>NC_134547.1:43570346-43888025 GCF_050624435.1 Tenrec ecaudatus
GGCTTAGGTGAGCAGGCTACCATGAATTGTGTCTGACTCCATTTATTTCAATACTTCTATCTGCCATGCTCTCTATAACTTTACTATGATCTTTACTTATTATCGCTGTACAATTGTGCCTACCGGACCCTTAATGATGTGTTAGGGGCTGGCTTTCCCTGACAGAGGACAGTTAACGCCAAAGAAGTTAAAGAAAATGTTGACTCCTCTTCATTCCCTGTGACCCCACTCAATGAACTCAGGGCTGAACAGACAAACAGTCAATCATTCCGTTCCACCCACAACTCCTAATCTATAGCCCCAACCTCAGTTCTATCAGCTTCTTTCTCCATCGGCTCAGAGACATCAAAGCCCAGCATATAACATGCAGAAAGTAGAAAGGGTTGGGAAAACCTGTTTCCACAGCTTGAGTTACAGACTTTCACAAGAATAGCAACAAAAACAGGGATGGAGACCTAGAACCATGAAGGGTGATAAAGAGAGTAGATTTCACTTTATGCGCTGTTTAAAGCACTGAAGATGGTATGTGAATCTTAGAATGTTAAAACCAGGCTTCAACACAATTTTAAAACAGATAAAATTAATGTAAGTAAGTGTGAGTGTCATTTTGCTTCTGATTTGTTGTTGTTGTTCAATAATTCTCATGGTGCACATGTGCATGCAGACGCACACATACACACATCTGGCTTTCAATCAAATCCTTCTTACAATGAGGGCAAGGGCAAAAACTTAGATAAAGAAGCCTGAGATATGGTGTTGGAATTCTTAGGATATATAAAAGCCAAAGACAGCAGTAAAACCATGTTCACAATTGAGTGCATAGAAATGGTTGGAAAAATCTCTCTAATCTGAACTGATAAAAAATACATTTTGGATAGTGTCAAGGTATTTTGGTAATTATCCCTAAATCATTGTTTAGTAACTCTTTTGGCTACCACAACAAGAGTTCCCCCAAACTAGCTGATAGTTCTTAATCATTAGTTTCTATTTGGTTTCATTTTCTCATTTTAAAAGAAGAAGGTGATAATGGCATTTCTTTAAATACTGCAAGAAGAAAAGACATTCAAATAGTTCATATATCAGCCTGGAACATCCTCTAAGGTCAAGAAGAAACCATATGTATGTATTAGATACCCTAATTACCAAATTTGGAAAGGGCCCTGGATTATTCTTGAAAGTGTTCTTGTGTTTGAACCCATCACTGCAGTCATGATGTCAATTCATCTTGTCGAAGACCTTCCTCTTTTTCATCGCCCCCCTACTTTACTCAGCATGATCTTCCTCTCCAGGGACTTGTCTCTCCTGACAACATGTTCAAAGTCTGGGAGATAAAGTCTCATCCTCGCCTCTGAGGAGCATCCAGGCTGTACTTCTTTCAAGACAGAATTGTTAGGTTTGGGGGCAGTCCAAGGGTCTTTCAACACACCACAATTAAAATGCATCAATTATTTTTTGGTCTTATTCAATGTCCAACTTTCACATGCAGAAGAGACAATTGAAAATACCATGGCTTGGATCAGGCACCTGAGTCCTTACAGTAACTTCTGAGATTCTCAACACTTTATAAAAGTCTTGTGCAGGAGATTTGTCCAGTACAATGGATCATTTGCTCTCATGACAGCTGCTTCCCTGAGCATTGAATGGGGATCCAAGCAAGAAGCGATCCTTGACAACTTCATTATTTCTCCATTTATCATGTGACATATTGGTCCAGTTATGAGGATATTGATTCTCCTTACAATGAGCTGTAATCAATGCTGAATTGATCTTTAAAAGCAAGTGCTTCAAATTCTCCTCTCAGCAAGCAAGGTTGTGTCCTCTGCAAACTGCAGGGCTTTAATAATATTTTCTTCGATCCTGATGCTGCATTCTTATTCATAAAATACAACTTCTCTATTTGCTGTACATATAGATTGAATAAGTATACTGAGAGAATACAACTTTGATCCATACCTTTCTTAATTTTAAACCATGTAAACCTTTGTTCTATTCCCATTGATCCATGTATAAGTTCTGCATGAGCACACTGAAGTGGCCTGGAATTCCCTTTTTTCTCTATAGTTTGTTATGATCTGCACAAGTGAATGCCTTGGCATGGTCAATAACACACAAGTAAGCATCCTTCTGATATCTCTGCTTCCGGCCACGATCCTTCTGGTGTCAGCCATGACATATTTTGTTCCACATCCTCTTCTGAATCTGGCTTGTACCTCTGCCAATTCCCCGTCAACATACTGCTATAACCATTATTGGAGGATTTCCAGCAAAATTTTCTTTGTATGTGATATTAATGATATTGTTTTATAATTTATGCAGTCTGTTAGATCATCTTTCTTTGTAATGGGTACAAATATAGATCTCTTCTGGTCAGTTGGCCAAGTGACTGTCTTCCCAATTTCCTGGCCTAGACAAATGAGTGCTTCCAGTGTTTCATCAGCTTGCTGAAACATTTCAATTGGTATTTCATCAATTCCTAGATCCTTGTTTTTGGCTAATGCTTTGGGTGCAGCTTGGACTTCTTCCTTCAGGATCATTGGTTCTTTATCTTGACATGGTTGAATATCAACTAGTCTTTTTTGGGACAGTGACTCTGGTATTCTTTCCATTTGCTTTTGATGCATTGTTCAAGTTTTTGTCCATTGAATCATTCAATATTGCTACATTAGGCTTGCATTTTTTCTTGAAACTTTTCAGTTTAAGATATGCTCGTGTTCTTCCTTTTTGGTTTTCTAACTCCAGGTCTTTGCACATTTCAGGATAATATTTTTCTTATCTTCTTGAAATTCTGTTTGAAATTTTCTATTCAACTCATCGATTTAGTCATTTTTTTCTCTGTATCATTTTTTTCTTAGCTACTGTATGGTTAAGAACAAGTTTCAGAATATCTTCTAATGTCCATGTTGATCTATTTTTTTAATTACATGTCATTTTAATGAACTTTTGCTTTCTTCATGAATGATGTTCTTGATGTTACCCCACAGCTCATCAAGTCTTCAGTCATTAGTGTTCAAAACTTTTATCTGTTCTTGAGGTATTCTTGAAATTCAATTGGCATCTACTCAAGGTTTATTTGTATTTTGCCTGTCATTGATTTGTTTTCATTTTCTTCAGCTTCAACCTGGATTTAAATATTGACAATTAATTGTCTGTTCCGCAGTCAGCCACTAACATGGTTTTAGCTGCTGGTATTAAGCTTGATTCTCTCTTCCTACAGATGTAGTCAATGAGATTCCATCTGGAGAAGTCCCTGTGTAGAGTCACTGTTTGTGTTGTTGAAAAATGTATTTGCTATGAACAAGTCATTAGTCTTGAAAAATACTACCGTGTGATCTCGGGCTTCATTTCTAACCCAAGATCATATTTCCCAGTTAATATTCCTTCCCGTTTATTTACAGCTGTTGCATTCCAATGGCCAATCATTATCAATGCATCTTGATTGCATGTGGGACCAGTTTCAGACTGAAGACATTGGTAGAATTCTTAAATTTCTGCATCATTAGCATTAATGATTGGTAAATAAATTTGAATATAAGTTGTACTGCCTGGACTGCCTTAAAGTTGCATAGATATAATCCTATCACAGATGGAACGGCATTTCAAAATAGATCTTGGTATGACCTTTTCCATCTCAAGATGTCATTTTTGATGAAGAATTAAATGCCATTCCTCTTGATTATGTCCTTCCCACCACAATAAAGCATATGATTCAAAATGGCAAATACCAATCCATTTCTGCTCACTATCGCCTAGGTTATAGATCTTCATGTCTTTCATTTTTGACAACTTTAAATTTTCCTAGATTCATACTTCATACATTGCAAGTTTTGATTATTATTAAATTTTTGCAGCTGTTTCTTCTCATTCTGAGTGGTGACATATCATGAAGTATTTCCTAGGCAAACTCAAACCAAGACAGTTTTCTACCTGCCTCTATTTGGCACAGTAATTGTATCATTGTTCAAAAAAAATCTAGGAACTATATTTGATTTTTCCTTTTATAGCAATTTCTTCTGAAGTACTGCAACCCTTCCAGCTGTCCTCCCCACTTTTACTCTTGGGTCCTCATCTAAATTCTGCTATTCACCAAAAATCCAGAGCTATCTTATAAAAGCCTAAATCAGACCAAGTCATTTCTTGCTTAAAATTTTACAATTCTTCCCTTCCCTCTTTGAAAAATGCAAACCAGGATCTCCCAGGTCCTCCTCAATCTAGACCAGGGTGGGGAATCTACCATATCTACTCATATATAAGCCCAGTTTTCAGCACATTTTTTGTGCTGAAAAACTGGGGTTTGGCTTGTACACGGGTCAGTGGTGCGCCAGCAAGGTGTAACATCTCGCTGGGACAACCCCCTCTGACACTGCAGGGCTTTGAATGTTTGTTTACTCACATCTAACCAATCAGAGCCATTCTAGGATGTGGACAGCTCCAATTCGCAGAAGCACCCATAGTGATTCACTTATGCCGGCAGCTGGACTGGGAAGGATGTGTCTGTGGCTGCACTCTGTCTCTCCTCTCTGGTCTCTGAGTTAATTCACATCCTGCATCCTCTGCCCGCAAGGACTCCCCCCGCCTCCTCCCAGCTAACACATCTTGTGGGAGGGTGGGTATTACCATGAAAGTTCTTTTTCAAAGTCTTGGTTTTTTTATCCGATTAGAAATGGGTACTCTTGAACAAAAACAAAAACGCCAGTCATATGAGGCTGGTTACAAAATGAAGGTTGTGTCAAGAGCAGAAGAGAGCAATAACAGTATTGCAAGTAGGGAATTCTGTGTTGACGAAAAACAAGTGAGGGAGTAGCGGAAAATGAAGGCTGACTTGGAACAGATTCCAAAAGCTAAAAGAGCTCATCGTGGTTTAACGTCTTTTTATGGGCCTCTAGAGAGTGAATTGCATAAATGGGTTATGGAGTGTCATCAAAATGGTTACTATGTAACACACATGGGAATCTGCATACGTGCTCTACAAATGGCTAAGGATGACAAATATAAAGCACCAGGCATTGAAAAATTTGCTGCATCAGCAGGATGGTGTACCCGCTTCATGAATAGGTTTGACCTACTATGTTCAAGACAAAGAACAAAGATTTCCCAGAAATTGTGACAAGACCTTGAAGAAAAATGTATGTCATTCTAGTCTATTACAAAACAAAGAAGGATTTATAATTATGATCTGGCAAATATTGGGAATATGGATGAAACTGCCATGACTTTTGATCTTCCAAGCAACAGGACTGTGGCAAGTATAGGAGAAAAACCATTTTTCTCAAAACCACAGGAAATGAGAAAAAAAACAAATACACTTTACAGTTGTTCTATCATGTTTGGCTAATGGAACTAAGCTGCATCCTGTCATTATTTTTAAAAGAAAGACCTTGCCTAAAAAGATCAATTTCTCACCAAGAATTACTGTGCGTGCACATGTTAAAGACTGGACGGGTGAAGATGGAACAAAAAATTACTGGAAGAAATTAGGAACCTACAACCAGGAGCAGCCTTAAAGAAAAAGCCATCGTGACTTGTTTGGGATATGTTCAGGGCCCACCTCTCGGATGACATAAAAAATTGGCAAAATCTAGTAAAGTTACTTTAACCGTTATTCCAGGTGGGCTTACATCTGTGCTGCAGCCTCTGGATGTATCTTTGAATAAGCCTTTTAAAGACCGTGTGCGAAAGATGTGGCATGAATGGATGTCATCTGGTCAAGCCCAACTAACAAAAGGAGGAAATCTCATGAAGCCTGACACAGAGTTAATAGCAAAGTGGGTTCGAGATGCATGGGAAGACATTCTAGAAGACATGGTGTGACGTGCCTTCCAGAAACGTAGCATTAGTAATGCTATGGATGGCAGTGAAGACTGCACTTTGTATGAAAATGACAGCAGTGATGGTGATGACGGCGATCTCAGGGAGGACAGTGTCTATGATGACCTCACACCAGCTGAAGCTCTGCATTGGGATATGGATGATGATGAGGAATCCAGTTGGTTTTTTTTTTCATTTATCTTTATTTCTTTATTTATTTTGATCTTTTTATTGGGGCTCATAAGGCTCTTATCACAATCTGTACATACATCAGTTGAGCAAAGCACCCTTATACATTTGTTGCACTCGTCATTCTCATAATTCACCTTCCACTTGGGTTCCTGGAATCAGCTCGGTTTCCCTTTTTCCCCCCCATCCCCCTCCCTCCCCGATCCCACCCCTGGTCCCTTGATAGTTTATAAATAATTATTATATCTTATCTTACACTCCCCGGCGTCTCCCCTCACCCACCTACCCATTGCCCATTGCCCATCTCCCAGAGAGGAGATTACACATAGATCTCCGAGATCGGTTCTCCCTTTCTACATGCCCTTCCCTCCTGGTGTCGCCACTCCCACCGCTGGTGTTGAGGGGTTCATCTGTCCTAGATTCCCTGTGCCTCCAGATCCCCACTGCACCGCTGTACATGCTCTGGTATAACCAGGTCCGCAAGGCAAGGTAGGATTGGGGTTATGATGATTGGGAGGGGAGGAAGCGTTCAGGAACTAGAGGAAGGTTTTGAGTTTCATTGTTGCTACACTGAACCCTGAGTGGCACATCTCCTCCTCACTACCCCTCTGGAAGGGGTGTTCAGCTGTCTACAGGTGGGCATTGGGTCCCCATCATGCACTCCCCCTCTTTCACGGTGATGTGATTCTCACCACCACCCCACCTTTGTTGTTGGAGACCTGGTCTCCTCTTTCCTTGAGGAATCCAGTTTTGAAAGATTTTAACTCTATATTTTAGCTTGGTTGCTCAGGGAATAGGCCATGCACAATTATCAACTTGAAAATTAGCCTGCTATATTGGCTCAAAGTGAGCAGTTAGAAAGCACCAGCAACTACTTCAGAAGAAAGATGAGACTTCCTACTCCCGAAAATAGTTAGTCTTGGGAACTCACAGGGATAGTTCTGCCCAATTCTATAGGGTCACTACGAGTAGACATCAGTCCAATGGAAGCGAGTGTGTTTTAGTTATAGAGCCTGTGGGCCAGGTATTATCCAGCCTTGATATAGACCTTTCCTACCTCTGCACGACTTCATACCACTCTCCCCTGGCTCGCTCCAATCCTTTCTCTCCTTCAATGAAGCCAAGATCATGTAGAATCTCAGGTGTTTGGTTGGTTGCCCTCTGTCAGAGATATTCTGTCCATAGATCTTTCTATCATGACACTTTGCCATCCTGATCTTTGCTTAAACATCCCCTTTTCTGAGAGACTTCCCAGGGAACCCAGAATCAGAAGGTATACCCTGTCCCTCTCCATGTCACTTTCACCATCTGAAATTCTCATTTCTCTATGTGTACTTGTCTTCCTTCTGTCACTAGAAGGTAAGCTATAGTCTGCCTTGGGCACACTGTAACCTTAGTCTCTGAAACAGAGCCAGGCATGCCATAGATGCTAAAAATATACTTCTTAAATGAACGCACACTACAAGAGAAGCTCCAGGCCAGGGGCTTTGCATCTATGAGTGTATTGTTATTGACATTTTCCACTCTGACCTGCAGTTTTTCCATCTAGAAATTGGCTTGCAAGAGATCACTCACCTAATTAGCAGAGATAACTGCCTACTCGGGGATGCTGAAGAGTTAGGAATAAGGGCTTGTGGGTAATTGTTTCAGTTAAAGGAGCTAAAGTCAAGAACAGCTGCCACGTATAGAAACTCAAGTAATTAGGTCACACATTTGGCCTAAATTTCTACTTTTCTATATTCAGTTTCAAAGTTGTGAAACGTGAAGACAGCAGTACCTTTGCCTATAAAATGGCATTTAGAAAGAATTGTGAATGGAAGCATGCTCATTTAAATCCTCAAAATGCAAACAAATGATTCTTATGCTAAAGACACAAACTTAATCAGATAATTTGAAAATTGCATTTTATTGACATAGAAGTCACCAAATTACAGCAGAGCCTCATGACTGATTTTGTTAGAAGCTGCACTTCAGAACCCCTTTGTGGATGAGACTATTTTTAGCATCCTTTTGAGAGTGGATTGCTGGATGATCAAGGCCCAGTAGGAAACATATAGATATAATTCTGTATTACTTTTAGCATGTTTTACTATGATAAAGTGCACATTTGTCAAACCTTCAAAGGACTCTCAGAATTTAGAAACCCAGGAACGGCCCACATCAAAGTTGCACATTGCTGTCCTCTTAATAAGGGAACTGCTTGAACTCAAAAAAATTGTTTGGCTATTTCATCAAAGTTTGCTTACAGATGATTCCATTCCAATTGCATATGTAATTCTTGACCAAATCAATGGTCCTTGGGAATGCTTGGGAATGAGAAAGATTGTCTCAAAAGAAGCAACATCAAAATGGAGGGCAGAGGGGGAAGGGAAGCCTTTTACTTCTGGAAAATTCATAGCTTAATGTGTATGGCACTCTACCAGTAGGAAAGCTATTGATGGGACAGAAAAATATGAAAATTACTTTCCTATAATTATGAAGAATATTAGAGAGTCTGGAAACTTAATCAGATATTTAGGTATTTACAGACACTCACTAGTTAATTTCCTTGTGTCCATTGTAATCCAGACAAATGTCATTATATGAAGACAGGAATCAGTGGGTAAGTGCCCCCTGCCTCCCATGTTTGGGTAGCTATATCCAGGAGACATTCTATTTGCTCCTCGGGCAGATTTGGGTGGACTCAAACTCTGTTGTCTGCAAGCGGCCACTTCAGTTATACACTGTTTTGCAGCCTTTTCTTCTTTTCTCTATTGCATTTTCCCTGTTCCCTTCCAGTAGATCCTCAGAAACACCTGCTCGTCCTTTGTTTGGGTTTTCAGGGTAAAGCATTTACTATCGCAGTCACTGGGGTTTGTATACATGGCCTTCTCTATGTAGTACTTTGCTCGTTTCAGTTGCCAAAGAAATTTCACAACTATGTCTCATTCAGCTACAGGGTTGTGAATGGAAAGAAGGTTATTTCTCCTCTTTGGGCAGTTGAGGAAGCTGATATTCAGAGATGGAAAGAGGCTCAGCCTGAATTACAGGTGTTGTAAATAATAGGGCTGGGGATCACCACCAACCTGGGCTTGATGCCAATAATTGGTCCTTTTCTTGTCTTCCCAACACCTTTTTCCAACTTACTCTGCAAGAGTAGCTACTAGGTTCATTGATTCCAATACCACACAAAAGATTAAATACCTAAGAATAAATTGAACTAAAGAAAGAGAAAAAACTCTATAAATGCCCTTTGCCGCCTAGTTCCTTCCTCTATTTCCTTTTACTTTCCTCTTGTCCCACTGTGTTAGTTTGGGTACTTTAGAGAAACAAATTCACAGAAATCCGTGTATGCGAGAGAGTTTTATATAAATGGTAAGTGTGCATCAAGAAAACATCCCAACGCAGTGCTGCCCAAGCCCACAAGTCCAACGTTAATCCATTAACTCATATGTCCAACACCAATCCACAAAGTCCTCCTTACAAAACATACATTATGATGCCGACTGCAGGAGGAAAGCTGAATCTGTGAACGTGTAAGCACCTCAGCACTGGCAGGGGTCTCCACTCGGCTGCTCCAGCACCCAGGGCTACATCGGGGTAGGTCCATGTGACTTCTCCTTGGGGCTGTCTTGCAAGAAGTCAGCCTTGCAAGCTGAAGCAGGGAACTGGTAAGGCAGCTGCACCCTGCTTCGACCATCACAAAGCAAGAGACCGGAGAACTGTAAAGGCAAGGCTTACAGAGCCATTTATTCCTCCACCTTTCAATCAACCCCGCATGTATTTATCAGCCAAGTTGGTACAATAAATTAACTACCTCACCCACTATCATGTTCAGCCTTCATATGGGTTTCAGTAATTCCTCTCAGTTACATTGCCCTTGATCAAGCCCTACCAGGCCTCCTACACCCTTCTCGTCATTGATTTTGGATCACTTGCTGTTCCTTTGTCCCTAGGTTTATTAACACCCTTTCCTTTCCCCTGCCTCCCCCTCTCCCATGCAGCCCCCGCCGCCCCCACCCACTGGTCCCATTGTTTTCTCCTCAAGATAGTTTATCCTGCCTACCTTATCTAGATTGACCTGCAGAGATAATAATATGTAGAAAAACAAGACAGAGCAAAACAAAGCAACAAAAGGGATCAAAACAACAACAACAAAACCAAGGACCAAAAAAGACAACCCTATAAATACTTCAAGACCTGTTGACCTTTAGGAGTGCTTTCCAGTCTAGTCTGATGGGGTGCCATGCCTGGCCCCAAAGTTTATTTTTGGTATTCCCTGGAGACTTCATTGCTCTATTTCCCTTCCTGTTCTGTTGCACACACTTAGTGTTTCACCTCAGTGTGATGGTGTCAGATCGGGCGCAACTCCTGCACTGTAACTCCAGTGTTGTCCCCAGTAGCACTATGGGCCAGGGAGGGATGTCATGTCTTAAAGTAGGGCCAGCCCTATGGTCCTCTCTGTGCTTTGACTGCTGCGAGCAGGAATATCATCCTCAGGGCTTGGTGGGTCAGGATGTGTTCCACTCTCTTCCTCTACCTTCAACTGCTCCTGTGTGTTCTGATCAGACCTGTCCCTCTCCCTAATCTGTAGCTTCAGTGCTGTCCTCTGAAGTGAATTCTTCTGTGGGGAAGGGGTGCTGTCCACGTGGTTGGGATTGGGCCTGGCCCCTCAGACCTCTCTATTGGTTCCCTGCTTCGTGCCAGTATGTTGCATTCATGTCTTAGAGCACTGGGTTGAAGTCTGGTTCCTCTTTCCTTATGGAGATATAAACAATACCTTCCCCTTGGACGGGTTAGTGCCCTGTTCCCCTGCTACCCATGTCTTTTGCTTTCATTTTTTATGCCTCCTTTTTAGTTGGTAACCATATGTATCCCTGGATTTGGTCTGGCCCCTGCAATACTACCTGTATCTCACCCCAGGAATGGGAGGAGATGAGCCAGTCAGGGTGCAGTATAGCACCAATGAAGCATACAACTTTCCTCTAGTTCTTTAATGCTTCCTCCCCCACACTATCATGATCCCAACTCTACCTTATAAATCAGGGTAGACCAGAGGATGTACACTGGTACAGATAAGAGCGGGAAACACAGGGAATCTAGGACAGCTAAACCCCTCAGGACCAACAAGGAGAGTAAAGATACTAGGAGAGTAAGGGGAAGATGGGGGAGAAAGGAGAAACTGATCACAATGATCTACATATAACCCCCTCCCTGAGGGTGGACAACAGAGAGTGAGTGAAGGGAGACATTGGACAGTGTACGACATGAAAAAATAATAATTGCTAAATTATCAAGGGTTTGTGAGGGAGGGAAGGGGGGAGGGAGAGGAAAAAATGAGGAACTGGTACCAAGGGCTCAAGAAGAAGGAAAGTGTTTTGAGAATGATGATGGCAACAAATGTACAAATGTGCTTGACACAATGAATGCATGGATGGATTGTGATAAGATTTGTAGTAGCCCCCAATACAATGATTTATAAAAAATAGAAGAAAATATTTTTTTAAAAGAACAAATAACAGACAAGTCACAGCCATGGGGGAGGGGGAGAAAAGAAAGAAAATGCAAATATCTAAAATTAGAGATGAAATGCATGACACCACAACAGAGCCAATTATAACACAAATAATAAGAGTTACTATGAAAACCTGAATTCCAACACATTGACAAGTTAGATGAAATGGGAACATTTCTAGAAACATACCATCTCCCCAAATTAACACAGACTGACACAGAAAATCACAAGAATCATAAGAAAAGAAGAAACAGAACTGGTCATTAAAGAAAACTTTCAACCAAGACAAAAACTAGGCAGCTTCACAGGGGAATTCTATTAGTATTCAGAGAAGTGCTGTCATAAATAGTTAAGTCTTCACAGATATTCCAGAATATAGCAAAGGACAGCAAACGTGCTCATTTTATGAAGGGAGTTTAACCCTGATATCAAACCTAGGCAAATACACTACAAGAATAGAAAACTACAGACCAACAAACATCCCTTATGAACATAGATGCCAAATTGTCAAAAAGTCCTGGTCAACAGAATCCAATATATCAAAAACAATACACCACCATCAAGTGGGATTCATACCAAGTACACAAGAATGGTTCGACATTAGGGGGGGAAAGTGGAATCTACCACAGAATAATAATAATTAAAAAAAGAACCACAGAATCATATCAACCAACACAGACATGGCATTTGACAATATCCAAAACCCATTTCTAATAAACCATGGAACAAAATAGAATAAAAGGGGCATTTCTCAACATAATAAAGGCAATATATGAAAAATATTAATGGCCAACATCTCACATAACAGGGAAAAAACTGAAAACACTTTCCCTGTGAAATAGACAAGGTTGCTCTTTATCACTACTCTAATCAACATTGCATTGAAAGTCTTAGTCAGAACTATTAAGCCACACAAAAAAATTCACAGGGGTTCAAATAGACAAAGAAGATTTGAAATTTTCACTATTTATAGATGGTGATTTTATACGTAAAATATCCCAACTTGACAAAAAGGTTGTTAGAAACAATTGAAAACTTTGGCAACATGGTAAGATATAAAATTAAGAAGTAGAAATCAATCTAATTCCCATATGTTAACAAAGAAAGCTCTGAAAAAAGTCATTAAGAAATCAATGCCATTTACAATAATGACACAAATTAAATACTTGGGAATAAACCTAACCAAAGAAATAAACGACCTATACAAAGAAAACTACAAAACACTCTTAAAAGAAATCAAAGGAGACCTACACAAGTAGAAGAATATACTATGTGCATGGATAGGAAGGCTTAATATTGTGCAAATGTCAATACTATCCAAAACAATCTATAAATACAACACAATCATGATCCAAACTTCATTCTTTAAAGACCTGGAAAAATCAATTACTAATTTCATATGGAGAGGGAAGATATTAGGATAAACAAACAAAAGCTAAATCAAAATCACTGCCCTTGAGTCAGTTTCAACTCATAGTGACAGGATAGAACCGTCCCTGTGGGTTTCTGAGACTGCAACTCTTTACAAGAATAGAAAGCCTCGCCTTTCTCCCACGGAGTGGCTGGTGGTTTCAGAATGCTCATCTGGTGATCAGCAGCCCCATGTGTAGCCACTATGTCACCAGGGCTCATGTGGGATAAACAAAGAAATTCTTAAAACGAAGAACATGTATGAGTCCTCACACTCCCCGACCTCAAAACTTACTACACAGCCACAATAGTCAAAACCGACTGGCACTGGTGCCATGATAAGTACATAAATCAAAGAAACAGAATAGAAAATCCAGAAATAAATACATCCACCTACAGGCAACTGATCTTCTACAAAGGACTACAAATTGCTAAATGGTAAAGAGAAAAACTTCAATAAATGGTGATGCCAAAATCGGATCTCTGTCTGCAGAAGAATGAAACAGGACCCGGAACTCATCCCGTGTGCAAAAATGAACTCAAGATGAATCAAAGACCTAAATGTAAATCCCACAACTATAAAGATCATCGATGAGGAAGTAGGGGAAGAATTAAGGACCTTGTTGCAGTGGCTACACATACTATCAAATACAAATCAGGAGCACACGCGAAAGACAAACTAGATGACAGGGACTTAATCAAATAAGACACATGCACACCAAAAGACTACATCAAGAGTCACCCAAAAAGAGCACACTGACTGGGGAAAAGTCTTTAGCAATAACACAATGGCCAAAGATCTAATCTCTAAAACCTATAGAATATTGCAAATCTCATTAATAAAAAAATCCAATTAAAAGGGGCACAAAAGATATGAACAAATGGTTCACCAAAAATAACACTAAAATAGCTAACAAGTACATGAAAAATGCTCATGATCACTAGCCATCTGGAAGATGCAAATCAAAACATCTATGAGATACCCCTTTACACTGACAATGAAAGCCCAATTCAACAAAAACAGAATGACCATAATGCTGGAAAGGGTACAGAGATTGGATCTCTCATAGAATGCTGGTGGGACTATTAATATTTACTATCAATATTTTAGAAAGCAACATGATGCTACCTGAAACAACTGGGGATGGAAACCCTATATGATTTAAGCAACACCTCTTCTGGATATATATATATATATATATATATATATATATATATATATATATATATATATATATATATATATCCTATAAAGAAATAAGAGGCATAACATGAATAGATATTTGTACTCCCATGTTATGGTAGCATTGTTCACAATAGCAGGAAATTGGAAATAGCCCAAAAGGCCATCCATCAATAGAACAATGGCTAAAGGATTTTTGGTACATACACACAATGGAATACCATGAATTGTTAAGAGCACATTGATGAAACTATGAAGTATTTCATGCTGTGAATGGGCCTGGAGAATGCTATACTTAGTAGTTGGCCTCTCGCTTTCTGACTTCCAAGCCTGCTACACAGTCACAGCAGTTAAAACAGCTGGGTCCTAGTACAATGATAGATACATAGACCAATAGAACAGAAGAGAGAACCCAGAAATAAATCCATCCTCCTACAGATAACTGATCTTCAACAAATGGCCAAAAAACATTAAACAGGAAAGAGATAGTCTCTTCAACAAATGGTGCTGGCAAAATTGGATCTCTAATGAATGAAACAGGACCCAGAGCTCGCCCCGTGTCCCAAACAAACTCCAGTCGGATGAAAGACTTAAATGTAAAACCCAGAGCTATAAAGATCATCAATGAGAAAACAGGGACAAAGGTAAGGACCTATTACAGTGCATAGACACACTATCAAATATAACGAAGAAGCACACCAAGTAGACGATAAAATATATGACTGGGACCTCCTCGAAATAAGACATTCGTGTGCATTAAAAGACTTCATCAAGAGAGTAAAAAATTGAATTAATTTCTTCATATGAAACACAAGAAAGGTAAATCTATAGAGACAGCAACTAGATTAATAGTTATTAAGCTTATGACATGAGCCAAGTGGGGATGAGGAACTCATACAAAAATGAAGAAAAAGTTCTAAAATTGGTCACACAGTTCTTTTAAAAATATATTTAGACCATTGAATTGTATTATATGAAAATTACATGTTAATAAAGCTTTTAGTTTGTTTAATTTTTAAAAGAGTAGAGAGAGAGAATCCACAGAAGGAAAATATATTTGACACAGTAGTCAAGGACTAATCTCTAAATTCTATAGAAAACTGCAAGACTTTAATAAGAAAAAGAACACTCCAATTAAAAATTGGGCGAAGGACACAGACAGGTCACCAAAAATGACATCCAAATATCTGAAAAACACGTGACGAAATACTCATGATCATCAGCCATCCAGGAAATGTACATCAAAATGATGAACCACCATTTTAAAGCAACAATGATAGCCAAGTTTAAAAGTAGAAGAAGGTCTGTGTAAGACATGAAGAAAATAAAAAAGAATAATTTATAAATTATCAAGAGGACATGGGGGAGGATAGATGAGGGAGGAAGAAAAACAAATTAGGAGCTGATACCAAGAGCTCAAGTAGAAATAAATATTTTGAAAAAGATGATGACAACAGATATATTTGATGCAATGGATGGATGGATGCATTGTGATAAGAACTGGAAGAGCCCCCATTAAAATAAAATTTCAAAAAATAAAAAGGGAAGAAAATAACAAATACTAGAGAGACTCAGAGAGATGGGACCCTTCATACACTATTGGTGTGGTTGTTAATATGTCTAACCACTATGCAAAGTGAGATGGCATTTTCTCAAATAACAAGAAATCAAAATTCCGTATGATCCTGTAATCTCCCTGCTTGGTAAAGTAGTTGTCATGACACAAACAGACATAAACTACTCACGCTCATTGCAGCACTGTTCACAATGTCAAAACATAGAAACAACCTTAGTGGAAGAATGGACAAAGAAACTGGTACATACACATAAGAAATGCTGTACATCACTTAATGATGAATCCATGAAGCACTTTATGGCATGGATGGACCTCAAGAATAGTATACTGTCTTTGTCTAGACAAAGACATGTACATGCAAATATATATAGGAGGATGGGGAAATAGATCTATATGTCTATATTTATAGGTTAAGTATTAAGGTGGTGGAAGGACCTTGGGCCTCTACTCAAACACTCCCTCAATGCATGAATACCTTCTTTTATTAAATTGGAACTCTATGATGCTCACTCTCCCGACACAACTGCTGAAGCCAAAGTGGGTGAACAAGTAAATGTGGTGAAGAAAGCTGATGGTGCCCGGCTATCAAAAGAGATAGTGACTGGGGTCTTAAAGGCTTGAAGATAAACAAGTGGCCATCTAGCTCAGAAGCAACAAAGAGCCCACATGGAAGAACACACCAGCCTGTGTGATCGAGTGGTCCCGAAGGGATCAGTTATCAGGCATCAAAGAACAAAAAATCATATCATTGGCTGCACACCTCCATGATAGGATCGCTGAAGACAAATGGGTGCATAAGCAAATGTGGTGAAGAAAGCTGATGGTGCCTGGCTATCGAAAGAGATAGTGTCTGGGGTCTTTAAGGCTTGAAGGTGAACAAGTGGCCATCTAGCTCAGAAGCAAAAAAGCCCACATGGAAGAAGCACACCAGCCAGTGCGATCATGAGGTGCCAAAGGGACGAGGCATAAGGCATCATGCAAAAAAAAAAAAAGATATATGTGTGTATATGTATATGTGTGTATGTATATGTATATATATATATATATATATATATATATATATATACCATATTAATGAAGGGGGAAGTGCAGAGTGGAGACCCAAGGCACAAGTGTCGGCCAATGGAGATCCCCTCATAGAGGGGTTTAGGAGAGGAGATGGGTCAATCAGGGTGCGAGGTAGTACCGATGAAGAACATAGCTTTTCCCCAGATCCTGGATGCTTCCTCCCCCCAACTACCATGATCCGAATTCTACCTTGCAGGGCTGGATAGGGCAGAGGTTGTACACTGGTACATATGAGGGCTGGAGGCACAGGGAATCCAGGGTGAATGATACCTTCAGAACCAAGGGTGTGAGGGGCAATGCTGGGAGAGTGGAGGGTGTGTGGGTTGGAAAGGAGGAACTGATTACAAGGATCCACATGTGACCTCCTCCCTGGGAGCGGGACGGCAGAGAAGGGGGGGGGAGGGAGACTCCAGATAGGGTAAGATATGACAAAATAACAATGTATACATTACCAAGGGCACATGAGGGAGGGGGGACCGGGGAGGGAGGGGAAAAAAAAAGAGGACCTAATGCAAAGGGCTTAAGTGGAGAGCAAATACTTTGAGACTGATTGGGGCAGGGAATGTATGGATGTGCTTTATACAATTGATGTATGTATATGTATGGATTGTGATAAGAGTTGCATGAGTCCCTAATAAAATGTAAAAAAAGAAAAGAGGAGAAAAAAAAGAAAATGATTAGGGCAAAGAATGTACATATGCGCTTTATACAATTGATGTATGTATATGTATGGACTGTGATAAGAGTTGTATGAGCCCCTAATAAATTGTTTTTTAAAAAAAGAATATTATACTGAGTGAAATTAGCCAATCACAAAAGGACAAATATTTTATGACACCATTCTTATTAAGGAAAGCAACAACCACAAAAACAAGATAAAGGCTTTCATGCCAAAGGAAATAGACTTTGGAGTTTTCAGGATGGGAAGGGAGTGGCAAGGAAGGGAAGATAGTGTAGTAGGTTAGAAGGTTGATGGGTGTTAACTTCAATGAAACAGATCACAGTAGTCCACAACAGGGAGAAGAGAAATCCAGGTGCAGATGAAGCATAAACTATTGGTGGGTTGGGGGATGGGGGTTGATTTGTAGTTTAAACTACTGAAGACAAAGTTGGTGATCCTGAATGTAAACTCCCATATAATTTGTCATACAAATTCTTATGAAAAGAAGTAATCAAAATAACAGCTTCCTCTATCAAGCACTGAGATCACCCACAAGAGTTGCTATGTTGCACTTTCGCCTATGTGAGGGGTGACCCTGGAGCTGGACAGTTCAAGCTGCATGGCTGTACTTGTCAGTTCAACATTGAACTAGGTACTTAATGAATATTAATTCACTTAATGCCCCACAACCCTAAAAAAGATGACAAATGAGAAAGAGGACTAGAGAGGTTAAGTGATTTGCCTACTATCACTCAGAAATAAGCTATGAAACCAGAATTTACACCCGTGACATCTTGCTCTGAGGTCCCAGTATCATAATCGCAGAGTTATAACAAACTAGTGAAACAGTGGCTGATAACCAAAGGGTAGGTTGTTTGAACCCACCATTTGCCGCATGGGAAGAAGATGTGATAGTCTGCTTCTATGTTACAGAGGGTTCCCTAGAGAAACAAGACCAGGACACCTATGATGTTATATATATTTAGATAGATAGATAACATAAGAAATAAACAGCTAATTAATCTATAGAGCAGTACAACTGGCTTAGTGCAACTCACTCCCGTGAGACAGCTGTGAGACACTGGCAGTCCTTCAAGTACTGAGGGCCTCTGGGTAGTCCTCTGTAGAGCAATTCAGGTTATCCAGGTACAGGCAGCAAACAGCAAGGCAGGTCACCAATATTCAGCCAGATGATAGGGTCTAACAGTCACCAGCTCAAGTGATATATACTTCAGTAGTGTGCTAAAGAAGATCTTGAAGGCAGAGAGACATAATCCTATCACAGCCATGCAAGAGACTGCTCTTGTAATGGCTCTTTTGATAATGAGTGCCATGCCATTCCTCTTAATTGTGCTATTCCCAGCATAGTTATGTTAGACAGGGTTCTCTAGAGAAACAAGACCAGGACACTTACGATGTTATACATATTTAGATAGATAGATGATTGATAGATAACATAAGAAATAAATAGCTAATTAATCTATACAGCAGTACAAATGGCTCAGTGCAACTCACTTCTGTGAGACAGTTAATACATTGGCAGTCCTTCAAGGCATGAAGACCACAAGGAAGCAGACAGCTGAGTCCTCTGTAGAGCAATTTAGCCACAGGTAGCAAACAGCAAGGCAGGTCACCAACAGTCAGCCAGATGACAGGGTCTGACAATCCCCAGCGCAAGCAATGTATATTCCAGTAGCATGATGAAGCAGATCTTAACGGAATCTCAAACTATGACGACATAGTCCACAGGTTGGGTGTCCCACAGGCAGTGTAGCTCGTAAGTTGAGTCAAAGAACCAAGTAAAGCAGTCTGCACACTGGTCCAATCATCAAAGAGCAAGAGACAAGAAAGGCGAGGGTTGCCAAGCCATTTATATCTGTGCCCTTCAATTAATCCCACATGTGCTCATTGGCCAGGTTGGCATAATAAACTTACCTATCACAGCTTCTTTAAGGATTTACTGTTTTGGAAACTTTAGAGTCATACTACTCTGGCCTATAGAGTCACTATGAATCACAACCACCTCAACAGCAATTAGTATGATTTCTTGGTTTTGTAATAAACTGATAGGTAAGAAATGTATTTGCAAAGGATCAAGTATTTTCTTTATCTTTAGATTTCCTTAATGTTCCACCACTGATGGTCACAACTGGAGAGGTTTTATAAATAGCAGGGTAAAAATTCTAAGCTGTCAATTCAAATTCATATTTTATAACTTGAATATAAACTTTAGCTAAGGGAGAAATAGAAAAAATCCAGGTGTTATTGATATTCCTTATCGATAATGATAAATACAGAATGGTTCTGAGAAAAGTGAAAAAGAGCTAGAATCCGATAAATGGGGAATCACAAAAATTCTTTCCTTGAAAATGTCCTGAAAAATGTACTGGGAAAATTCTCAAAGGTGTAAACTTCATAGTAGTCCAACAGATGAGAGTGAGATATCCTCAGGATCCCACGCTGAAAGCCAGAAATATCTATCCTCCACCTCATCTAAAGTTTAGCAGAAGTGTCTAAGATACTCTTTTTCCTTGTAAAACCGTTTTAAGCAGTCAGCATAAATTCCAAGTACAGAAGATACATTTTCTCATTCTGCATATATTACTTAAAATATTGAAGCAAATCGTTTCCTAAAGCCCTACAGAGAATCTATCCAAACACACTTGCATAAACTTGATCTCACTAGCTAGTCTCAAGTTTAAAGTGCAAAACTATCGTAACCCTTCGACGTCTATCATTTTCAGAATATGGAGAATTCATTTAAGAGTTTTTATAGTCAAGTATAATAGCTTAATAAGGCTTCCCTTTGCGTTGCCTTTATAACTCCCACCCAGTGACTGGGTGAGAGTATGCAAAAGCTGCAGAGGATTCTAACTCGGGAATTGTTTGGTTTTGCCATTCCGCTGGTATAAAAGTGAGCCATCTCAGAAGCAAGAACACCAGTAATCATATGACCATTAAGAAAGAAGAACCACAAACGGAGCACATGCAAGATCCCTGCCTGAAGTAGTGGAAGTAGGAGAGGCCGCAGCACCAAGACCGTGAGACAGTGACAGGCTTCCTGGCCCACAGAACAAAGAAAAGGCTAAGGGTCTGCATGGCTGAGGCCAGAGAGTAATTATGCTGTTGCTATGGCTGAGAAGAGGTGCTGGACAAAGGACTGTATCCTTAATATTTTCGGACACTGACTTGGGGTAACCTTATAACTTCCCCCAATAAGTACTCATAATATTGAGTATTTTCTGTAAATTCTGAATGTTCAATGCATCAAGTTATAGAATCCAGCAAAGAAGTTGATTGCCATGAGAGGGATCATTAGTGTCACAAGAAGGTAAAGGAAATTGGTTGAGGTGCGATTGACCTCTGCCTTGTAGCCACAGAGGTCAGGGATGAATCTCATGTCATTCCCTCAGTTTTTCAAACAACTGATGCTTACCACATTACGTGCCAAAAATCTTTTCTAAATCTACTTCTGTTTTGGTAGTACCCTCTCAAACAGTTTCCCTGCCTTTGTAATCAGAATATCCAGAATATTATAACAGTTCCTGGAGAACTTGGGATCATCATTACGAATCTCAATGATCATATATGAGATCATGTCATCAGGGTCCCAGGACCATTTGTCCCCACAATGAAGGGCCCTGGTAAGTGCACTTACTACATGATCTTGTCTGCTTGAGGATATTGTTTTAATTTTAACGTGCCCCAAAGTCATCCCTTCTTCCTGCTCTCTCTCTGTCGTGCATCTTCTAATCTGCCATCTTATTTTAGATCAAAGATGGCAAACTACAGTATGAACTAAATCTGACTCATTCTTTTTAATTGGAATTTGGTCACAGTCATCCTTTCCACATTGCCGATGCTTTCATTCACTCGACAACAAGTCGGGCTGAGTAGTTGCAATAGAGATCTTACTGTCCACAAAGTATTAAATATTTCCTGTCTGCCATTCTCTTAAAAAAAAAAACCAGTTGATTGTGAACCGACTGAAGAGCACATTGGTTTCCCAATTTAAAAGTTCACACATATTTTGTTTCATGTCATTGATTGCAATCCCCACCATGTAACATCATTTATCCCAACTTATCCTTGTGTTTTCTATTTCCACTCCTCCTTCTTTCTTAGCCCGTCTGAACTTTGCCCTTGGGTAAATGCTGCTCTTTGATCTTGAATGGCTGATTAGTCCATGGAATGCTTACATCTTTAGTATTACTATTTACTACATAGACCTCATTATTATGTGGCTAAAAAAATGAACCTTGAGGATTATCTCATTTCCTCATCTGAAGTGTGATTAAGGTCTATCGTATTAGGGTTCCAGAAGTCTCGAACCAACCAGTTAGCAGGGTCTTTTTATTCTTGGAGTTGTGTTTCACTTTTTACTCCCATTCTATCCTGATTCCTTTTAGAGAAGTTGGTACCTAGAAATCATCTAGTTCTTCTGGTCTAGGATCATGGATACTGGTATTCACATGGTCCATTAGTACATCAGATTGTTTCTATGTATCTTTTTTATTTTCTTCACTCTTCTTAACTCCAGTCAAGCAAATACCAATTTAGAAGGACCCTAGCTGACCCTTCATGAGATTTTAAGAACCTAGTCACTACTAACCAGAGTAGGATGTAGAATATTGTTCTTGTGGCTTATGTTATATTGATTAACTCTGGTGTCACTTAAGACTGTGGTCCTGAGCTCCCAGGTCCAATGGCTAATTTTCTCAAGATGTTTGATTATGTTTTTATCTTCTATACTTCTGTTAGTCAGAGTAGACTAGAGAAACAAATCCAGAGACACTCATATATGTATAAGAAAGAACTTTATATAAAGAGTAATTGCATATTAAGAAAACATTCCAGCCCAGTCCAGATAAAGCCCATAAGACCAATATAGCCCATATGTCCAATACCAGTCTGTAAGTTCCTTTTCAGACTCACGTGAGCAATACATGCAATGACACTGAGTGCAGGAAGATCACAGGCTAGTGGGTTGAAAGTCTTGGGGACCCAGTGGTGGTAGAACCATCTTAGCACTGGTGTGAGTCTCCATATTGCACCTCCAGCTCCAGCTCCAGGGCTCTGGCTCTATCAGCAGAGCTCCACGTGACTTGTCAACAGGAATGTCTCCAAGGGAGAGAGTCTATCTGGCCTCCAGTGAGCTATTTATCTCCATTGCACCTCCAAATGAGATCATCAAGTTACGACCTGGTTGACAGGCTAGACCCTACCCTTTTCTCAAGTTGACAGTAGATTATGGAACTGCCTCATGCCCTTAATAGGGGGTGGAGGGAGAAGCCAATACTTCTTTCGATTCATGGTTAAGTCAATGAAAAATTTTGGCCTTTACCTTCTGAATAACTAATTGTGGTTGGCAATAACTGTGCTTTTAGAAGGCGAAAGACTTTTACTTATACCAACTTTCAGATGGGTGATTGAGGTAGCTAAAAGCCTGAGCTCCAAACAGGAGAGAATTTCCCAGACTTTTAGAAATTATAATACCCCATTAGATTTTGTATTAGTTTACAATGTTCCTCCAGCCACAATGGAATTTAACAGGGCTGTGTGCAAAGTCCTTCTCTAGGTGTTCGAACATCACTACTATTCAGGATGTTTTCATACATTCAAGTAATTGAGCACACAGCTATCCTCAATCCCTGTGAAAACAGTTGGCTTCATTGACTTGAGTAACAGTAAAAATGAGCTATAAATAGCATTAGGAAGTTGACCATTAAAAAAGTAAAATGATAAAGAAAAACAATTGAAATCCCTGATATTTATAGGAGGGAAAATTAACCAGAAATACTGTTTTAAAACTAACATGGCATTATAACCCAGAGCAGATTTTCAGTTAGAGGTATTGCAGCATATGGTATTTCACAAAGGTAATTAAGAACTGCTCAGAAAAGAGCAATGTGACTACCTCATCAGTTACCTAGCAGGCTGGTTTGTATCCGTTTTTATTCATTATTATCTGTAAGAACAGAACAGTCTATGATAAATGCAGTTCAGTTCAATGAGTTGCAAATAAATGGAAGTTCAAAAACACATCATTTACTAATCCTTTGTATTCTCTATTTATACTGTCAGAATAATAATAATAATTTCATTATTAACCGTTATTTTACACCATTCTATGTGCTATACATGCATTGGCTCATTGAATCCTCACAGAAAAATTCATGCAATAGTTAGTATCATTATCCCTAATCTAGAGGTAAGAAAACATACTTCAAGAAGGCAAGTAACTTGTCCAATGGCAGGTACTAAAACCTACACCTGAATGACCCCATGGCCTGGCCATGCCTTTAATTCTATGGTCGGTTGCCATGGAGTCAACTCAGGATGCAGGGTAGAACCACCCCTTAAGGTTTCCAATGATGTGACCTTTTGGAAACAGAGATGCAGGCCTTTATTCCAAGACATCTTTAGGTAGATTTTAAGAGCCAATAACTCAGTTAGCAGTCAAATGCTTAAGGAATGCCAAGGAACCTCTCTGAACTCTAGTTCTGTTAAGAAACCCAAGGAAAATGGGTTGAGAACTCTGTGACTGTTTTAAGCATTAATTCCCTAATCCTTCCAAATAAGAGTTAATTGATTGAGGGCAGAGCCAAATACATAACCATTGCCTTCTTGACAATTATACACATCATTTTCTCAGTCCTATTATTTCAAGATGGATTGAGCGAAGCTATTTTCATCTTGTTGATGAAGATCAAAGACTACAAACTTTGGTATGGATGAGACCTCAATCCAAAGAAAACAAAAGCACCCACTACTAGACCAACAAGCAGCATCATGATAAACCAAAAAAAGATTGGAAATATCTAGGATTTCATTTCACTTGGATCCACAATCAACATGCAAAGGAACAGAAGTCATGAAAATAAATAATGTATTGCTCAGGGTACATACATACACTGCCAGAGATCAGCATATTCCAACTTTCTTCTTCATATGAAAGAGCAAAGATGGAATTCTCAGAAGTAAGGTGCGCCTGACCTAAGCCATGGTCTTTGAAATCACCTCACCTACCTGTAGAAATTGGGTTATGAATAAGAAAGACTAGAGAAGAATTGATGCTCTTGATTTGTGTTGTTGGTGATGAATAGTGAATAAATCTGTCTCAGAAGTGGAATAGCCAGAATGTTCTTTGTATGGGTGTGTTAGCCTGGGACTACTTGAGAAACAAATCCACAGAAACTCATGTATAAGAGAGAGTTTTATATAAAGGGTAAGTGTTTCGTTCTATTGTACAGAAAGTCACTATGAGTCAAAATCAACTTTATGGTACTTACCAAGAATTTTTTAAAATTAGGTTTGCAGTAACTGACTTTTCAAAAATAGATCACAGGGTCTCTCTTTACCTTTGAAACCTTTCACTTAGGAGTGCCTGGGGGGGGGGTGCTTAAAGTGCTTAGCTATTTGCTAGAGGTATAAGGTTCAAGTTCATCCAGAGGTGCCTCAGAAGAAAGGGATCTATTTTCGGAAAAGACAGCCTTTGAAAGCTCTATGGAACACAGTCTGACTATGAATATACGGGTCATGATAGTCAGAGCTGACCAGCTGACTACTGGTTTGAGCTGATTATTTATTGACTGTTCACCGTTATACGAGGTTGAGTCAAAAAGTATTGCTACTGGATTTCCAGTCGATTTATTCCCCAATAAGTGTTTAAACATGTGGTCAAACATGTTGCTGCAATTAGTGGTTGGCTACAGACAGATTCATTCAATAATACTTGTACCCTTGTCTTAGTCTCCTTAGCATGCCTTCAAAAATAAAACCAAATCATGTCTATGTTAAAGATCCAATCAAGCCAGTAATTTCTAAGGCAATCTACTGGACCAGTTCACATCAAGACAGAGATCTGCTCAGGGGGTTATGGCGATTGTCTTCCAGGATTACAAAGACCAATTCTAATGATTTTCTTAAAAGATAAAGGTCAATTACAAAGGGCAAGAAACTTGCACCAAGGTTCTGCTTTACTTTTGTTTCTTTCCCATGATGGCATCATATGTACTCATTCTTTGAGGGTAACAAGGGCTGGCCTATGAAACATTTGTTGGGAAACCTTCCCATAACATCTCTGCTCCTGCTTCTTCGGACTGCAGTTCTAAAAATTCAAAGAATATTTCAAAGGAACACGAGCTGGGTTCCTCGAGGATGCCGAAGCTGCCATTTGGACCTTGTGTAAATTGAAGAGTACAGAATTCTTCAGTGAAGGGTTGTTGTAAGATGCCATGGAATGGGCGCTAAATCATCGTGACTCTGTGTACAGTGGAAGCACTACACATTCCCGGGCCATCGTCACATTTGCTGCTCTGCTCAAGGTCAGTGTTGCAACTCTCCTGCCAGTCCATCTCAGGGCGGTCTTCCTTTTCACTGCTGACCCTCTGTTTTACCAAGCATGGTGTGCTTCTCCAGGGACTGGTCTCTCCTGACAACATGCCCCAACTCTGTGAGACAGAGTCTTGTCACTTTCATTTTTAAGGACCATTCTGGCTTGAATTCTTCCAAGAAAGATTTGTTTGTTATTGTGGAAGTTCTTGGCATCCTTCCTTTTTTTTTTTTGGCAAGACCATAACGTCAGTGGTCCAGTTTCGCATGAAAGTGATTGAAAATACCATGGCACAGGTGAGGCTCATCTTAGTCTCCAAAGTGGCATCTTTGCTCATTGACATTTGAAAGAAGCGGTTAGCAGTAAATTTCCACAGTACGGAGATCCCCTCATAGAGGGGTTTGGGAGAGGAGATGGGTCACTCAGGGTGCGAGGTAGTACCGATGAAGAACACAGCTTTCCCCCAGATCCTGGATGCTTCCTCCCCCCAACTACCATGATCCGAATTCTACCTTGCAGGACTGGATAGAGCAGAGGTTGTACACTGGTGCATATGGGAGCTGGAGGCACAGGGAATCCAGGGTGGACGATACCTTCAGGACCAGGGGTGTGAGGGGCAATGCTGGGAGAGTGGAGGGTGAGTGGGTTGGAAAGGGGGAACTGATTACAAGGATCCACATGTGACCTCTTCCCTGGGAGAAGGACAGCAGAGAAGGGGGGGAAGGGAGACTCCGGAGAGGGCAAGATATGACAAAATAACAATCTGTGGATTATCAAGGGCTCATGAGGGAGGGGGGAGCGGAGAGGGAGCGGGGAAAAGGAGGACCTGATGCAAAGGGCTTAAGTGGAGAGCAAATGCTTTGAGAGTGATTAGGGAAAAGAATGTATGGATGTGCTTTATACAATTGATGTATGTATATGTGTGGATTGTGATAAGAGTTGTATGAGCCCCTAATAAAATGTAAAAAAAGAAAATGATTAGGGCAAAGAATGTACTGATGTGCTTTATACAATTGATGTACGTAATGTATGTATATGAATGGATTGTGATAAGAGTTGTATGAGCCCCTAATAAAATGTTAAAAAAAATTTCCCCAGTGCAACACATTGTTTGATGTCTGGACTGCTGCTTCATAAGCGCTGCTTGTGGATCCAAGAAAATAAAATCCGTGACAGCTTCAATCTTTCCTCCATTGATCGTGATGTTGTCTATTGGTCCAATTGTGAGGATTTTTGTTTTCTTTACACTGAGTTGTAATCCATACTAAAAGCTATTACTTTTGATCTTCATCAATAACTACTTCAAGTCCTCTGGGATTTCAACAAGTAACGTGTCATTTTATGACACAGGCTGTTAACGAGTCTTCCTAGAGTCTTATTGTGCCCTCGTGAAGTCCAGCTACATGGAGCTGTGTGAGGGACAGAGAGTTGAAAATGCTACATTGAGTGGTGTATAAATCTAAATGGCAGATTTTCAAGAAACAATCACTTCCCATTTTGCTATTTTTCTTTAATGAAAGTTTCTCAATTTTGTACTGATGCTTTTTTGCTTATACTTGTAGAGGACACTACTAAGAATAAGAGGTCATAGAATTTTAATTGAGCATAAGAACTCAATATTCATCTGCCATACTTGGAAACCTCTAGGTTTATACCAATATGGTATACCATATGTGGCTCATAAGCACTTGAAACTTTACTAGTGACAATTAAGATGTGCTATAAGTATAACATACAAATTGGACTTCAAGACATAGTACAAACCCAAAAGAGCCCTCATTAATCATTTTAAATAGATTACATGTTGAAATAATACAAGTTCACATACATTGGGTTATGTAACATAGATTATTAAAACGTATTTCTCCCATTCATTTTTCCTCTTTAAAATGTGGCTACTAGAACATTTTAAGTTACATATGTAGCTTTCATGGTATTTCCATTGTTCGACATACTGTTCTAGATATTTTCAAAGAATGGCAAATAAAGAAATAACAAAATGAGGACTTTAGAGATATGGAGGTAAATATCAGAAAAAAATGGATGAGAGATCTAAAAACATTTACCTCTAGGAAGCAAGGCAGACTGTTTTCCTGATAAGCCTTTCCACTATAATCTAAATTATCGTTAACTATACTCATTCATCACTTGAATTTTAAAAATTAAACAAAAGTAAATAAAACTTGAGCATATCATTGGTTAAGCACTATCATGGCTACGGATACTTGTTCATAAGCGTTTCTATTGGTGGTGTAGTAGTTAAGCATTGGCTGCGGTCCACGTGATCAGGAGTTGACACACCAGCAGCTGTGTAAACAGTTACAGTCTCAGAAGCCCACAGGGGGTCGCCATGAGTAGCATTAACTGGAGGGCAGAGAGTTTGGCTTTTTCCTGTATTGTTTTTCAAAGCTCGATGCTTATGATTCTTAACCAGGAGGATGCTTTAGAATCACTCATGAAGCCATTAAAAAAAAAAAAAGAAAAATTGATTAAACCTGAGAACTAGCCTAGAGTTTTCCAAGCACATTCTTTTCTCCCACAGTGTTGCTAATGATTCTATCACTCACATCTGATTAAGATCCTCTTGTCAGCGGCATAGAGCTCCTAGACCTTCAGGTTTACAGAGCCAAAACTTTTTCAGGTAAATGAAGGCCCAGTCTGTAAGTATTCTTCCTTCCTTTGAAGGTTAAAAACAAAACAAAAAAGTCATTGCCATCAAGTTAAGTCTAGCTCAGAGTGACCCTTTAGGACAAGGTAGAACTGCCTCCTGGGGTTTCCACGCTGTAATAGTTATGCAAGCAGATTGCCACATCTTTCTCATATCGGGCAGCTAGTAGGTTGGAAGCACCACCATTTCCGTCAGCAGCTGAATGATTAAGAATTGAGCCACCAGGACTCCTTTTGTTTGTTTGCTTGCTTGCTTGTTTATTTCTATGATTTTACTCAGCAACCTTGGCTCCAGAAGACTGGATTCCATGATCATTTGAAATTTTATTCTGTACCCCCTTCCGTTTTTATTGTTCAAGGGGGTTTTCTTTTCTTTTCTTCTATGTTTGGGGTGGGTGGGCCACTTTTTGAAATACAGTCATCTTAAAATCAAGCACGTGATCTTATTAGTTCCACCACTTTTCTCTCACGAATATGTAACTGCTTCAAAACACTGGGTGGCTATGCTTCCACAGAACAGCTTCACGTCCGTCTGTGGTCATGAGCTCTCTTAAATGCATCACTACCAAACCCAGATTTAAAGCAGAACTCAGAAAGGGTTTATAGAAGATGTCCTGAGGGACACCATTCTGTCATTCCTCCAGGCTAGTATTTCTCAAAATGTAGTTCAGAGTGTTGGAAAGATGTGGGGTTCCCATTTAAAATACAGTTCCTCTTCTTACAGGCACAATGTAAGGTGACCCTTTCCAATCCCCTTTGAAATTGGGGATGACCAGGTGACTGGCTCTAACCAATGAAATGGACTAGAAATAACAGTAGAAGATGACCCTGTGTAATTTGCTACTCTCTTATCTGACTCAGCAATCATGAAAGTATGGAAAGGGATTTTCCTTATCCTGGATCAGGAGTTAGCAAGCAGAGACCACCTTCCCTTCCGCAGTTCACCTGCAATGCTTGTGTAGCATGAGCAAGAAGTAAGCCTTTGTTGCTCTACCCGCCCCCGCCCCCCCCCCCCGAGATTTCAGAGCTGTTTGTTTCTTCAATATGTTGTTTTTATTACATATCTGATTCATGGCAACCCCATGTGTGCCGAGCAGAACTGCTTCTTTGTAGGATTTCAAGGCTGCCACGTTTCTGAAGCAGCTCGCCAATCCTGTCCTATGACAGGTGAGTTGGAAGCTGCAATCTATTAGCTAGTAGACAAGCACCTAACCAGTAGCAACGCTGAGGGATTCTCTTTCGGCAGCGTACCCTGGCTACGCCTCACCTAGAGAAGAGAGGTGGGAGGACTGACAACTCATCCTTTACAAACTTCTTGGGTGAAACTCTTGCACAGTGAAGTCTGAGAAGCATCGAAGTATTTTCTGCTAAGATACCATTTTGGTTTAAGCAAGTGGAAGAGTGAACTGCCAATCTAAACTGAGTTTTGACCCTTCCTTGAAATGCTTTTGCTATCGATACTCTACCGAGCTGAGCGTCTGCATAAAATAGTCTATGAGGATTAGTTTTCAATTGCTGAATGATCTCTCCCAGTGGGTGATATAAACTGCTGTCAATATTAACTTCGCATTGGCACCCTGTCCCACCCCCACCTAAAGCAATATCCGGGACATGTGACATACCTACCATATACTCAAGTAGCGCTGCCCTTCAGCTGCAGGGGATGCAAGTGTGAGTAAAAGGCTCAATTAATTGATGGTGCTGTTGAAGACAGGCACTCTGGTTGCTTAGTGTCTTACCCATTGGGCTGTTAACTGAAATGTCAGCAGTTTGAACACACAGGCTACTTCACAGGAGAAGGATGAGATTTACTAATCCCATGAAGATTTACAACCTCAGCACCCCACAAAGGCAGTCACGGTAAGTCAGAATTGACTTGATGTTACTAAGTTTGCTTGTGTGTTTGTGTCTGTGTGTGTGTGTTTGTGTGTTGCTGTTAGAGACTCATCGATATCCTCTTGATAAAAGGTGATAGGTCTTTGGTGTCAATACCCAGTAATTTGGGTTCTCCTGAGTGATAGACATGTTTCTAGTCTGATGATCACTGAGAAATATGGTATTAATCTTTCTGGAAACTTCCAAGCCAAACACATGCACGTCCTCTAGAAATATGCCAGACTTCATTACATTCACTTTGTGGGTCAATCTCATGTTTTCAGGTGACTTCTGAACCAATTTCCCCTTTATACCAATTTTTCAGACTTACGGATTCTTATTTTATTTTGAATTACATATTTCTTCCAGCTGCCTTAATTCTTTTCTGGAAAAAGGTAGGGTATGAATAAAAATATACATGCAAGCATGCATACATAAAAACAGCCTTTATTTCCAGAGCTATAACAATGAACCTCAACTTGTTTTTTAATGATGCAAGGAAGAGAAGAAAGAAAATAAAGTGGGGAGGGGGTGAAGGGTAAGGTGTGATGCTGTGAACACCCCACAATATTTGAATTCTGACTCCTAGTTAATAGGCAGCCGAGAAAGGCAACTTTATCTTCAAGATAAATGGTATAAATGGCACATAATGAAATAAGGTCTTATTTTCCCACCTTTTGCTTTTCTTATTTTTAAGATATACAGTCCTGTGTCAACCAAAATATCTAGACTTATAGCACCCGATTCTATTCAGCTTGTAGAACAAATTCACTGGCACAGTCGATTTTTATTTTAATTATTTGTACAGCGTGGAAAGGAATGGCTTGATTTATTACAGAGTTGGACTCCAATGGCAATATTATTATAGTTGCAACAGATGAATAAACCAATATATTTCTTAAAGCCATAAAACAACCAGCTACATGTCAGAGAAAATTGTTCTCCAAAACAACTGCAAAGAAAAAAAAATCAAGGGAAATAATGGGCTCCTTGCCCTCCTCCCATTATTCCAAAGAAAATAAGATTCTTGTAGACTAGGGGGAAAATCCATCTAAACAAACTTCCTTTATTTCTACCCACTTAAATTAGAAATCCACTGAAATAATTTATAATCATGCCACTGGCATTGATGTGTTTATTCCATTTGAATGTGTTTGAAAACAAACAAGACAGCTAGTAGACACAGAAGACCATTGTTGTCCCATAACCCCAAGTATGACATGCCGATGGAGCCCTTGACCGCAAGCTGCATGATTAAGTTGATCAGAACTATGTACTATGATGACATTTTAATGCCTGATCAGAACAGAGCTGTTCTTTGCAATTTGCTTTGAAGGGGAATGGGGAGGGAGAGGGAGAAATCAGAGGATAGTTTCTACATTATGGCGCTGCTTATCTGCAGGACGCATGCCATCCCTGTCCAGGAACATCACAATGAGAAGCAGACCCCGTAGGGTAGGTGAAAGTCAAGCACAGCACAAACTCCTCTGCTGAATGACCCCTCTCCTGAATGACTCCCCTGGGCTCGATGAACTCAGCCTGTGCTGATTCCCAGGCCAGAGGTAACCGCGGGCTTCTCAACAGATGCTGGTGTCGACTTACTGGTGGGTTTTCTACTTATCTCCGTTTCAACTGATGCCTTTAGGGGACCCACACCCTGAAAACATTCAGAATTACTCTCTGTGTGTCAGATGTGTCTTTTAAAAAACCTGTAGCAGTTCAGAAGGCCAGATTCAGAAAATTCTGAACTGATTCCCGGCCTCCATAGGTTTAGGCTTTTATGCAGTTTGTCCTTAAGCGAGCTCCTTTACCCCTTTGAGATGCATTTTTCTTCTCTGTTGAATGAAGATTAACCCTAAGTTTTTGAGAGAACTAAATGCAATACAGTTAGCACCATGTCCGGCTCAAAATAACAGCAGCAGCAGCTCACATTTGTCATTTCCTATAAACGCAGTCATTTTAAAAACTCATGTACCCCTATTGTGACAACAGCCAATTCCAAACTCTCTCCTTTGGACTGGGAATTGGTTATACTGGGGTTCTCTGTAAGTACTTGCAAATGTCCTGTTTGAAAGTCCATCTTCCAGAGTTCGTGCTTTATTGTTATTGTTGGTATTACCAGCAAGTAAGCCCAAGTCATGGTGATCCCATGCACAATGGTGCTAAATGCTGTCCAGTCCTATATTACCCACATGATCATGAGCTGATTTTCAGAATCAGATCATAAGATCTTTCTTCATAGCGCATCTTAGTCTGGAAACACTGCCGAGACCTGTTCAACGTCTAGCAATACAGAAGCCTCCAGTGACAGATGGGTTGTGACTGCAGGCGCTTCATTGGCTGGGAACCCAGGTCTCCCCCACTGGAGGTGAGAATTCTCCCACTGAATCACCGCTACCCACCTGGCATGAGTAGCGGTGATGCTGTTTGGTGCTGTTTCTTGGTTATAACCTTCACAGGAGCAGATTGCCAAGGCGCTCTCCAGAAAAGCCACTGTGTGGGATAAACATGGCAACTTGTGGATTGGCATCCAAATGTCTCAGCATTTGAGCCACCAGAGCTACTTAAAATAAATGCTAGTTTAATGCCACACCCAAAACCACACTCACTGCCGTCAGGTTGATGCCAACACACAGTGAACCTTTATGAGAGGGTAGAACTGCCCCTGTGTGTGCACCTCTCTAAAGGAGTAGAAAGCCCAGTCTTTTTCCCTCGGAGGAGCTGGTGGTCTTGAACTGATGTCTTTGTGAATTGCAGCGCAATGTAACCATTATGCCAACAGGGCTCCTTGTTTGAATACAGGGAAGTGGAAACAATGGGAAGCAAATGCTATGGCCTGAAAATGTTCATATGCCTACCAATCCTCCCAGATCTGATAAAACATTAAGACTTTTTCTCTTATGGGCAAATAGTAACAATAATAATAATAATAATTACTATAACCATTAGGATCACTAACATTCTAGGGTAGTTAGTGTGGCCCTGTAGGCTGTGTCAGGCTGCTAACCTCGAGGTTGGCAGTTTAAGCCCCCATCAGCTGCTCCTCATAGAGAAAGCTGAGGCTGTCTGCTCATGTAAAGATTTACAGTCTAGAAAACCTCATGTAGATTTGCTGTGAATCAGAATTAACTTGATGGCAGAGGGTAATATGTGCCCGACACTATGCTACGTAATTTATATGCAATAGTTCATTTAATCATACCAATCTGATAAGGCAGATAATAAGTATGTCTCCATTTAATAGACGAGGAAACTCACTCTGAGAAATCAATCACCTTACTCTAACTCGGAAACAACCAAGTGAGAACTCAGTTACAAGTGAATCCAGTTTCATAGCCCATGCCTTTAGGCCGATCTTGACTCGAATCTATGGAATCCCCTAAGTAGTACAACCAGTTAGGCAGTCATACAGTAACCAGAAGATTAGGGGTTCAAACTCACTACATGCTATCTTGGAAGAAGAACTATTTCCAAAAAGCCACGGCCATTCACATCCCTAGGTGCAGTCTACATCTACAGTACACAGGATTGCCATGAGTCACAGCTGAAACTATGCCAACAGGTTGGGTTGTTTCTTTGGGGGGCCATTGCAGATAGTAGACACCCCCAGTCTGTTCCTTCCTTTTTATGTCCTTTCTGCCCCTGTTAGGGTGGGGTAAATTGGTGCTTCGCCTTTCACCTGAGGCAATTCTACTACAAAGCACCTGTGCTTTAGGCAATGTCATCAGAGAGAGAAATTAGTCCAATGATGGGAACTTCTGGCTTAGAAGATACAGATTCTCCATCGCCCTGAATTCCATGCTCTGTTCAGACACTGAATTAAAAAGTGGTTTCTATCCTCAAGAAGCTCACATTGAAAAGCAAATGCAGAATTCACCTTTGGAAATGCCGCCGCCTTAGAGGGCAGCGTGCCACAAAGGTAAGGGTGAAACACTCTTTTTTCTAAATGCCTATCTTCCCTGGACACATGTAGTTAGTTTTAATCTAGAAAAAAAACCTTCAACCCAGCCAGTCTGAGCATCCCAAATCTAGCTCAAACTAGACAATGGCCAGATGATCAGAAGTACACAATCTAAGCCTTTCTCGGCTGCGAAGGAAAAGTATGCATGTTTATTTATTCTTTATTCAAGAAAAGATTTTATTTCTAATGCTAAAGGAATTCATCGTTTCTTGAGGCTGTTGCTCTGATTTGTAGTGACTCATCCCAGAGTTAGCATACTGATGATGTGTTACACTGATACATCCTTACATCGGTAATGCTCTAATGATCTGGCAGGCTCTTAAATCACCAGAGAGCTGTCACTCCCGTGATGTGTTACTCAGAGATACAGCTCTGATGAGAGGAAGGCATCCGGGAACTCAACAATGGGAGAATTATGATTTTTGACTTTAGAATATCGTTGCTATACATTAACCTCTTTCATAAGGCACAGAGAAGTCATCCTGAAAGCAGGAGAAGCAGCAGAATTTCAGATATTTTTAATACCTACAAGATACAAAGATAAACTTGTATTAGCGGAAGACTTGATGGTGTTGCAGAAAAGGTCACTGATAAGGAGATGATGTCTGAAGTATTGGTGGGGTTGCAGAAAGGTAATCAGTTGGCTGCTTAAGGATGCATTTATCACTGATGTGGTTCTGGTGATGGCCTAAAATAAACAGTGCTGAAACCAGAGTCCGGGGGGGAAATGACAGAGTGAAGAGAGGTGCCGTTTTTCAGCACTGTTGGCAAGAGAGTAAACTGATATAGCCTTTCAAAGGACAATTTCACAATATTTATCAAAATTTAAAGCACACATACTCTGGGCCCAGCTATTTCATTTCTAAAAATCCATCCTATAGATACTCATATATGCGCACATTCAGAAGAATATATATGTACAAGAATTCTTACTGAAGCAATGGTCACAACTGAGAACGAGGGATTAAAAAGATTATAACCTAAATATCAATCAGTCCTGGGGAGCTTAAATAAATAAGTGTGTGTCCATTCTATGAAGTGTATGTGGCCACTAAAAATTAGGATTTATTATCTGTTTATCAGAGTCACTTGGGGAGCTAATAACAAGTTCATTAAAGTAAACTAAGGCCTGAGCTTCTAATTTTCTCCAAGTTTCTCAGGTGAATGTAAAATAGGCTAAAATTTGAGAGTTGGGATAATCCGGAAGGAAATGAGAGACTACATTCTCTTCCGAGCCTCATCCAGAAATTTCTCGTGGTGTTTTGTGTGTGTGTATGTGTGTTCACTCATGGTGTTTGTGTGTTGCCCTAGTGTCATTGCCAACTATAGTGACTCTACTTGTATCAAAGAAAACCTGTGCTTCATTGGGTTTTCAAATATTGGTTTTCACAAGTAGATTACCAGGCCTTTCTTCCAAGGTACCTGTGGGTAGAATAGAACTTTAAAACTTTCTGTGAGCACTCAAGCACATTAACTGTTTGTACCACCTTCCTTACTGCCTTTGAGTCAGTTCCAACATATAGTGACTCTGTAGGCGAAGTGGAACAGCCCCTTGGGTTTCTGAGACTTGAATGAAATCCTTCTAAGAGTGAACAGCCTCCTCTTTCTCCTGTGGTTCGGATCACTGACTGTGGTGAGCTGCTCAGTGTCTGTCCATTATGCCAAAGACTCCTATGACTGACATAACATCAAAGCAAATGCATTTCCTTCCATCCAATTCTAGCTCATATGGGGCAGAGTGGAATTAACCCATAGAGTTTCCAAGAAAGCTATCCATGCGGAAGCAGACTTCTGCACTTTCTCTGACAGAGCGACTGCTGGATTCAAACCACTGACCTTTAGGTTAGCAGCTGAACATGTAGCCATTGTGTCATTGGGGCACCTGGACTTCTTTAAGGTCAATATAATCATAGTTCAAACATTATCTTGCCTTTATCTAGATCTTCAAATCAAAATGAATCAACTTATTGAATATTTTTAGAATCTACGACAGTAAACAAACCAGTCTTGCTACTTGGGTTCCAGTTCATACCTTCATGGCTAATGCCAAGCAAAATGTATCATGTGTCTACAACCAGTGGATAACTTCAAACAAGTTCTCTCAGTGTTTTACGTGTTTTAGTCTTGTTAGAATGCTTTTATAAAAAAAAAAAGAAGAAGAAGAAATACTGACTTCTGAGGTTCTCTGGTGGGCTAGTTAAATTCAAGGAAAGAGGTCAGCTACAAGGTAATATAGACTATTTGGGGGGGCCTCAAAGGGATAATTTTAATTGGTTTTCTTAGAGGACACAAATAGATCAGAGGGCTTCTTATGAAGAATTTTTAAGAAAAGAGAAAGATGCGTTTGTGAGAAAAGGCCAGAAAATTGCACAAATGGATTTTTTCCCCATCATGACAATACACCCGCTCATTCTTTGAAGGTCATAAGATCTGTCCCAGGAGAATTTTGTTGGAAAACCATACTCCATCTGTGGTAGTTACATAATCTGGTGTCGACTTGTGGAGGGGCGGAGTCTAGCCTGTCAATCAGGTTGCAGCTTGATGACCTCATTTGGAGGTGTGATGGAGGCAGGACAACATGCACTCCCTGTGAGACATTCCTGTTGACAAGACACATAGAGCTAACCTAGAGCCCTGGAGCTGAAGGAGTCACATGGAGACCCCTGCCAGTGCTAAGATGTTTCCACCACCCACTGGATCCACAAGACTTTTCACCCACTGGCCTGTGATCTTTCTTCCTGTATTCAGCGTCATGTGCTGCATGAGTCTGACGAAGAGCTTATAGATTGGTAATGGACATTTGGGCTAATATCGGATTTATGGACTTAACCTGGACTGGGCTGGGATTTTTTTTTTTAATGAGCAATTGCTCTTTGATATAAAGTTCTCTCTTCTACACATGGGTCCCTCTAGATTTGATTCTGTAGTCTACCCAGAATAACACACCCTGCAGCTTTAATCTTACCCCCACCAGACTTCTTTTACTTGAAACTCAAAACACTTAAACCAAGAAATAAACACTATTTGAGTCCCTTGATGATGTTAAAATGGTCGTTCTGACTTAGCAGAAATGGAGGAATCTGTAGAGAAGGCCACTCATGAGTGGCCCACCTGAAATGCAGCTATTGGTCTCGCTCTGTCTAGAGGAAGGAAGAGGAAAGAAAATCAAAGATGCATGGAAACAATAAGTCTCTACAACTTTTAGACCAGAATTCGATAATAATGTTCGACCACTACCAATTGCTCTGAAAGGGATCACATTCGAAAGTCCGGGATAGAGTGGGAGAAAAAATGTGGAACAAAATTTAAAATTATAAAAACAAAAATAAGCTAACTGGTTGGATACAGACTTGTGGAACTCTCAAATGATGGCCCTGGGCTTCCCTTCAGATCGGAAAATAAACTCACCCTTGTGGTCACTTTTTCAGTCAAACAATAGATCTATAAGAAGAGCAATAATGCTAGGGAGGTGCCGCTCGTTAATCCATCACTTGAAAAACAGACAGCATGTAACCAAGGGAAAAGTTCAGAAAGAATATGAAAGAATGAATAATGGAAATATAAAATACAAGGAGGAATTGGGATAAGTGATGTGACATTGCAACCAATAATACAAACAAAAGACGTATGGATTGTTGAATGGAAAACTGATCTGCTCTGTAAACCTTCACCCAACTCACAATTAAAAATTAAATAATAATAATTTACATTGACCAGGAGCATAGAAAAATTTTCCATCTATATTATATCTAGATTAGTGGTTCTGACATACTAATGAACCATAAACCCAACATAGGTTTACAATGGTGTCAATGTAAATGGAATGTGTGGCTAACTGCCTCTAAGAAAAACTGCCTCCTTTGCCATGAGACCAAAATTGCCTGGTGCCTGTCAATTACAGAAAAATTTTCAGAGGTTCTTGGACCAACCTTGATCAAAGTGGGTGGGATGTGGAACAGATTTCAAATTTTCCTTCTTTCTTTTAAAGCCATTTTATTAGCACTTCATTCACATTGAAGACCAGTATTCAACATAGTGCCAGACAAATAGTTGTTGGGTGCAGCCAAGTTGGTTCTGACTCATAGCGACCCTATGTGCAATAGAACAAAATACTGCCCTCTCCTGCTCATTCCTCATAACTGTTGTTCCTCTTGAGCCCATTGTTGCATCCACTGTGCCAATCTATATTGTTGAGGGCCTCTCTCTTCTTTGTTGCCCATCTACTAAGCACGATGTCCTCCCACACAGGGACTGATCTCTCCTGACAACATGTCCAAAGTAAGTGAGATGAAGTCTTGCCATCCTTGCTTCTAAGGTACACTTTGGCTGGGCTTCTTCTGTATCATCTATCTATCTATCTATCTATCTATCTATCTATCTATCTATCTATCTATCTATCTATCTTTTCTGTCTATGGTTCTTTAAATATTCTTCACTAGCACCATAATTAAAATGCATCAATTCTTCTTTCTTTTTTTAAAAAAACACTTTAATTGGGAGCTCTTTACCAGACTTCAAATTTTCATGGAGTCAGATGTTTGAAGTTGGAAAAACCCTAAGCCCTTTGTACTATCTCTTGATGTCTTCTTTTAAAACAAGCATGAATTTGATTCAATTAGTAAAATGTAAGTGTCCTGAGCAGTATACTCTTTTAAAGAACTGTCTATATGTGATCAAACTGGCAACAGCAGCTTGAAAGGATAGGAAGCCAAGAGGTAGTGAATTCATGGTGATGGGAAGCAGGCAATTTGGAAAAGGAGGCTAACAATAGTTGCACAACGCATCCTGGCCAACCAAGCCTTAAGATGATATTCCTGCTCAGAGCAGCCAATGCACAGAGAGGAACATAGGGCCAGTCCTACAAGACATGACATCCCTCACTGGCCCATAGTGATACGGGGACAACACAGGAGACAGAGTTTGGGAATTTCGCCCAATCTGACCCCATCACACCAGTACAAAACACTAAGGGCATGGAACAGAGCAGCAAGGAGATCAAAGCACTGAAGTCTCCTGAGAATACCAAAAATAGACTTTGGGGCCAGAGCATGGAACCCCATCAGATTCCACTGGAAAACACTCAAGGTCAACAAGCAGATCTGAAACTATTTATAGGCTTTTTTTGTCCTTGGCTGTTGTTTGGTTCTTTTGTTTTCTTTTGTTCTGTTTTGCTGTCTTGTCTTTATGTTTATTGTTGTCTCTGCATGTCTATCTATATAAGATAGATGGGATAAACAATCCGGAGGAGAAAACAATGGGATCGATGGTTCCAGGGGTGCCTGGCAGAGGGGGAGGTGAGGGAAAGGAATGGAGGGTGTCAACCAACCCAGGAACAAGGGAACAAGAAGTCATCAAAATCTATGGTGAGGAGAGTATAGGATGCCTGGTGGGGCTTGATCAAGGGCAATGTATCCAAGAAGAATTACTGAAAGCTGAGTGAAGACTAAACATGATAGTGGGACAAGAGGACAATAAAATGACATTTATAGAGATCTAAATATAGGCATGTATATATGTAAATATATTTATAAATAATGATAGGGAACTAGATCTATGTACATATATTTATATCTTAAGTATCAAGGTAGCAGATGGATATTGGGCCTCTACTCAAGAACTCCCTCATGGCAAGAACACTTTGTTCTAATAACAAGGCATTCTGTGATGTTCACCTTTCTGACACAATTACTGATGACAAAGCAGGTACATAAGCAAATGTAAAGAAAGCTAATGGTACCCAGCTATCAAAAGATATAGCATCTGGGGTCTTAAAGGCTTTTAGATAAACAAGTAACCATCTAGCTGAGAAGCAACAAAGTCCACGTGGAAGAAGCACACCAGCCTGTGTGATCATGAGGTGCCAATGGGATTAGATATCAGGCATCAGGCATCAAAGATTCAAAACAAAAAAATATCAATGTGAATGAGGGGGAGTGGGGAGTGGAGACCCAAAACCCATCTGTAGACAATTGGACATTCCTCTTACAAAAGGATCACAAGAAAGAGACGAGCCAGTCAGGGTGCAGTATTAGCACCAACGAAACATACACTTTTCCTCTAGTCCTTTAATGCTTCCTCCCCAACACTATCATGACCCCACAAATCGGGCTACACCAAAGCATGTACCCTGGTACAGATAAGAGCAGGAAGCCAGAAATTCAGGAAAGATAAACCCCTCAGGACCAATAATGAGAGTAGCAATACCAGGACGGCAAGTGGAAGGTGAGGGAAGCAAGGGGGAACCGATTACAATGATCTACATATGACCCCCTCCCAGGGAGACAGACAACAGAAAAGTGGGTGAAGGCAGACATCAGTTAGTGTAAGACATGGAAAAAACATAAATTATCAAGGGTTCATGAGAGAGAGAGGGTATGGGGGGGAGGTGCAAAGGAGCTGATATCAAGGGCTAAGTAGAAAGAAAATGTTTTGAAAATGATGACAACATATGTACAAATGTGCTTGACATACATATGACATCTATGTATGGCTTGTGACAAGAGCTGTACAAGCCCCCAATAAAATAATTTTTTTTAAAAAAAGAATAGTTGCACTATTTGAAGAATGTAATTAATGCTGTTGGTTATTCGTGTAGAAATTATTGTTTTTTATGTTCTGCATGTATTCAGCAACAATGGTAAATAAAATCATTTTTAAAGATTTTTTTTCTGTGACAATATTTTAGAGTGGAGGAGAACATGATTGATAATGCAGTTGCAATAACATCTGCGTAGGGGACAGTTTCATTGAGGAGACAGGGCAACGTAGAGCAACTTAATGGAAACAAGAGTAGAGTGTGAGGTCAAGTTGGCAAGGACTTTAGCTGTGAGTATAAAAGCGAATCCAGTCAAGACTGTAAATGGTTATGCTCAAATAGCAGGACAGTATGAAGGCCTGACACATTAACTGCTTTCTGAATACTGGGAGACATTGTTACATTGTGGAAATGATTGCAGTGTCGTTATTCCTAATTTGTTTAAATGTTGTTTTAGTCTCCTAATCACTCCAAGGGGCTGCCAAAATGTCTAATACTCAAAAGTGTGCATGAATCCTCAGTCTCAGAGCAACTGTCCTAAGACCTCTCCCCTTCCTACACTTTGCTTCATATTGGAACATTTTCCCCACAGGCAACAGCATTTGAATCATAACAAGCAGAAGATTTATGGACTGTAGAATGTTGTGGTTCCCTAGAACTGCTTACATTAAACAGATACATTTTTCCCTTTTTTATTTAAAGGGAGGAAAAAATAGTTTTTTAAATATGGTAAGTAAAGTACAACTCATTTGCCATTTAAACATTTTTCACATGTAGAATTCGGTAACCTAAGAAAGTCTATCACGTTGTTCACCCACCATCTTTGAGAAGATACTTTTTAAAAATGACTTTCTGTTTGGAAAGACTTTACAATTTCAAGAAGTTACAAAATTCTCTAGCTTCCTCTGATAATTATCTTACATAATTTTAATTGGTTGTCAAAATCAAGGAATTGACATTGGTACAACACTACTAACTCAGGTTGTACTGTTTCTTTTTAAATAGTCTTCTCCCAAACTCCAGATGAACTGGCACAGGTAGCTCAAGGGATAGAAATCAACAGGTTTGATGAATCAACCAACCAAATTGTAAGGTTTCAACTTTGGAAAACTTGAAACATTTGCCTCCATGCATTTACTCAATCAGCAGAAGGGAGTATGAAAATTTGGTGTGTGTTTTTTAAATCTGAAAACTCAGAAAGTAATGCTTGCTTAAACATCTTGCACATACAAAACATTGGACTAAGGAGACAGGCAAAACAACTGTCACTTCAGGCAGCTAACAGTACAAAAGAAAGTATACCTAAGAAAATAGACCTTATTAATACGACAGTTAACGTACCATGATATTTCCAAGAAAACACCTGCTTGCGAATAAGAAATAAAAAGAAACCTAGCCTGCGTTTCAGAAGGCACAGAAGGATTCTTGGAAGAAGCTGAGACCTGGAAACCTACATTGGAGTCAGCCAGGTACAAGAAGATTGGGAAAGAGTATTCCTGGCCTGAAAATACCTTGTGGTAAAACCCCAAAGTGAGAAAGAATCAACCCACCTAACAGACAAACAGTTCTTTGTTTGAGACACAGCGCAGGAGATGAGAGACAAGCTGCACAAGAGGACCAGCCATCGTACACTATAGCTGCATTGTCCAAAGCAGTAGCCCCTTAGTTACCTGGTCATTGAAACTTGAAATGTGAATAGGCTTCTTTCAGATGTGATGTATGCACAAAATATGCAGCAGGTTTGAAGCCTTAGAGGGAAAAAATAATGTTGCATTAATAATTTTTATATTGATTTCATGATTAAATGATAATATTTTAGACACATTGGGCTAAAAAGAATATATAAATAACATTAATTTTACCTGAGTTTTTTAACTTATTTTCAAAGTGGCTATGAGAAAATTCCACTACCGGTTGAATCATATTACAGTGTCTTAAATTTTACTATGATTCTGGAAGCTATGCCAGGAGTGTTTTAAACACTAGAAGGGACATTCATGGTAGATAACTTTTAGTGGGACTTCTCTAAAACAGACTGGCAGTCTACTTCCAAAAACTGGACTCTGGAAACCCTACAGATCACAAAATATTGACCAAGACTTATACTCACATACTTCAGACATGTCAACAGAAGTGACCAAGAATTCTAGAGGGACATCATGGTTGGTAAAATGGAGGATCAATCAAAACAAGAAAGTCCATTAATGAGATGAATTAGCACAGAGGCTGGAATATACCCACTATCTCAAAGACGGCATAGACCTGGGCAATGTTTCATTGTGTGGGACCTTCTTGAATTGGAGCTGCCTCTATTGCAATTAATAACAACAACTAAAGATTTTCTACATGTTTCTATGACTACATTATTTCCATTATATAGTTTTCAGACAATGAACATAATATATTTTATTGGACAGTTCTCTTAAAGAAAGTCAAGGATGACTTCCCACGGAAAGTGCTGAAACTGAGATCTGTAGAATGAGAATTAGCGAACCGGGAGGAGGAATAGCCTGCGGAAATGTCCAGTGTGTAAGTAGAGGGGAACATAAGGGCCCCAGATTGACAAGAACACGTCAGTCTAAGGTCAGGTGAATGATCAGATAGATGTTCAGTTAAGAAGATCGTGACAACCAATGAGAAAGAACAAAACTATAAAGGGGGAGAGAGATTAATAGATTGTTGGCCTATTACTAAGAGGTAGTTAGATAGTTTAGAGCAGGGTAAGGATGAACTGCAAAAAGGGAACTCAGAGCACTCAAATCTGCCTCTGGAGCCTCTGTCAGGGCACTAAAACTTTTCCTATGGTTTGCTGAACCTCTGGACTTTCGTTCAATTCCAATGGAACTTTCCTATGTTTTGCTGCATGCTATGCATCTTAGCCAAATTCTTTTTCCCCAAGAAAACTTAGAACTGAGAACTAGACCTACCATAATATTCCTCACTGCCATTGAGTCAATTCCAACATCATAGGGCAGGGTAGAACTGCCCCTGTGGGTTTCCAAAACTTTAACTCTTTACAGAGGAGCTGGAGGTTTATGAATCGCTGACCTTGTGATTACCAGCTCAGTGTGTAAGCACTAAGGCTCCAAGCCTCCTACTCACTAACCTGCTTTTGTCCCGATCATAGCCATGAAACCCAATGGAGCGGTTCCACTCTGTGATACATGGGGTCACTAAGAGTCAGAATCAACTGGATGGTCTTCAGTTTATTTAAAATAAACTATTTGTAATGAAAGGATATCAGTTTGAGAATCATTTCATTTTGGTGTACCGGGACAAAAGAAATGGAGAGGATCTGTAAAGAACTTTGAATTTCATCCAGGACCTCTATTCCCAGGAAATGGCTTATCGCCAGTAACTTTATCTTGGGATTTGAGCTACACTGACAAGGCTTTCTTACAAAGTTTCAAGTTTGCTCTGACCTCACCTTGCATGCTGGGGAAGGCACATGCTGTGGGCAGGATTTACATCAGGGTATGTGTGGAGAATTAAGGGACAAAACAGGCAGACAGGGATTTAGGCTGGTAATGTTATGATAACAATTAATTGAGTAAATAGAGTTCTGGATTCTTAGAAGAGAGAAGTTATCTTTCATTTGGAAAATTTCCTGCATGGAGGTTTGAGATTATGCTAGAAACTTGCTATAGATGAGGGCCAATTTTTAAAAAGTTGTTGCTATAGAGTTACCATTCATACATACATGACTGGCTTATTCCAAACAAAATGTGTTTACACATCTCTCTGTGATCAGTGGAAGGCAATAAATAAGATTTCTCAGTATTACACTTGTCCTAGTTTCCTTAGGGTGCCTTCAAAACAAAAGTCCAACCAAAGTAGTAGTGTTGTCGGTGGTGGTAGTGGTGGTGGTGTTGTTGCAAGGTGCCATCAAGTGGATGGATCTGGAGGACATTATGCTAATGAAAGAGATAAATATTGTGTGGTTCCATTATTGGTCTTTAAAAAGTCAAGAATATATGGACTCACAGAAAAAAATATAGTTGTGATAGATTAGATAGATAGATAGATAGATAGATAGATAGATAGATAGATAGATAGATAGATAGATAACAAATGGGGCAGAAAGGGAGGGAAATGCTTTCTGGATCATAGACACTTGCTACTTGGGTCATGGAAAAGAAGAGACCAAATATAGGTCAAGTCAGCACAACTTAGTTAAGGTAAATAAAGACACTAAAACATGGGAGATAAAAGACAAACTTTGGTAAATGCTAAGTTGTTGTTAGGGGACATCAAGTCGTTTCCAACCCCTAAAGACCCCCACGCACAACAGAACAAAACACTGCTCAGTCCCGTGACATCCTCCCAACTATTTCAAGGCCTAAATCCATTGTTACAGTCACTGTGTCAATCCATCTGGTTGAGCCTTCCTCTGTTTTGCTGCCCACCCATGTTACCAAGCATGATGTCCGTCTCTAGGGGCTGCTAGTGACATGGCCAAAGAGCAAGGGGACTGTTAGGTTATGGATTGTTTGCTGGGATTCCACAGGGGTAATTGTAATAGACTTCCTCAAGGACAATCATGAACTCTTGATATAAAGAAATTTTAAGAAAACAGAAAATTTCATTAGTGAGAAAAAGGCCAAGAAAGTTTGCACCAAAGAATGTTTTCAACATAACAATGAACCTGCTTCTTCAAGGGTGTCAAGGGTTGTCTTATGAGAATTTCGTTGGAAAATCTTGCTCTACCAACTCTACAAATCTGATTTTTCCCTTCAGATTTCATTGTTTTCCCCGAATTGAAAGAACATTTCAAAGAAACAGAATTTGAGTACCTTGAGGTATAACATGGCATAAATTGAAAAGATAAAAACAGATTCTTCAGAAAGTCTTACAGAGATGGAATCATCATCTCCAGATTCAGATTGATAATATGTTGAGAAATAATAATTCACAATTTAATATTTTCTGTTATTAACAATCTGCAATAAGCAGATGCTGCACCCTTGCTTTTTGAAAGTGAGGAAGACTTGAGGTGCTTGCTGATAAAGATTAAGGGTTGCAGCCTTCAGTCTGGATCACAACTCAATCTAAGAAAAACAAAAATGCTCACAACTAGAGCAGTAGGTAAGGTCAAGGATAGTAAGACTTTGGCTCATATACTTTGGATGTATTGTCTGGAAAAACCAATTCTTGGAGAAGGACAAAGCAGAGAGGCAGTGAAAACCAGGAAGAACTTCGACAAGATGGATTGACCCAGTGGCTCCATCCATGAGCTCAAACTTAAGGACAACTGTGAGGCTGGTGCCGCACCAGGTAGTGTTGCATTCTGTTTACCTGGGGTCACTATGAATCAGAACAACTTGACAGCATCTTAGAACAAATATGATTTGGTAACCAGGCAGTTTTACTTACCCTTATACATTATTCACATTTCGCATAAAAGTTACTAAATGATAATAATCAACAGATTTTCTCCGAATTAATCCCCTAGATACATATAATGGCAAAGTAATCCATTTGGAAGATCAAACAGGATAGCTGTTAAGGGCAGTGGAGTGGTATCCAGCTCATACCTGCCCCATGCAACAGAGCGGGCACAGCCAGGTCTGAAAGCCATACTCAATTGTTGCTGTGTGGGAGCCCATTGTTGAAGCCACTGTGTCAATCTGTCTTGTTGAGGATCTGTGTTACTCAGCCTCAGTTTGACCCAGAATAATTTCCTTCTCCGAGGTCTGGTCTCTCCTGTTTAACAAGTCCTGAATTCACCAAAGTCTCGCCAACCTCAGTTCTAAAGAGCATTCGGCCGTATCTCTTCCAAGACAATGTGTTCTTCTGACAGTTCATAGGATGCTTAGTCATCTTTGTCAAAATGTACAACTAGTTCTTCAGTCTTCTTTATTTATTGTTCATCTCTCACATGAATGTGATCCAGTTGAAAATACTATAGTTTAGGTCAGGCACACTTTAGTCTTCAAAGTGACATCTTAGCCTTTTAACACTCGGATATTTTGCAACAGATTTGTCCAATACAATAGACCATTTGATCTCTTGAGTGATACTTCCATGGATATTAATATATTGTGGACCTAAGAAAATTTAAATTAAACTTCAGTTTTTTTCTCCATTTATCATGATATTGCTTATTGGTCCAGTTTTACGGATATATATATATCCTTAAAACTACATATATATATATATAGAGAAAGAGGCAATCCATATAAAAGGTTATAGCCTTTGATCTTTATAAATAAGTGCTTCAAGGGTTCTTCATCTACAGCAAACAAGATCGTGTCATCTGCATATCACAGGTTGTAAATAAGTCTTTTTCCAATCCTGATGCTGTATTGTTCTTCATATAGTACAGCTTCTTGGAGTATTTGCTCAGCATTTATATTTAATAAGATACAACCCTGACTCAAATAAATGAAACGTTGGGTGTAGTTGATTGTATTGAAGGGAAAAAAAACTACTGCTTTCATTTTGCTTTTACTAATACAAAAAAACACAACTATTCCAAGATTCCTGTGTTTTAGACATAGGGCAATTATTTGGGACAATCCTGTTGGCCAGCCTATGCCGAGGTACACATAAACATGTTCACCAACTAGACAACCCCAGAGAAGCTTGGTTATCTCAATACATGACTTAGGACCACATTTAGACAGGCTACCTGACTTTCATCTTCTTAGCTCATTCTTTACCAAATAGCTCTGTCTCAGATATTGTGAAAAATTCTGTAATCAAATTTCATTTCAATTATGCATTAGAACCTGAAATAAGAAGGCCTAAAGAATCTTTCAAAAGTACAAACAATGTAGGCCAACTGAATCATTGCTTAGAACTCAGAAAAAATGACAAATCACTCTCACAATCAGGTTAAAGTACTGGTCTATGGTGCATAAATTAAAATTTCTGAATCAATAAGAAACCATAATATTTTATAAACACTTTCAATTTTTTACTGTGTACACAAACCAACTCCATTTTAAAATGTTTAGAAGCATGCTCTTCATCTTAAGAGAAGTTTGGATGAGATAAATCTGTTAGTCCTCCCAGCTGTAGGAGCCTATGTTTTATGACAATAAATTTATTCAAACAGCTGGTGTTTTTAAATAATTGAATTGCACTACCATAACTGATTACTGAAGATAATTAGAAGTCCCAGAAATTAATTAATTCTACCCACATGATGATTTCTTTATTATGTGTTATCTCTAAATATTTTGATGTGATTATTTTATTCTATGACTAATAAGAATGTCCACTAATTATTGAGTGTTATTATGCACCAGACACTTTAACTAAAATACTATTTTAATCTACTTTCTGGTTGATTTCTTATTAGACCAAATATACTTCATAATAAGACCCTAGTTAGATAATAGAAGACAATTTTTCCTATCATTGTCCAGTATAGCTATTTTGATATTTTCTAATGCTTAGAACATGTTGACACACACCATTAAGTTGACTCTGACGAATGTGACAGAGTAGAACCATCCTTCTGTTTCTACGGTGAATAAGCGCTCAGCCGCTTGCCGAACGCGCACCCTTTCAAACTCACCAATTGCATGGCGGGAAAGCGGATATGCAGTTTGCTTCTATAAGGACTCATAGCTTTGGAAAGCCAACAGGGCAAATCTACCCTGCCCTTCATGGTGGCTCTGTGTGAGTTTGATCACGTCAAAGGCAATTAGTTTGGGTTGGGTTACCTACTGCATGGGTGGCAGCTTTCAGTTAGCTGCCAAGTATTTAACCAGTGCGCCACCCGGGCTCCCATGCCTATAAAAAAATCCTCATTTTAAAATGCATCAGAAACCTATCATCATTTTTATCAAATCCCAAGCACAACCAGCACTCTCCAGAGCATCCTTGAAAATATATTTCTGAGGGCTCCCACGCACTTCCCTTCCATTGCTTTATGTCTCAACCATCTGCGTGGTATATTTGATAAAGAGTGTGTCACGTTTGTATCTACTAGCTAAATAGGATTGATAGGAGAGCTAACAAATATCCCTCTACTCGGGAGAATTTATACTTGCGAAAACATCTCCCCCCCCCACCCCACCCCCGGAAGGTTCACTTTATCCATCAGGGTGAATGATGGGGATGGATTATCAGGCAGGCCTCAAAGAGGCAATGTGCACACCTGTTTCTATTCATTGGATCTGGGCTCTGAAAAATACACCTACAAATGGTGTCGATTATGTACTCTAGATCTACTTGGGAAGAAGATTGAAATAGTGTTTAGAATGAGTACATTCCAAGTGGAAATTCTGGCTTGCTATTAGGCATTCTCTAAGATAGTGTACTCAGAGTCCAGTCATATTATTTTAAACAGAAACATCATTTAGCTAGAAATAACTTCAGGACAGAGCTGATTCCAACATTCACTGTGGCTACAAAAAAGGGAATCTATTTTGGCCAGTAAACACTTCCAAAAAATATATTTCTAGCCATTCATGGGAAAGGAGTGAGTGCCCCCTGGCGAATGTGTGGGGAAAGTTTCCATATGTTATTTTTGGCTAGCCAGAAGGTGCAGATGTCTTTCCAATAAAATATACTCTCAATGAATACACATCTCCTTGAGAGGAGTTGGCACAATTTGGAGGACTGGCTCTACAGTGTAACAGAGTTGCCCAAAGGAGAGAGAAATCCTAAGCAGCTCAATACACAGTGAAACACTCAGGTAATGAGGTTACCCCTGTTGAATACAAACCCTAGCACCTAATTACATTATCTTAGGACGTTACACAGCTTGTACTTGCCTTGGTCACCTCACCTCCACAATGAGAATAATGATAGCGCCTCACTGATAATATGGAGTCTCTGGGTAGTGAACATGATAACATGTTCAGCTACTAACCAAGAGGTTGGAAGTTTGACTTACCAAGAGGCACCAGAGGAAAAATGGCCTGGTCATTTACTTTCAAAAGTTCACAGTGGAGCACAGTTTGGAAATCCACTGGAGCACAGTTTTACTTTGATACACATGGGATCCTCATGAGTCTGAATCAACTAGCCAATTGGTAATATATGGTAATACAATGGGTTCATATGAAAATAAAACACGATGTTTTTTTTAAGTTCCAGAACTATTTATAGGTCCCTTCCCTCACTTTTTCATCTTACTTTTTTTCATTTTAATTTTTGTAATTCGGGCAAGATAAACAATCCCAAGGTGAAAACAGTGGGACCAAGGGTTCCTAGAGGGATAGGGGAGAGGGAGAGGTGGGGCACAGCGAGATGAGAGCAAATAAACCCAGGGAGGAGGGTGTAGAATGCCTGGTGGGGGTTGGTCAAGTATAAAGTACCCAGAGAAATTACTAAGAGCCAAATGAAAGTCTAACATGAAAGTAAAAGGAAATAGAGGAAAGAACTAGGAGGCAAAAGACATTTATAGAGGTACAAATATAGGCATGTATATATGTAAATATATTGATATATAATGATAGGGATATAGGTTATGTACATATATTTATATATCAAGTATCAAGATAGCAGATGGACATTGGGTCTCTACTCAAGTCCTCCTTCAATGCAAGAACACTTTGTTTTAACAACTTGGCATTCTGTGATACCCTCCCAGCATGATAGCTGAAGACAAAATAGGTGCACAGGCAAATGTAAATAAAGCTGATGGTGCCCAGCTCTTAAAGTTATAGCATCTGGGGTCTTAAAGGTAAACAAGCGGTCAGCTAGCAGAGAAGCAACAGCCCACCTGGAATAAGCACACCAGCCTGTTCAATCACGAAGTGTCCATGGAATCAGGTAACAGGCACCAGAAGACCCAAAACAATCAATAAAAACCCATATTGTTGAGAATGAAGGGGGTCAGAGCAGAGACCCAAACCCATCTGTAGACAATAGGACATCCCCTCACAGATAGGTCACAAGGAAAGAATGAATCAACAAGGGTGCAGTATAGCACCAATGAAACACAAAATATTCCTCTAGTTCTTTGAGACTTCCTCACCCCCCCCCCCCATCATAACTTCAGTCCTGCCTTTCAGTTCTGGTTACACCGGAGCATGTACAGTTAAGAGTTTAAGGCACAGGAATCCAGGTTGGATAAACCCCTCCGAAACAGAATTAGAAGTAACGATACCAGGAGGGTAGAGGGAAGGTTGGTAAAGGGGGAGGAAGGGGGAACTGATCACAAGGATGCATAATCCGTCCCCACCCCCCCTCCTGGGGGTAAAGCAGCAGAAACATGAGTAAAGGGAGACAGAGGTCGGTGTAAAATATGGAAACAATAATAAGTTATGATTTAGCAAGGCATCATGAGGGTAGGAGGGAGAAGGGAAGGAAAGCAGAGTTGCTGATACCAAGGGCTCAAATAGAAAGTAAATGGTTACTGAATGATGACGGCAACATATATACAAATATGCTTGATACAATTGATGTATGGAAAGGTATAAGAGCCCCCCAAAAATTATTTAAATAAATAAAACCCTTCTTACTCTGACAGTTCTTGGTTCCAAAACATCCCAGCTTCGCAAGCATCAAAAAATGGGGAATCAGATTCAAACTAAAGTCGAATGATTGTAGTAGTGCCAATTAGAACAGATCTCCCCTATGAAGTCACCTGCCTCCATTCGTGGGTCTCTATGAGGTGGTTCTCTTGGCCAGGGGAGGAATTCTAACTCAAAGCAAGATTTCACCACGTAAGAAAGATGGGGAGCTTTAAATTCTACAGCCATGAGCTCTCTAAGTTCTTGTCATGGGGAAACAATGAGGTAAACAACAAAGGTACCAGGAATGCTACAATTGTAAACTTCTAGGAGGCAACACAGATTTCAATATCTGGACAGATGAATTGGAGAGTTTTTTAAAAAGATGATTTCAACATAGTTTTTTTTTCATTATTAAACATATATGAGTCCTATTCTGGACAAGACCAAAGCAGGAAGAATAAAAAGAAGAGAGCACTATGAGTTAATAGCTTAACACTGGGTGGTGGTGGTGGTGGTGGTGGTGGTGTATTTGTTGTCATGGACTGGCTCTGGCCCATAGTGTCCCACATACAATAGAAAGAAATGCTGCCCCATCCGACATCATCTCCAAAATTATGTATAGGCTTGAATACATTGTTGCACCCTATGTGTATTTTACACATCTTCTAGGCCTCCTCTCCCAGCATTGTTGTGATTCATTGAATTTTCATTGTTTAACTTCCAAAAGTAGATCACTAAGTCTTTCTCCTTAGTCTGCCATAGCTCCACTGAAATCCTTCCACCCAGGATGACTGCTGGCATTAGAGAAGTGGTGATAAGCGTGCCAGCTTCCTAAAAAAGGGGGGAGGAGGCAGGAGGAGACCTGGTCACCATGTAACAAGCATGGCAAGAACTTCTCAGAAACCGCGAAAGAGGTGCCACTAGGAGAGATAGCTTACACTCTCTTGCAGTGAGAAAATCAACTTAGAAGCTAAGTAGACCCAATGTTCTTGAAGTGGAAAATCAGCCTCATCTGCTGACAGCCTCCCCTGTAGCCTTGACCAGCAAGAGCCACTTCTGTGAGCCCCGCTCCTCCCCAGCCTTAGGCGACCCAGCCAGGTAAGTCTCTTACCTCGCTGGGCTCTGGGGACCCGATGTGAATAGAAACCCTGTGAGCAGTTTGTGAAGCCATCCTCAGGACCCAAAGACAATTTACACCGTTCGTCTTCCTTTTCCTTCCCTGCTTGCTTCGCCAGTCCTCTCTCCCACCAGGGCATCTCCTTCTACTGTGTGGCATACACATACACACAATAGCATAGCCAAAGAAACGGAAATTCCCACCCACGGGGCAGTCTTGTTTTTTACTTCATTTCATTTTCCTCGGTTTTTCTACTTTTGTTCCATTTTTTAAATAATTCTAGGTTTTCCCATTTCCTCTTCCAGTACAACCCCGCCCTGCTGAGAATGCACATCTCCCAACCCCCAGGCAAAAGCAGGTCTGTAGAATCAGACACATCCCCCCAATTAAGGGCTTTCTATGCCCTTCTAAATGTGCAGACTCACCCACATTCACATGGCAATAGCAACAGAACTCCAACACCCACACCCAAGCCACACTCGAGATTTTTTTTGTGCCTGTTGCCTCTTTTGTCACTTTTCTACACATCAACACTTTTCTGTACTTCTTTTTCTGTTTAAAATCTTCTTCCCTTTCTCTATTTTTCTTCCTTCTCTATTTTCCCTCTTGTCTTCTTTTTTATTAATACTTCTTCTTATAAACATTTATATACGTATATTCATTTCTTCTGGTTTTAAAATTTGCTTATATTTTTCTCCTGTTGCCACCATTATCTTATTCTCTCCTCTCTTTTTTCCTTGAGAAACATATTGCTATGAAACCTATTAATTTAGATTACTCATCCTAAAATATAATTTCAAATTAGTTTTACAAATTGGTTGGCTTATCGGGATGATTGCCTGGGCTACTGTCATTCCTTTTATTTTATCTCTCTTATCTCCACTCCAACCCAGACTTTCCCCACTTACTAATCTCTCTTCCCCTATCTTCATTTCACTACAGTATGTTTTCTGGTGCCTATTATACTTCTCCCACATCACTAGACAGAGCCAATTATCCCTACAAGACCTAACAAATCACATGCCACTAATAGCTGCACCACAATGCTGAGGAAACAGCAGTAAACCAAAAGAAAAAGGGGGAAAAAAAACAGAGAAACAAGCAAAGGCAACTGAAAATCACCCAATCCAAATAGAGTGCTCTGAAAAAGTAGCCCTGAAACTACCAGAAACAAAATTGAGAAAAATTAAGTAAGGTTTCCTTCAAGAGATGTGCAGAATATTCATAACAGCAATGGAAGGAATTGGAAAACTAAAATCCTAAACAAAAAAAAAAAATCCCAGTCTATAAAGAATGAGATAATAGAATTCGGCAACCAAGTGTTCTGTAATTCCCATTCTTCTCAAAGCTGTTCAAAGTTTGTTATGATCCCCATAGTCAAATGCCTTGGAATAGTCAATAACACACAAATATCCATCTTTCTGGTATTCTCTGCTTTCAACCAAGATCCAATGGCATCCCTATTCCATATCCTCTTCTGAATCCATCCTGAACCTGCTGCAACAGTTGTTGGATGATCTTCAGCAAAATGTTACTTTCATGTGATAATTCTGAGACAATAGATAGTAAAGACCTTTATTTTGCTTGTTTGGGATGTGCTCTCTCCCTGCTACCTCCAGATTCACTACACAAGTCTCCACCGGGCTCTGTGTCCTGGGAGCCTGACACATCCCTGTACCCTCTGCTCCCTCATGGTGTTCACTAAGAAGAGATGCCAACAGGCCATCAGACCCCAGGAGGAGAATGAGATTGGCTCTACTGGCTTCCTCTCTGCCAGTGTATATCGGAAGAAATGGTATCCTTTACACTATGGTCTCAGCGTTGTAGTACAGCTTTCTCAAGTACCTACGACTCTTTCTCAAGAGTCTGGTGATCTCTCCTTCCCGAAGTACCTTCAGACTTAGGAATGGTAAAAAGTTTTCTATGTTGCTAATTTAGGGTACTTCATTATTGCTTGTTGGTTTCTCTTCATCCTAACCACTCCTTTGCAAAAAGTCAGCATAGTACACCATCTCTCTTACCTTTTGGGTGTGTGGTACCCCTTTCCTGCTTATATTCTGACTTACAGAGTATTTTCCTGTGTTCTCCAAAATGTTTACAACCACCAATCCCTAGGTTTTCCCATTCCTCTTCCAGTACAACCCCACCCTGCTGAGAGTACACATCTCCCAACCCCCAAGGCAAAAGCAGGTTTGTAGAATCAGACACCCCCTCCCCAATTAAGGGCTTTCCATCCCCTTCTAAATGTGCAGACTCACCCACATTCACACGGCCTCAATATTAACCTAAGGTCCTGTCCAATTGCATCACTTAGAATTGTAGGAAGCCAGAAAAATCGCAGTATGGGACCCTTGTGTTCAGGGTCTCATCTCAGCTCCGAATGCCCAGTGGTTTAATTAGTCCATTGTCATCCTTTTATTTGAAGCTGATAGATTCAATTGTATTTCTATGTTTTGACCAGGAAAAAGAAACAAAATTCTACTTACATTGAGCCTTCACCTATCTCACCAGGGGGGTGAACAAGCTGTTCTGTCAGGAGGAATCTAAAAGATTAAACACACTGCAGATTCATTCTGTGGGACTAGAGTTGGCAAGACTGGGTGCTCTGGAACCCACATGAAGAAAAGGGCTGCCTGCTGGCTCAGCTCTCAGGGTCTCTAGCACAGGGATCTGTTTTCACCAGAAAATATAAACATAATTGGACATTGTTTGTTATACCTGGCCTCCAAACATCTAGGCTTTCTGTTGTTAATCTATCATCAAACTGTCATCCAAGATTTCACTGAAATATATATATTTATATATTATAATATATTATTATATTATATATATTATAATATATAAATATATTCAAGTATACACCAAGCCAAATATAAGTCAAGGAATCTAATTTTACCACAAAAAACTAGGAAACTTATTGACTCAAGTAGAAGCTTAGGGTGGGAAATTCCGTGGCTACTAGGAAATTTCAAATAAAAATAGATACCAATAAAATTACATGAATTGAGGCATCAGTGGGATAAATGTTTTTGAATATTTATTTCAAAGAAAAACAGTAATCCAGCTCTGCAAGTGGAAAAGAGGGTCAACAAAAACATTATGGTGTCAACAATAACTTTAAAAGTACAAAAACCTTAGCTCAATCAGCAACCAAGCTGAAACACAAGAGTTAAAATCCTTCGAAGCTGGATTCCTCCTCATCGTCTGTCTGTCCAAACAGAGCTTCAGCTTGAGCTGGCGTGAGGCTGTCAGCACAGACATTGTGGTCCTCACTGAGTTCTCAGTCATCACCATCACTGCTGTCGCTCTCCTACAGAGCCCTGTCTTCACTCCCATCCAGGTACCAGCACACAGAGGCAGGCAGGTTGTTGCCCAGTATGGCTCGGACAACACAGAGGCTGCCGCCATGCAGGAGATAAGAGCGGTGATATCAGCAGTCCTCAGACTCAGAGGCTGCAGGCACCCCAGATGAGCGGGAGCGACTGGAGAACACCCGCACTGCACCGGGGAACAGGTAAGTCGGACCCTCTCTGGAGTATAAGTCGAGGGGGGCTTTTACAGAGCTGCGCTCAGGGAACACAATTTTGATTCTTTCTTTAAATTTGTGCAATAATGTAGGGTTCCATGTTATCACTTGAATTCAACAATGAGATTGTTGAGAAGGTAGAACTAACGCAGAGAATGAGTTGTCCATCAGGGAAGGCTTTCCCTGCATCTTTTCCCATTTGTCGCCATTTATTACAATGGCATGATTACAAGGATAAAGGCCGATTAGTGAGGGATTACTGCTCAGCAGATACTCTATTAAGTGTGTCTGCTGAGACGTTAACATTTGTTTTGTTGTGGTTGAAGGTATGAATGCATTAGAATTAAATGAGGATAAGTTAAAGGGAACTGCTACTAGGCTTCCAGTTTACACACGTTGTTGTTAGGTACCATTGTGTTGGTTCTGACTCAGGATGACTGTATGCACAACAGGACAAAACACTGCCTGGTCCTGTGTCGTTCTCATAATTGTTCTTAGGTTTGAGCCCATTAATGCAGCTACAATATTGATGTATTTTGTTGAATGTCTTCCTCTTCTTCACTGCTCCACTACTTTACCAAGCACGCTGGCCTTCTCCATGGTCTGGTCTCCTGATAAAATGTTCACATACACACAGGCGTATTCCAAACAGAATGTATTTAGATATGTCGCTGCCATCTGCAGCCAAGCTTTCTAAGCAATGCACTTGACTTAGATGCATTAGGGAATCTTTTTTCCTTTAAGGATACTTTTTGTGCTATGGGGAAAAAAAAATTTAAGATCAGGGCTAATATCAAACATTGAACAACACTCAAGTGAACTTCTTACCAAATGGCTAAAGCTGCATAACCAGTTTATAGGAATGCTGCCCCTCAAAACACAACACTCCTCCGATGGAGCGAGTATTAAGGAAGGTTGGGAAGACCTCAAATGTGAGTCAAGTGAAAGAAATGTGAACTATCAACCTTAACCATATGATCCTTAAAGAGTGAAGAAACTGTGGCTCAAGTCTAGACACTGGTGACATCGAATTACAGTAGCTACTGATATCAGGATCTCACATGGTTTGGAATCTTCCATGTTAAGTGAACTTTTTGACAACAGCGAGCTTTCAGCTGGATGGAGCCAAAAGCACAGACAAAACTAAGGAAACATGGAAAAAACTCTAGAGTCTAGAAGAATTCATGAAAACACTACAAGAAAAAAACCGACAAAATAAATAAATAATTAGAAACCAAGTAGAAATCCAGATGAATACTAAGATTTCAGAAATAGATAATATATTATAATAGAAATGGAATAAACTTGAACTGGTGCAAGATCAAAGTGCTGATCTTTCTATCAACCTTTCAAGCAATATGAAAATGAATGAACATGGTTTCACAGAACACATAATAAACTGGGACAAGACTTGGATTTACCCATATGCTTCAGAAAACAAAACAGTGGCTTGGGAAGGGGTTTGGAGTAGGAGCGTGGGATCTGCTGAGTCAGTTAGATTCAAGGCAGACAGGTCAGCAAAGAAGGTTATGGAGATTGTTTGGGGTATTCCAGAATTATCTTGATAGATTTTTTTTTTACAAAGGCACGGGGAAATCATGGGGGCTTACTATGAAGAAGTTCTAAGACAATAGAAAACTATATTGGTGAGACAAAGGCCAGGGAAGTTGTATAAAGATCTTCCACCCCCCTCCGCCCACTCCCCCCCACCCCCCCCCGCTACTCGCCCCATATTCCAGAGTATCAAGGGTCATCCCATGGGAATTTCAATAGGAAACCTTTCCTCATCCACACAACAGTACTGATGTCTTCAGCCTTCAGGTGTTTTTGCTCTCCAAACTCAGGGAACACTTTAAAGGAACACAATTTGAGTCGCTCAAGGATATCAAAACTGATGTTTTCATGTGATACAAACTAAAGAGTCCAGAATCTTTTCAAGAAATGGAAAGATGGAAGCATTACCTGCAGAAATGTATAAACCTAGATACCAAAAGACCACCCTTTCTCCCAGGAAGTTCCTGGTCACTTCTAACTGCAGACCATGTGGATCACAGCCCAACGCATAGCCATTACACCAACAGGGCTCCTCAGACACCTAGACAGAGGATCTATTAAGAAACAGTAGCTTCATGTTTTGATATTTTTATAGGGTAAAGTTCCTATGGTTTTGCAGCAATACTTTTTTCTGTTGTACCTTCTCTCATGTTTATACAAAACATAACTGGTCCCACCCTTTGCCTCATTTCTGAATTACTTACCCTTCCCCCGCCCCATTATAACTAATTTGTAGTGCTATAATACAGTACTCAATGTTGGCATTTTGATGGTGTAAATATTGATCACAGCTGACTCCTAAGCAAGTTAATGATTATTTTTCTTTCATATAAATTTTAGTTTCCTTAGAGATCATCATCCTTTTTATTGGTTTCAGTTGTATGAGCTTACAACTAATGAGACTTCAAACTCCGTGTCTCTTGTCTCAGTGTCTCTTCAAGATGTTGCGATGATCAGATAACCAATTTTTTGTTCCTAGAGGTCACACTTAGAGGCATTTCATGTGTTGCCACCTGAATCCTTTGCACCTTAGGCTTGTGGCAGAGGCACCCTGATGACGAAGTTGTTGTGTGTTGGGCCGTGAACCTACATGATCAGCGACTGGAAACCAGTCACAGCTCCTGAGACTCTCACAGGGCTATCCTGACCCATGAGCGGTACTATGTGTTGAAGTGGATTCTGTGGCTGTGTTTGCTTTATTGAGGCCTATTGCCTGGTTCCTCTCCTGAGATGTCCTCACAACAATTTCCCGTGGATTCTTTTTGCCTCTCCCTTGTATTGTAGCTCCTCTTCCCAGAACTCCAGGTTTTTCCTCTTGATCGGTTTTGTCTCTCTTGTGAGTAGACCACGGACGTTTCCTAGAAAGAACATACCAGAGGTAACATTGCTGGAGTTTTATTTCTCTAAAATTTAGATGACCTCATCTCATTCTTGTTTGATAGGTTCATTAATCTGTCCATCATGTATGAGAGAGGAATTTAAAAAATTATATATAGAATTTTACATATAGGATTCCAAATGGGGAGCTGTTTTTCTTTGAATTCTGAATGTAATGCTCCACTGTTTTCAAAATCTGGTGTGGCTACCAAGAAATTTGAAAACTTTGTGATTCGTGACCCTTTGTGTACATTTAATTTTGATTTGCTTATTCGTATGCTCTCTTTCATCCTATTTCCATCCACCGTGTTAACAAGTCAGTGTCTCTTGCTCTCTGGGGATTTGCCTTTCATTTCTCCCATTGTTGATCCCCTTGTGTTCTCTGTTCCCTTTGGGGAGTTCCCATTGCTCAAAATTGGACTGAGCTGTGCTACTCTGCACCACTCCATCTTTGCATGCTAGAGAAGATTTTCTTGGTCTAATGTTTACTTCAGCTTAATCCTCAAACTCATCTTTTGAGTTTTCCATTATTGGTCTCATTTTTAATTACTGAGAGTTCTCTTTGGTTTTCTAAACATTTCTTTTTTTTAAAGCATCCTATTCTTGGTTTACAAATGCAATAATGATAAAGTTTCCTCTTGTTTTTATTTGTTTTCCCTGCATGGTCACCACATCCACCAAATAGCCTTTTTCCTGTGGATTGGATCTTTCCTCTTTGAAGTGTTCTCATATCTTATAACCCAGTTGTCTTCTCTGTGATTACACAGTAGAAGCTCTGGCAGAAATAGATTGACTATGAACTCCAACAGATGATCTGTTTCCTCGGAAAATCCCACAAACCAGATCAGTGTCCTCCCAGAAAAGCCTTTCAATATCCTACAAAGAAAAAAAAGAACTGTCAATTCTGGAAGCTGAATAAAAGGACAGGCTTTTAGTAACCAGGATCTATTCATTCATTTTTAATTCATGTGTTTAACCAGGGTGAAAACACCTTCAAATATGATTAAAGTCCCCTAATCAAGACCCTCTGTTTTAATCATTCAAAGGGGGCAGGCAGTTTTTTCAGTTGTCTGTCATGGAGGGAATGCTCTGAGCTTCAACTTGCTTCTTAGTCAGGCTCCAACCCAATTCTCCGGACTCTAGTCCACCTATTTCACGCATTTTTCCGTTACCAAGCCCTAGCCTATAGTTTAAGTCATGTTGACGTTTTTCACTTTCTAGAAATTCCATTTTCTCGATTTTTCTCATTTATTTCCCATACTATTTATATGGTAGCAGCTTCCAACAATCTGTTGCTGTGTCTCCTCTCCCATCCATTTATTTGAAAGAGAAAAGAAAAAGCTCACCACCTTTTAGTACAATTTGAGGAGCATTTGGGGAGATAATGAAAGCAAATGAGTAAGTGCAGAGATTCCAATTCATCTTTCCTGGCATAACCTACTAAACACTTTCTAGCTATATATGTGTTTGTATGCTTGTGTGTAGATTAGCTCCTTCCAACCCCACTCCAGACTAAGTACAATCTTATGCCCATTTTTCAGAGAGAAACCAAAGCTCAGAAAGATCAATTTCAGGAAGGACATGCAATCAATAGGCGGCAAAACTGGTACTTAAATCTGCTCTGTTGGACTCCAAAGTGTTACTTAACTTTATTTGTAAGCACGTGGGAGGGAGGAGTCAATTCTGATTCACAGAGACCTCATGTAACAGAGTAGAATTTCGGCATAAAGTTCTCTTGCCTGAAATCTTAACAGAGGCCTTTATCTCACAGAGCCGCCCGTTGAGTTCAAAGCACCAACCTTTCAGTTAGCACTTCAGAACTTAACAATTGAGTCACCAGGAATCCTTTCAAGTCTCACTTTTAATCACCATACTGATGTTCAATGCACAGAAATAATGTAGATCTAATAAGAAAAACACATGAATAGGCACTTTACGGCACAATAAATACATGTCAATGGAGGAGGAACAACTCTGAAAAGGAGGGTGACATCAGAGCCTAAATTGTGAGAATCCGGTGTGCAGAAGGCATGGCAGTGGGAGCCCAAGATTTATTTGTGAACTACTCAGGAAACAAGCCTCTGGAGAAGTCCCCTGTCTAAAGTCGAGGGAATGGAGGAAACTGGTCACTCCACAGAGTGCTTGGGATAGAGGAGCAGAGAAGGTCAAAAACCATAAATCCAACCTGAACAGTTACAACTTTGTCAGTGGATCCTCCCCACATGATGCGGGCTGGGCCTGATTTGGTTTCCATATTTTTTCTGTATTGTTGGTTTGTATTGTTTTCCTTGGTGTTTTTTGTTCATATTACAGTGTATCTCAGAGGTGTTATGTCAGTGGAGGTCACCCTATTGAAGCTGTGTTATATGCTTCTCAGTTTTTCGGTATATGAAACCCAGGATCGATGAACCTAGAGAAGCAGCAAGTAGCATAACAGGGTTTGGGGGAGGAGGTACAGTGATGGAGGTGGAAAAAGGGAGACAATGTCAAGGAGTCCATGTGGAAAAAGAATGTTTGGGAACTGATTGTGGTAGCAATTGTACATTCTACTTGATGTGATTGAAATTTGGAATAATATATATGCATTAAATCCCAACTAATAATAAAAAGATAAAAGGAGGGTAAGAATGACTACACAATTCAAATTTATAATCAATTATAATCAACCAGACCCTGGTACATGTAGAAACTGTTGAATTAATGTATATCTTACTGTGCATATTCTAAGCAACAATGACAAAATAAATAAAAATAACATATAAAAATTTAAATTGAATATACTTGCATCAAATATTACAGTTCCACTACAATTACAAATGTAATAAAAACACACATGAACATGGCTTTTGACACTGCAATGTGCCATTTTGTCTAACAGAAATTATTGAACCTGAGCTGGACTTGAATAAAATGCATTGTACAATTATCATGATAGTCAATCAGTTGTTTGAAGTTTAGATTGGAACTGACACCTTATTGATTTCTAAAATAATGGACAACGTTCTAAATAAAATACTATACAGGTGACTTTGGACTTTGAGCTCCTTCCCTGGCTTCATTATCATCAGAGACACTTCATCTGGTAAAATAAGGCAGGCCTACCATTCACAATCCGTTCTTGTGGAAGCTGTCTTCAAGAAACCAAGCCATCTACTGCATTGGGAAAGTCTACTGCACACATGTCACTTTGAGAACTAAGGTGTGTCTGATCCGAATCATGGTATTTCCAATCATTTCAAATGAATATGAAAGTTACACAATGAATAAGGAAGTCAGAGAAGAATTAATGCATTTGAATTATGATTCTGATTTTTAAAAAACTAGTGTAAGAAGAATTTCCAGAAGAACAAACAAATCTGTCTTGAAAGAAATACAATTAGAAGCAAGAATGGCAAGACTTCATCTCATGATGGACATGTTAGCCGGAGAGACTAGTCCCTGGAAAAGTACATCAAGCTGCGTAAAGCCAAGGGGCAGTGAAAAATGAGGAAGCCATTCAAGGAGATGGATTGACCCAGTGGCTGCCTCAATGGACTTAAACCTACCAACAATTGTGTACCTTGCCCAGGACTGAGTAGTTTCATTCTGTTGTGCATAGGGTTCTTATGAGTAGGAGATGGCACAACAGGACCTGTAACAACCAACAACACTCATACTTGCTATGATTTAAGCATGAAAATGTTTCATTTTCTCTCAGTTCCTGAGATGGCTCGAGTTGAGTCTTCATAAAACAGCCCTTGGTGTTCTCTTGTTGTAGAATCCAACTCATGGTGACCCCTGGGTGCAGAGAACTGCCCTTTACGATTATTTGTTTGTTTGTTCTTAAATAACATTTTATTGTGTTTTAAATGAAAGTCTATACAGAATATTGGGTTTCCCTTTGATAATTTTTATACAAATTGTTCTGTGCCATTGGTTACACTTTTGATTACATGTCAACATCCTCATTATTTCCACTCTATTTTTTTCTGGTTCCGTCAGCCGAGTGAGTTTCCCTTCTGCTCCTTGTCTCCTTGTCTTTGCTTTTGAGTACATGTGAATTAGTCACATGTACCATATTATTTGTGGAAGCACACTATAGCTGTTGTTTATTTTATAAGTCAATCTCTAATTTGCCTGAAAGGTGACCTGCAAAACTAGTCTCAAATCCAAATCAAAAGAAAGAATATACAGAATCACTTTATGAAAGCTAACATTCAAACATTTCAGGAGGTAGCATATGAGCAAGACTAATGGTGCTGAAAGAAGTTCAAGCTGCACTGAAAGCATTAGCTAAAAGCAAGGTTCCAGGAATTGAAAGAGTACCAAATGAAGTGTTTCAACAAACTCGTGAAGCACTGGAAGCACTTTCTCATCTATGCGAGAAATTTTGGAAGACAGCTAATTGGCCAACTGACTGGACGAAACTCATATTTTTACCCAGTTGGAAAAAAAAAGTGACCAAGCAGAATGCTCAAACACTAGAATATTACTGATATCACATGCAAGTGGAATTTTGCGGAAGAGCATCCATCAACAATTGCAGCAGTGCATTGACAGAGAGCTGCCAGAGATTCGAACTCTATTCAGAAGAGGACATGGAACAAGGGATACCATTGCTGATGTCAAGTGAATCTGAAAGCAAAGAATACTAGAAAGATGTTAACCTGTGATTTATTGACTATGACAATGCATTTGACTGTGTGGATCATAACAAACTACGATTAACCTTGAGAAGAATGGAAATTCCAGAACACTTCATTATGCGCCTATGGAACTTGTACATGGATCAAGAGGCAGCTGTGTGAACAAGAACAAGGGAACACTGCATGGTTTAAAATCAGGAAACGTGTGCAAAAAGGTTGTATCCGCTCACCTTACTTATTCAATATGCATGCTGAGCAAATCATCAGAGAAGTGGAATATATGAAGAAGAATGTAGAATTAAGATCGGAGGAGGACTTATCAACAAACTTCCATGTGCAAATGATACAACCGAAGAGGCCTTGAAGCACTTGTGATTGAAGATCAGGGAGTGCAGTCTTCAGTATGGACTCTAACTCAGTGTAAAGAAACCCAAACCCTCAAAACTGGACCAGTAACATCATGATAAATGAAGAAAAGATTGAAGTTGTCAAGGATTTTGTCTTGCTTGGATCCACAATCAATGCTCATGGAAGCAGCAGTCAAGAGATCAAAAGATAAGTGGCATGGGTAAATCTGCCAAACAAAACCTTTTTAGAATATTGAAAAGCAAGGATGTTACTTTGACACCTAAAGTAACCCAAACCATGGTATTTATACATTGCCTCACATGAATGTGAAAGTTGGACACTGAATAAGGAAGACGGAAGAAGAAACGCTGCACTTACATTGTGGTGCTGGAAAAGAATATTGAAAATACCAGGACAAACTGATCTGCTTTAGAAGAAGTACAGCCACAGTGCTCATTAAAGGCAAGGATAGCAAGATTTTGTTTTGCATGCTTTGGACATGTTGTCAGGATAGACCAGTCCCTGGAGAAGACATCATGCTTGGTAAAGCGGAGGGGCAGAGAAAAAGGGGAAGGCCCTCAACAAGATGGATGGACACAGTGGCTGCAACAACAGATTCAGGCACAGGAACAGTTGTGAGTTGTGAGCATGCCCAGGACCAGCAGTGGGTTATTCTATTGAACATGGGTATCCATGGGTTGGAAATGACTCGATGTCACTTAACAGCAGCCTAGTATTTACCAAAATTGGGTTGTTTTCTTCTGTTTCTTATTGTCATTATTTACCTTAGTTGTTATGCCAACTTGACCTACATTTGGTCTTTTCCATCACCCAGATGTGCATCTATTCTTGATATTTTTTAAACAATGATGGGAGCACCATTTTTCTAGACTTTGACTAGTGTGTAAGTGTGTAATCCCAGGGATGATTCATACCTAAATCACATTTTAAGACACCAGCTGTCCAGGATGCAAGTTCCATAAAAATGAGGATTTTTATCCCTATTCACTATTATATCCTGAAGGCTTAACATAAATAAACCAGTAGGTGCTTATTGTATAAATGAATGAATGGTGCACTGCGTTTTCCCACTCTTCTCGGTGTGCCTGAATTCATGGAGCAAAAAGAGATAAAGTTCATGGTGGCCCACTCAAATTCTTCCTCCCTCAACTCACTTCCCAGCCTGAGACCACTAGGCTCAAGACATGATGGACTACTAAGAGACGTAGTCGGGTCCCAGAGAAACCCCTTAGGCCAAGGAGGTGTACTGATGTGAGGATTGCCTAAAGCCCAAAGCAACATGAAAACACTTCAACCTTGGTTTTAACACCAAAAAATTCTATGGCATTCATTCTTCCTCATCTTTGTACCAAAGAGCCTCGTTCCCAGAATGCATCAGCGCTTCACAAGAGAAAGACCTGTGGCTCTGCCCCATAGAAACTACAGTCAAGAAAACTCTCTGGGGCAGGTCTGCTTTGCACTATAGCCTCCCTAAGTGTCAGCATGAACTTGAAAGTGCACAACAACCTACAACAGCAGGTTTTCTCTTGGGTACACTCCATCTACCTCAGAGCCACTGGCTTCCAATTTCGTGTGGACATCTTTTTGGCACTAACTCCCAAGTTCTTGTTTATAGGTTCCACTGTTACAGCGACACCAACCAAATCAATACACACACACAAATAAAATATAGTGAAATAAAAAACAACTGTCTCCAGGAAATAAAGTTTTATTTGAATTCAGAAGGTGCTTCCACCCTCACCCAAAGTAAGGAATCTGTACAAAATAAAGTTACCGTGAAAGCTCTATTTGACATCCATGTCTCTTTCAGAAGACAGCTATCAGAGTTGAATAAGACAGGCAAAACCAAGTCTCCAGGACCAGATGAAAAAGAACAAAGAACCAGGGACCAGAAACAATGTGTGATATGGTTGATTGCCCACCAACTACATCCCAATATGGTGTGGCAAGAAAAGGAACAGTTAATGAAGAGGAGAGTGATTCGGTAGATTATCGGGCTCTTAGAAGCCTTAAAATTCTTACAATTCAGAATTAAATATTTGTTCTTCATCCTAAACTTAATAAGCCAATGTTGTAACTGAATTTACACTAGGGTGTAAATAGTGAGCCAAACCCAAAGTGATCAAGTCAATTCCAGATCATAGTGATGCTATATATTATAGGTACATCTGCTCCAAAAAATTCTCTTTGCTATAGTCTTTACAAAAACCATCAGAACTTTCAAAGCACCAATCAGTGGGTTCGATGTACAACAGAAACGTTTGGATCACTCAGGGAATCTGTGTAAACAGAAAAGCCTGGGAAATTATTTTACCCCAGCACCCAAGAGGTGCTTTCATCACGTTGAATTCAGTATACTCTCAAAATTGGCAATAGCTTGGATCTTGATTATTTTGTAAACACTATAGAAAGTCAAACATGTTTCTGTTATTACCTTAACATTTATCTGTTAGGACACACTGGAATTCTATTCCACCAAATTACAGTTCTGGAGTAAGGCAGTACAAGCACTTATAAGAATATAAACAAAGTAATCCATATTCTCTCTCTTTCTCTCTCTCTCTTTCTCTCTCACCTCCTATATATAGTTAATTCCCTTAGAGTTTTCCAACTCATTTGTAAAGGGGGAGGGAAAGCACAGTATTTTGCTTTGGGTGGACATAACTGGAGGAATTTCTAAAAGCTTAGGGTGGGAATCAGGCAATGAAAAGCTAATGGTGGATTCTTTTGTTTGGTTTTTATTGTGCATGACTAAATGTATTAGACATGTTGGATCACAGAGAATATGCATCTGTGCATCACGGCGCTGTTGAATTTGTGTGTGTTTTGCCTACTAATATCAGTTGCCCTTTCCCGCTACAAAGGCCTTCCCTCTTAACATAGCTGAGCAGCTTTAATAACATGAGAAGACACAGCGTGTGGAGTCATCTGTAAGACACAGAGATGTTTCCCACAGCCCTCATATGTAATTATTTTCCATGTTTGTCTTTGCTTTAAGAGCAAAATGGAAAAATACCCGGGATGGTGAAGTGGGGAATGTAGTGCATCAAAGGACATGATTAACAGAAGAGGTTTTAGAAACTCCTCCTCCTAGCTCACAAGAAACTCTAAGGAGAAGCACATTTTAAGACATTTATTGATTAGCACAGTTTTAATTGATGCTTAAGTAAAAATATACTGAGCTGTAGATAATAAACAGATAGAAACAAAAAAAATAATAGTCGTTAACAGGGATTGGAAGGAGGAAGAAAGAGGGGAGGGGATTTGGTTAAGCTTAAGGGACAGTGGGCTTCTGTTAAAGATGGTCAAATGATTTGGAAAAGGGTAGAGAAAATGGTTGTACCATTTGAAGAATGTAATCCATTTCAGGGGCTTTACATTTGGAATTGTTTAATCAACATATGGTTTGCAGATTTTCAGCAAAATTAAAAGTGAAAAAGAAGAATTTTTTTTTTTAATAAAAATGGCATACACTGACCCTCTGTGGGGAGGAGATTTGGTTTGACTGCGTCAGGCAGGTTCCATCTGATCCCTGGAAAGCTACTGGTTTCCGGGACAGACCATTCTTTAAAGTGAGGAGTGATAAAATATTGCACTGGGCTCTTCCTAGACACCAGGGGAGAAACCTGCTACGGCGAGGTTTTCATCAGGTTTATTGTCACTTCTTGGGAGAAGAAAAATGAGATTTACTTAATCACAGAACTATGACAAATTTCTTTCTCCAAATCTCAAAATATTTTCCACTGAAGATTTTTCAATTGAGAGAGATTATTATTTAGCACAAAAAATCCTTAGAAACATCTTTGCTCCATGTTTGAAAATCCCTCAGCAAAGGGATTACTGCTAGCTTTATTGCTAGCGTTACAAAGGCAGGTGCTTTGCTTATAAAACAAAACGGCGTGGTATCTTGGAAAGAGCACTGGGTGAGGAGTTTTAATGTGCTCCTGGCCCTCCCACTACTATGTGACCTTGAATAAGTCATTTCATGTCTGCATGACTTGATTTCCTTATTTGCACAAAAAAAAAGGCAGGGGGAAGGGAGAGGCTTTGTCTAGATTCCCTCTAAATCCCCAACAGCTCAAAGAAATCTCAAGATTAATTTTGTTCCTGTCTGCCAACCAGATAACTTTCTGAGCAGAAGTATTTGCTCCACTGAATGGCTGTGTCCTCCATACACGTAATTAGAGATATTTTATACCTGAGTTACAATTTCATCACTTACCTACCCCCATATCATTTAAGGTCCCCTCAATCTGCTTTGAAGTTCAAAGAAAGAGAAGACTCTGTATAATGAGAATGGCCCCTTTGAAATGCTCCCTTTGCAGCTGCTAGCTGGCAGATACTGCACTGTACTGAGGGGAGGAGGCTATTGTAATGCAGATGTGCTCCAAAGTGCATCTGCAGCAAGAACATTTCCATGAGTCTTTACTGTATTTCTTCTATTATTCATAGAACACAATGTAAATGAAGCCATAAATTTTACCCCCCACACTAGATGTAGAAAGAAGATAATGGAAATTGTGAATTATGAATGAATCACTGTTATTGTAATTCCTTAAGGATTCTGATGGAGATGATTAAATTCATACAATGACACAAATTCTAAACTTTATGCCTGAGTCCTCACTAATGCCTCTTGGAATTTCACAAGGAATGGAATACAGCCCATCTTGGTTTCTCATTTACCTGCTAAATAATCTCACTGATCATCTATTTAGACTTGGGCCAAGAAACAAAAACAAAACCTTGCTATGGAGTTGGTTCTGACTCATAATGACCTTGTCGGATAGAGTCCAACTGGTCTATAGTTTCCGAGGCTGTTATCTGTACAGACCCAAATTGCCACATCTTCCTCCTGGAGAGTGGCTGTCGAGTTCGAACTACTGACCTTTGTGTTAGCAGCTGAGTTCTTAACCATTCTTCCACCAATCCTGGACAGAGCACTTTAATTAAAGATAAAGAATTAATTCCTGGAGAAAGGGAAGAATACCACAAAATATGTATGGGTTCCAGCTGGTCCGATTTATTGCTTAGGATCCTTGGCAAAAACAGTTGAAATCTTCAGCCGCTGACTCCTCTGAGTTTATTCTTTCTTTCAAAAATCAAAGGAAGGAAATGTAACAATTTGAATTCAATATCGTCTTCAAAAGATGACCCTGAAGTCTAATAAAGCCAAGGATGTATATTATTCTTTCTAAATGTGTTTTGATAACAAGGATTTTGGTCAGCTATTATCCCCTCAACCATGGTACATAATTCTCATAAATAATAATGGCCGACCATAAGATTCAGAAGCTGTTCTGGCTTTGATAATGATAGAAAGTGATTAGAAGTACTCCACTGATCTGAGACAAAGCCTCTGGAAAATTTCAACCTTAATCCACTTCACTTGTGTGCCAAGCTTTTAGAGGGTTATAGCCTCAAAATGAGATTTGAAATGATATTTAACAGTTCAAGTGTCATTCCAGAAAGATTTCTCTTCTGCAGATCCCCAAATAGATTTTTGACATTTTTATGCTACCAAATAAGCATGGATAGATAAAGATATAGTCATAAGCAGACTTCTGTTGAGTTGATGCTTCCTACTTTTAAACACCTTAAAATAATTTAAAATTTAGAATATATATGGCTGTGCAGGGTGTGAAAGTCAGGAATGGAGGTTCTCCATAAAATATACTGACTTTATTCAAAAGGAATAGAGTAGTAAAGTAAGTTCTTGAGTAGTCGAAATCTTTTCCCTGACCTTGCATCCTAAGATGTAAAATGAAGAATTTGGATTAGATTGTCTCTAAAATAATATCCAGTTTTCACCTTCTCATTTCTTTACTAGAAAGCAGAATGAGATGTAAGGGCTCTTACTTTACCATTGAGATGACTAGGCTATGAAGTAGGTATATTAGAAGATAGAGATCCAGCTTCTGATTTGAGGGCTTAAGTGCTTCTGGGGCTCTTGATCAGAACATGCTCTGTATAAGGCAACATTTGGGGCTCAAAAGCACCTCTGCAGCTGCTTGCAAAGAGGAGATCTTGCCAGTTGCCAATCGTAAGAACAGCTAATGGAATGAGAAAGCTGGTTCTCACATATGCTACAACCCCGGGTGCTCATGGGAATGGGTGCTCAAATGAAGGTAAGAAGAGAAGAACCAAACAACAACATGAGAGAAGGAGGAGGATCAGGCCAAGAGATAACAAACACCTTATCAAACGACCAGAGAAGTTCCATTGAAGAGGCATATTCTGCACTTCTTGGCAATGAGAAATTCAACTTCAAAGCTAAGTAGATCCATGTTGCTTAACGTGGGAGAGCAGCAAGGTCTGCTGACAGGAGCCCGTTTACCATGGACAAAGGGCATGAACCACATCTGCGCTCTGCTCTTCTGCAACACAGCAAATTTTCCCCATCCACTGAGGGTACCCACCCTGCCAAGCATCATACCTCGCTGGCTTCTGGGGACTCTGGTGGATAGTAAATCTCATGGACAGCTTGGTGCAGACATAATCAGTACTCAAGTTTCACTTTATGTCATTTTGCCTTCCTCCCTCTTGCCTGCTTTCTTCCCCTGGACCTTCCCCATCCACATGCACCACATCTCCCACATAATAACACTACCAAAAGAACGGGGATCCCTACCCACGAGGCAGTTTTATTTTCAGTTTATTTTATTTGGTTCTTGTACTGTTGCTCTATCATAATACACTTGTTATTTTTTGTATTCTCTCTCACTTCCTCTTCTAGGGTCCTCTTCCATTTGACCCCACACTAAGAATACGCAATTTCCCCAGGCAAAACCAGACAGTCCTGTAGATGCCAGATCACTCAAACAAGGGCTTCCAGTGTCCCCTCCCCCCACCCCATCCCACACATACCGCCCTCAAATTCATGTTGCCATAGCAATAACACTCCAACACCCAAGACACATACATGTCTTTTGTTTTCTTTTGTTTTTAACCCTTTTCCATGCCATAATCCCTTTATCTCTTTCTACTCTCTCTCTCTCTCTTTCCTTATAAAATATATTTCCATAAAACTTATTGTGATCACCCCTCTTAAAGTATATTTTCCCATTATTTTTTTACAAATCCTTTGGCCTATCCGGAAAACCACTTATTATTATTATCATTGCTTTTATTTTATTCTCTCTCTTTATGTTGCCTCACTTTCCCCAGAAACCCATACAATGAAATCAGTGCTAAAAACAGAAATAAAGGAGGAATAAAGATAACAATAAAATCCACACCAAAAAAGAGGGATGGTGAAAGAGACCAGACACAAACACAGCAATATGACAGTAACAAACCCAAGAAACACACCTTAAACTCAGAGGGGAAAATGGATTCAAAACCAAAGGATGGTGAAATTTTTACCAAGGCAAATGGAAATCATAAAAATGCAGGAGTGACGATGTTAATCCCTGATCAAATAGACTTCAGGGAAAATAACATAATGAGAGACAAGCATGGGCACTACATAATAATTAAAGGAGCAATACAGCAAGAACTTACAACCTTAATACACATATACACACTCAATTAAAGCCCCTTTAAATACATCAAGCAAATTCTCACAGAATGGAAAACAGAAATAAACAACTCAACAATAGAGTAGGAAATTTCAACACACCCAACTTCGGAACAGAAAAACTTAATAAAGGTTGCTAAAACACAGAGCCAACCAGCTTGAGCGTCTAGACATATACAGTGCACAGCACCCAGCAACAACACTCTTCTCCACTGCGCATAGTGCATCTTCTAAAATACATCACATGTTAGGCCATAAAACAAGCTTCATCAAATTCAAAAACTTTGAGATCGTGCAATCAATTTTCTCAGATCATAATGCTATACATCTGGAAATCAGCAATAGAAAGAATAGTCACATGAAGACAAACATATGCAGAATGAACATTTGAAACCATTTAAAGAACTGGCTAATCGATCACCTAAGGGATGAAATTAAGAAATTTCTTGAAACAAATAGGAATGATAACACATGATACCAAAACCTTTGGGACACAGGAAAGGTGGTTACCAGAGGGCACTTTATAGCAATCAATACACACATAAAGACCAAGGAGAAAGGCAAACTCAACACCTTCACAAAACACCTCCAACAACTGGAACAAAGGCCACAGCATAAAGCCTCCATCAACAGAAGAAAGAAAACCATAAAGCTTAGAGCATAAATAAAGGAACCGGAAAACAACAAAACAAAGGGGAGTACAAACAAAAGAAGTTGGTTCTTGGAAAGGATTAACAAAATTGACCAACTTAACAAAGGAAAATAAAGAGAAGCTGAAAATATCTATAATTGGAAATAAACAGTGACATTCAAACAAATCCAAATGAAATAACAAGAATAATAATACAGTAATATGAAACAGTGTATTTGAACAAGTTTGTTACCTAGAAGGACAAATACCTAGAAATGCACCATCTTTCCAAGTTAACGCAGATGGGTGCAAACAAACTGAACAGACCTATAATTTAAAAAGAAAAAGAGAAGAAACTTCTATGTTACACAGGGTTCTCTAGAGAAACAAAATCAAGACACTTATGATTTTATATATATTTAGATAGATAACATAAGAAATAAACAGCTAATTAATCTACAGAGCAGTACAAATGGCTCAGTGCAACTCACTTCCATGAGACAGATAATATACTAGCAATCCTTCAAGTCATGAGAGCCGCCAGGAGCAAGTCAAAGAAGCGGACAGCTGAGTCCTTTGTAGAGCAGTTCAGGCTATTTGGCCACAGGCAGCAAATAGCAAGGCAGGTCAGCCAGATGATAGGGTCTGAGAGTCCCGAGTTCAAGAGATGTAAATTCCAGTGGTGTGACAAAGCAGGTATTAAAGGAACCTCAAAGTGCAGTGACACAGTCCACGGGTTAGGTATCCCACAGGTGGTGTAGCTTGCAAATGGAGGCAGAGGCCAAGGTAAGGCAACCTCATACTGGTCCAATCCTCAATGAGCAAGAGACAAGAAAGTTGAGGCTTGCCAAGCCATTTATCTCTCTGCCCTTCAATTAAGCCCACATGTGTTCATTGGCCAGGCTAGCACAATAAACCTACCTATCACAACCTCCAACCAAGAAAATCCCAGGATCAGATGGCTCCTAAGGGGAATTCTATCCAGTATTCAGTTAAAAGCTGTTACCAATTTTAACTCATACTATGAAGCAAGAATAACCCTGATACCAAAATCAGGCAAAGATCCCACAAATACAGAAAACTACAGAACTATATCCCTCATGAACATACACACACAAAATTCTCATGAAATTTTGGCCAATAGAATCCAACATTTCAAAAAGATTTTTCATCATGGCCAAGTGATATTCATATCAGGGATGCAAGTATGGTTCAGCACTCAAAATACAACCAAATTAATGTAATCTACTCTATAAACAAGACAAAGAATAAGAACAACATGATCGTATCAGTGGATGCAGAAAACAGCATTTGACATCATCCAACACCATTTCTAGTAAAAAACCTCAACAAAATAGGAATAGATGGGTAATTCCTAAACATAATAAAATCCATACTCAAAATTCCAACAGCCAATATCATACTCAATGGGGGGACATTGCAAAAAGTAACTATACAAGGGTGCCCCTTATCACTACTATTAGTCATCATCATGCTGGAAGTCTTAACCAGAAACATTAGACAACAAAAAGAAACCAAAGGGATACAATTGCACAACAGAGAAGTGAAGTCCTCACTCCTTGCAGAAAATCTGATTTTCTATAGAGAAAACTCAAGAACTCCAAAAAAAAAAAAAAGATTGTTAGAAACAATTGCAAGATTTGATAAAGTAGCAGGACAGAAGGTTAACCAGCAGAAATCCATCAAATTTCTATGCACTAGTGGAGAGCTCCAAAAAGACATCCAGAAAATAATATAATTTACAATGGCCACACAAAAGATGAAACATCCAGGACTAAATCTATCCAAAGAAATGAATGACCTAGGGCAAGGAAAACTACAGAACATGGTTACACGAAACCAAGAGACCTACACAAATGGAATATTACCCCATGTTCATGGATAGGGAGAATTCATAATGTGAAAATGTCAATACTAAAGCAATGTACAAATAGAAGGCAACTGAATCCAAATCCAAACTTCATTCTTTAAATAAATGGAAAAATTAATTACTAACTTCATATGAAGATGGAAGAAGCCCCAGATAAGCAGAGAACTCAAAAAGAAGAACAAGGCTTGCACTACCCGACCTCAAAACTTACTACACAACCACAGTAGCCAACATACCCTACTCCTGGTACAATGATAAATATATAGACCAGTGCAAGAGGATGTAAAACACAGAAGTAAGAACATCCATCAAAGACAACTAGTTTAAGACAAAGAACCAAGCTTTATTGAATGGGAAAGAGACAATCTCTTTAACAAAGGTGTTGGAACATTTAGATCTCCATCTGGAGAAGATTGGAATAGGACCCATACCTCGCCCCATGCACAAAAATGAAATCAGACCTGTAAGAATTATCAATGACAAGATTAGGACAAGCTTAAGGGTCCTATTGGAGGTCATACACATCCTGCAAAATATAAGAAAGGAAACCCATACAATGGAAGACAAAATAGATGACTGAGACTGTTACCAAAAAAAAAAAAAAAAGTGTGCTCATCAAAAAGAGTAAAACATCAGCCCATATCTTGGGGGAAAAATCTTTAGCAATGTTACAATGGACACCGGAATAATTACTAAAATCTATAGAATTCTGCAACACCTCAGTACGAAAAAAAAATTAATCCACTTCAAAGATGGGCAAAGGACATGAATAAACAATTCACCAAGCTAATGAACACAGGAAAAAATGCTCATGGTCATGAGCCATCCAGGGGATGCAATTCAAAACAACAATGAGATATCACCTTACACCACAACGATGTTGTTATGTTGCTGTTAGATGCCATTGAGTCAGTTCCAACCCAAAGCGATCCTACATACAACAAAATGAAACACTGCCAGGGTCCTGCACCATCCTTACAATTGTTCCTATTCTTGCACCCATTGCTGCAGCCACAATGTCAATCCATCTTCTAGAGAGGAACTTCCCCTCCTTTGTTGCCCCTCTGCATTACCAAACATGATGTCCTTCTCTAGGGACTGGTCTCCCCTGACAACATATCCTAAGTATGTAAAACAAAGTCTTGCCATCCTTGCCTCTAAGAAATACTCTGGCCATACTCCTTCCAAAACAGATCAGTTTATCGTTTTTACCAGTCAATGGCATCATTGCTTGCTTCATCCTTAATCAATGACCAACTTTTACATGCAAAACTGGAAAATATCATAGCTTGGGTTAGGTTCACCTTAGCCCTCAAAGTAACATCCTTGCCTTTCAATATTCTAAAGAAGCCTTGTGCAGCAGATTGACCTATCTTTTGACCTCTTGATTTCTGCTTTCTTGATTGTGGATCCAAGCAAGACAAAAACTTTGATAGCTTTAACCTTTTCTTAATTTATCATGATGATATTTACCTTTTGGTCCAATTTTGAGGATTTTAGTCTTCCTTACATTGAGTTGTAATTCATACCGAAGGGTGCAATCCTTGATCTCCATCAGCTAGTCTATCAAGTCCTCCTTGCTTTCAGCAACCAAGGTTGTGTCATCTACATATAGTAGGTCGTTAGTAAGACTGCCTCTGATCTTTATGGACCTTCTTCAGCATATAAGCCAGCTTCTCTGATGATACGCTCAGTATGCATATTGAAGCAGGAGGGTGAGAGGTTAAAATCCTGATGAACACCTTCGTTTATTTTCAACCATGTTTAAAAGAACTGTTCTGTTCCCACAACTGCCACTTGCTCCATGTACAAGGTATGCATGAACATAATGAAGTGTTCTGGAATTCCCATTATTTTCAAGATTATCCATAATTTCTTAAGATCCACACACTCAAATGCCTTGGAGTAGCAATTAAAACAAAAGTAAACATCTTCCTCTACTTATAAAACTGAAAGTATTCTCCACTTTCAGCCAAGATCCATCTGACATTAGCAACAATATTCCTTTTGCCACATCCTCTTCAGGATCTGGCATGAACTTCTGGAAGCTCCTTGTCGATGCATGGCTACAAACTTTTTGGACGATGTCCAGCAAAATTTTATTTGCATGTGACATCAATGATCTAGCTCTTTAATAGCCCAAATTAGAACAAATCAAAGAACAACAAATGCTGGAGGAGTGGATACAGGGACATCGGAGCTTGTCTACACTGTTGATGGGCTTCTAAAAATGTGCTATGATTGTATAAAGTAGCATGTTGCAACCTGAACCAACTGGGAATTGAAATACCATATGACTCATCAAGATTTGGCTGGGCATATATTCCAAGGAGCTAAGAGACATAACATGTACAGGCATATGTTCTCCCATCTTCACTGCATCCGTGAAATAGCAAGAACCTGGAAACAGCCCAAATACCATTCAGTAAAATAATGGGTATAGAAACTCTGCTTTTTACACACAATTGAATACGATATATCCTTAAAAAAACAGTGATGAAGCTATGAAATCCCTCATGGATGAACCTGGAAACCATTATACTGAATGAAATTAGTCAACCACAAAAGGACAAAAATTGTCTGAGTCCACTACTATAAGGACATACACCAAGAAGAAGATATGCTTCTGTTCTCATGTCATGTCATCTATTCCAGTCTGCCAAGGAACAAAGTAAAGAGTCTGCCTAGTGCCCATGAGCCATATATCACATCATTTATATCTACATCTTAAGAGATTCTTTCACAGAGAGACCTCACCTCAGCTGACATCAATTTTTCAATATGAGGGGAGAGGGTGGAGACCATTCAGTTGCTACCATACAACATTGTGCTGAGGTAACCCTAAATCAACAGGCATTCCAACACAAGTGATAAGCAAACCTTACTTCAAATTCAAGTCACGATGGGGTAAGGGGCATGTATGTCCTGAATAAGATGAATATAAAACTGGGAGAAGCAATCTTCCATTGGCGGGCAGGGCGGGGGGCACTTAACAATATTTATAGAGAACCCATGTGGAGATTATGCTCAGTACTGTTTCTCATTGGATACTTATGACCTGGTTTCTATCTAGCCCAAGCTGTGTGCTATAGAACTACTGGGACTTTCAACTGTACTTTTGAGGTGCACAGCATTCTTCTAAGTGTTCCCTAGAAGAAGTGAGTGCAGAAACACCGCTAAGTGACTGAACTTTACCATAAATTTATCTGTAGCAGATTTATGGAACTGATATAATCCCTTGGACTTTAGGCTTGAAGGCCCTACTTTGAGAAGGAGCAGATATCTGCTATCTCAAAGTAATGGAATTAATATCCTTGGACTTTGATTAGAATCCTTTGTTTTAAGGATGTCTAATGAATGGCCTGGGACTATATATTCACTCTTCCAATGCCCCTTTACTTTCTTATGATATATACTAATCTTGTTGATATGTTTCTGCCTTTGTGAATGAGTGTTATTGATTTGTGTGAAAATTAGTGACCAGTCACTTGAGTTCAATCTGTACAATTCAACAATTCAAGTATTGCTGTCTGAAGCTGACTTATTCTTGTATAATTTCTTTTTCTCAACATTGTCTTAAATTCTATACCATTGGCTAAATTAATGACACTATCAATGGAATTACATTATGCCCCAGGGGGATGATTTATAGTGCTATCATAAAATGATAGCAAGATCTCTAAATACATGAACCAAGACATATATAACCCATAGATATAAGAATGTACTTGGGGTTCATGCTTAATTTTAGCCGCAATTTAAGAACAACTAGGTTTTTCTTAAGTTTTATTGGCACTACTTCTGCATATCATACAATTCAGAAGTTCAAACATATCAAGAAGAATTTTACAATGGTTACCACGGTAAATGTCAGAACATTTTCTCCTGCTTTGTAGACATTGTTAGTGTATTTTTCAGTGCCATTGATTATCTTTATGTTGTATAATCATCATTGATATCCGTTTCCAAATTATTCTGCCACCATTAACATAAACTCAATGCCCCCTCTACAAACTCTTCCTCCTTTACCCATGGTACCCATTGGTCAAATTTGGTTTCTTCATTTTTGATATATATGTTATCATTCTCATTTGTCTCAAAGATTTTTTAAATTTTCTCTCTTGTTTTTTACCCTACATTTCTGCATATTATGAGATTTCAATGTGTTTTTTCTTTATGTTTTCTCATTATTTTATTGTTGATTTCTAGCTTTAGAGCATTGTCATCTAAAAAGATAGATTATAGGGTCTCTTGTTTTTTATTAGGCAGGTTTTGTGGCCTAGTCTGTGGTCTATTCTTGAGAGTGTTGCATATGCATTAGAGAAGAATGTTTACTTGTTTTTGTTGGATAGAGTATTCTGTACATGTCTATGAGGTCTATTTCTCTTATTGTGTTATTGAGCTCTTTTGGATCTTTATTGTGTTTCTTTCTTGATGTTCTGTCTTTCCTTGAGAGTGGCATATTGAAGTCTGTTATTTTTGTCGAAGGGCCTATATCCTTTTTCACTTCTGAAGTTTGATGTATTTCAAGGATCTTTCATTGGGTTTGTATATGTTTATTATAGTTATAACTTCTTGAGCTATAGCTTCTGTGATCAATATGTAGTGTCTGTTCTTGTTTGCCTTGAAAACTGTCTTCTCAGAGATTAATATTGCTACATCTGCTTTCTTTTGGTTGCTGTTTGCTTGGTAGGCTTTTGTTCAAATTTTCAGTCTGTTCATGTCTGTGTTCATTAAGTATGGTTTGTGAAGTGTGTATTGTAGGCAGAATATTAATGGATATTTTTCCTTATCCATGCTACAACTTTCTGTCTCTTTACTGGTTCATATAGTCCATTAACATTCAAGAAGGTTATCGATATGTATGTATTTATTACAGTCATTTTGCTTATATTTATGAATGTTGTGTGTGAGTGTATATGTGTTATGTTTAGTTTCTTTTTTCTTCCTGTATTCCTTTTTTTTCTTTGCATGTTTCTCTCTCTGTGTTGGTTTTTGTAAAGGAATTGGTTTCAGGTCTGTGTCTTGTTGCTGTTGAGTATTTGGCTATAGTACTTCATTCAGTATTTTATTGTAGTGTGATCTTGTTTTGTGAATTGCTTTAATTTCTCCTTGTCTGGGAATACTTTTATTTTTCCATTATAGTTGAGTGATATTTTTGTTGGGTAAAAGATTCTAGGTTGACAGGCTGTTTTTCCCTTCAGGACTCTGTATGCATCACTCCATTGCCTTTTGACTGCATGAAGTTTGATGTATTTCCAGTTAGGAATCTGAGGTTATTCTAATTGCTGAACTTCTGGGTGTAATTGTTCATTTTTCTCTGGCTGCTCTTAGAATTGCTTCCATATCATTGATGTTAGGCATCTTGACTACAATATGCTAGGGACTTCTGCTTTGGGATTTCTCCTTATTATGCTTCTTTCAGCTTTCTGAATAATTATCTTTTCATCTGTTCGCCATTTAGGAACATTTCCATGCAGTAGTTCTTGGCCTATTCTCTTTGTGGACTTTTTTGTTTCTCTTCTGGAATCCCTATAAGATGTAGATTGCTCCTCTTGATTGTGTCCCACATTATTCTCAAGTTTTTTTCGATCTCTTTTACAATTTTTTAATATTTTTTCTTCTTTTAAATTTGTCTTTAGATTTCTCTCCAAGCTCACTAATTCAAGTTTCCATTTCTACACTTCTGTTTCTCTGTTCTCTTTAGTATGAATTCTGCTATTGTAGTATTTGACTTTTGTATTTCTGCTTGTAGTTTTTTGTAAGGCATGTAGCTAGGTTTACAGCTTTTCTATATTTTCACTTTTCCTCTAAGAATTTCGCTTCATCTGTGGTATGAGTACAATCATCATTCTTTTAAGTTCTTTTTTGGGTAATTCCTTTGCCTGTTCAATGTCAGGCATTTCATTTAGGTCTGAATGGTGTTTAGTTATCTGTGTCTACTTCTCTTTTGTTTGTGTGAGCCAATATCTTCTGTTGTTCCCTTGACATTTTGGTGTTGCTATTTGGGGTTTTCGGGAAGTGGGGTTATGTGGGTGTAGTTAACTCTGCTAGATGGTGAGGTAGAAGAAGGTAGACATTTTATAGTATTTGGAGGAGAGTGTTAGGTTAAGTGTTGGAGGAGATTAAAGAGTAGAAGAGGAAGTGTGAGAGGATGGGGAAGGAAAGAAAAAAGAAAACAAAAAAGGGAGAGATCGGGTAGTGTTAATTGTAGGTTAAACAAAAGGAATTTAGACAAAAATTGACTTGTTTTACCTTTTTGGAAGAATGGTAAAAAGATTTGAGAGAGAGAAAGAAAAATTCATGAGTAGTGTTAGCTTTGGTTTAATGAGGGCGAGAGGGAAAGAGAAGGATTGATGAGAAGAAAAGAAAGAGAAAAAAAGATAATCAAATAGGGCTAGGAATAAAAGTTTAGATATTAAAATTGAAGGCAGAAAGAAGTATTAAAATTTAAAAAGAGAAATATTAATACTACAATAAGAAGTGGAAGAGCTGTTAATATGTGTTTGTTTGGGGTCTCAGCTTTGCCTAGGACTTTTATCTCTCATGTGGGTGTTAACTTGTTAATTAATGATATGTTAGACTAAAAAATAAAAAGAGTGTCCATTGAAAGCAAAAAAGTAAAATAATGAATTTTTTAAATTTATGTAGACAGCCAGATGGTGAAGTCCTGGCTAAGGATGAGTTATAGAAATAGTGCACAACTTTATTTTGAAGAGGGGCAGGGTACAGGGATGCGAGAACACACCGCAGCAGCAACAAAGCTGACAAAAGAACAGCTGGGTTCTAGAACTTGTCATGCAGCAAAATCGTGACTGTGAGGAGCAGACTCTTTTGAGCAGTTAGAGACGGTGTCTGGTAGTGTGCTGTTTTGATAGCTTGTGGTCATTTAGGATGTCAGGGTCAGGTATTTACTAAGGCTAGGGGAATGATTTGGTGTCTGGTAGGCCTGAGATGCCTGTATTCTTTTCATCAAGGTTAATTATCTTAAGGATAGACCTCTGGAGGATCAGGTCAGAGGGGACAGGGTTTGCTCTTTGCCAAGGATGGAGGTGACCAAGAGGGGCTGAGGGAGAGAGGTCTATAACTGCCAGCTCCCTAGGTGGTCTAGGATGGAGGGATAGAGCAATAGCCTACTCAGAGGGCAGGTTGCTTATTCAGGTGGCTTAGGGTGCTGACTAGGGTCTAGTGTGGTGGAATAGCTGGAAGGTTGCCTCAGCCTGGGGCACCCTTTGGGCCCTGGAGCTTATTATGTTCCTTGTGTCAAGCACAAACCCCTGCCTGTGCTTTGTCAAACTACTGATACAATAGGTACTTGTATAGTTATGCTCGTACCTCATTAATGGGCCAGGTGTGTGTTGTCTGCTAACAAAGGAAATGGGGGCAGGTGGGGAAGCCCTCAAATAGTGGTGATTTGGGGTGCCTTAAGACAGGGCCATGCTGAGCTGAATCTCAGGAACAGGTGATTCTTTTTGCCAAGTGAGGCTGGACTCCCCCAACCTGTTGGAGAGTTAGCTTAATTACTATTTACACCTGCTCCAGTCTACCCCACTTGACTAGGTATGTCATACTATTTCTGTTATTGGGGGAGGTAGAGTTTCAACACAGAATTGGAACAGACTTCCCTTGGTTTGGGCTTGGTACCTGGCTACCAGAAAAAGATAGTTTATGGGGTCTTAAAGCCTTAGCTTCAAACAAGCAGCCATCTAAGTGAGACATCAACTGGGTCCACGTGGAAGGAATACCCCAGCCTGTGTAGTTAAAGGATTGTGAATACTAAAACCCCAACTGAAGAAGGGCATGGTATTAGAGTTCAACTTGTTAAAACATGGTTTACAAAAGGCTATGAATGACAGTGGAAACACCAGATCCATTTGCAGGGTTCCCACAGAGAGTAAGCTTCCAGTGAATCCCCTCTGATCATAATGCAGGGAGGTGAGTAACCTTACTACCAGACAGAGAACACTATAAAGTCAATCTTGGCAGATGCACTTAAGTTCAAATGTAATACCTTCAAATATATCTCTTTTGATTTGTTTTTAAAACTCTCTCCGTTTTTAATATTTTCTGCATTCTCTTTGACAGGTTTTTTTCTGTGTTTTTTCTAGTCATTGTTGATTGGTTTATTTGTTTGGTTCCTGTTTGCATTTTGTATGATTTTATGTATATGAAGTCAGTAGAATTAGCTCTATAGACACATAACTGGGTAGAGAGAGGAATGGTAGAGGAGGATGGGGGAAATGGGATGCTAACAACAACAGGTATGAGAAGAAAATATTCTAAAATTTATTTTGGTGATGATTGCACAAATTGTCTTAATGTTACTGAACTCTTAAATTGTATGTTATGTGAATTATATGTCAATGAAATTATGTTTTTAAGACATGTAACATGGAGAAGACTAAATGTAAAAATATCAGGAATAGGTTCAACTCTACCAATATTAACAATGAAAATCTAGTCAAAGACAGCATTTGTCAGATTAGGGTAAAATTAAAAAAGGACAAAACCCTATCTGATCCAACTACATTCTGTTTACTAGAGACACACATTAGATTCAAAGACTTAATGTACTGAAAGTAATAGGGGGAAAAAGGTACATTATGTACCTATTATCAGCAATGAAACTGGAATGATTACATTAATATCAAACAAAATGGACTTTAAGGAAAGACATGTTACTGGCAAGAAGAGGGGCACTGTTTAATGATGAGAGATGACCCATGAGGAAGATACAGGAATGATAACCCTACAGTTATCAAATAACAGAAACCAAAACACATGAAGCAAACACTGGCAGAAATGAAGGTAGAAATAAAGAATTCAACAAGAATAGATGAAGATTTTAATTCTCCACTTTCAATAATGAATAAAATAGGTAGACAAATGATAAACAAGAAAATGGAAGACTAATAGTACTATAAACCAATGACTTCTAATTCATACTTCACAGTACAACAGAAAATACGAGGGATACTCCCCCCCTTAAAAAAGTGGAAAAGGCTCTGCAGGGCAGACTTTCAGAGTATGTGGTTTTCCTGCTTGGCAGCATTAAACAACTTGCTCTGAGTTAGTGAGTCCAGTGGTGTCACCTGGGAAGGTTTTGCTCAAACCTTGGATTTTTTGTTTTTGTTTTTTGGGGTGATTTCTTATTGAAGAGAACAGTGTGTGGCTGTGAAATTTTGTTTCCTGCTCTGGAAAAATGCTGCAGAAACTGTTGTAATGTTGAACACAGCTTACAAGGAGAGAGCTATGGAGAAAACAGACTCATGTGTGTAAGTGGTTTTCTTGTTTCAACAAAGGTGAAATGTTAATTGATGATAAACCTCATTCTGAACGTCTGTCAACTTCCTACACAGTCAAAAATGTCAACAAAATTTGTGCACTTGTGCTTGAAGACTGATAATGGACCACTGAAGAGATGGGGAAGTTATCTGGACTATCTTGGAGCTTGGTTCAGCAAATTTTAATGGAATTTTTGGGAGTGAATAGGGTAGCTCTGAAATTTGTGCCTCAGATTCTGACTGACCAGGAAAAAGAGCGCCAAATGGAAACATGCCGTGCTTTGAAAGAAGAATTCTAAAGGACCCAGAATTCTTTTTTGTGCTTATTACTGGTGATGAGACATGGTGCTGTTCTTATGATTCTGAAAGCAAACATCAATTAAACCAGTGGAAGAGCTATTGTCACCTCACCCCCAAAAGCTTGTCAAGTTCAATGAAAGATAAAGATGATGCTCATTTGTTTTTTTGATGGGAGGGGGATAGTGCATTTGGAATTTGTTCCACCAAGTGAGACCGTTGAGCAAGCTTTCTATTTCTAGGTTCTGAAAAGACTGTGTAACAGTGTGCCACAAAAAAAAAAAGACCTGATTTGTGGCAGAAAGGGAACTGGTTTGCTACCACGACAATGCACCTGCTCACAGAGCCATCTCAGTGCACCAGGTTTTGGCAAAAAATAGCACGCCTCTCTTGCCCCATGCACCTGACTCACCTGACCTTGCTCTGTGTGACTTCTTTTTTTCCCACGAATGAAGAGGGACATGAAAAGACAGTGATTTGAGCACAAAAACTGGTGAAGAAAAAACACAAGGGAGGTGGTCAGCCATCCAAGCAGATAAGTTTGAAAGATGTTTCTGAGACTGAAATTGCAGATTAGAAAATGTATTAAGTGTAATGGAAAGTATTTGAAGGTGATAAGTTTGTTTAGTTAAAAAAAGTTAAATACATGACTTTAAAAAAATCTGTGTTTTTTGGTGGGTATTCCCTCATATATTCTTTTCAGATGCACCTGGAACAGGGAAGGAATACAAAGTACGCCGTCCAGCCACTATAGAATTATCAATAGAAACTAATACAAGAAAAAATGGAGAAACCCACACATTTCTGTAAATTAAACAAGATCTTCTTAAATAACCAATAGGTCAAAGAAGAAATCAAAAGGGAAATAAGACATTTTTAAAACTTTTTATTGGAGAGCGGGTGAAGAGTTAAAGAGCAAATCAATTTTTCATTCAAAAATTCATACACCTTTTATTCAGTGTCGTGGATTGCCATCCCAACAATGTACCATTATTTATCCTGCTTCCCTGGTTTCCGATTTCCAGTTTCCAGTCCTCCTTTTCTAATCCTTTCTGTCGTTTGAAATGTATTCTCTTGCAAATGCTTTTGGTCCTAACTGATTGATTATTCTGAGCAGCGAGTACCTCCTTTGTGTTACTGTCCACCTGGTTGTTCTCAGGTACCATCGAGTCATTTCTGACCCATAGCAACCCCACACACAGCAGAAGGAAACATTGCCTGGTGCTGCACCATCTTCGCAACCGTTCCTGTGCTCACTGCTGTGGCTAATGTCAATCTCTATCTCACGGAGGGCCTTCTTTTTGGTTGCTCCTCCACTTTCCCAACCATAATGACCCTGTAGAAAGGAGCTGTACAAAGTATTTAAGATGAGGCTTTGCCATCCTTGCCTCTACGAAGCGCTCTGGCAATACTTTTCCATGAACATGAGTTTTTCCTTTTAGCAGTCCAAGATATTTTCAGTATTCTTGTCTAGCACCACAATTCAAACTCATCATTTCTTCTTCTGTCTCTTCCTTATTCAATGTCCAATTTGCACATAGGTATGAGAAAATTGAAAATAATATGGCTTAGGTCCGGCACACCGTAGTCCTCAAGGTAACATCATTGCTTTTCAATACTCTAAAGAGGTCTTATGCAGCAACTTGTCTTTTTTTCTCTTGACTGGTGGTTCCATGAGCATTGATTGTGAATCCAAGCAAGACAAATCCTTGACAACTTCAATCTTTTCTCCATTTATCATGATGTTATCTGTGGGTCCAGTTGTGATGATTTTGGTTTTCTTTACATTGAATCATAATTCATACTGAAGGCTGCAATTCTTGGTCTTCATAAGCAACTGCTTCAAGTCTTCCTCACTTTCAGCAAGCAAGTTTGTGTCATCTGTACATGGCAGGTTGTTTATAAGCCTTTCTCCAATCCTGATGCACAGTTCTTCTTCATATAACACAGTTTATCCAAGTATTTGTTCAGCTTACAGACTGAATACGTATGGTGAAAGAATACAGCTCTGTCACGTACCTTTCTTGATTTTAAACCATGTAGTAGTCCCTTGTTTTAGTCACACAACTGCCTCTTCATCTATATAGAAGCTCCGAATGAGCACAATTAAGTTTTCTTGGATTCTTATTATCTGAAAATGTGATTATTTCACTATCATATTGGAAGAACAATTTTGCTGGACATAAACATCTTGATGGACTTCGTTTTCTTTCCATTTTCTATGTGACATCCCATTGCCTCTTTGTCTGTGTGGTTTCTGCTGAAAAATAAGGGCTGTTTTTTTGGTTACCTTTTGTGGATAACTTTTTGTTTTTCCTAAATCTGCTTTCAGGATTATTGTCTTTGGTTCGGGAACATTTGATTAGGCTATATCTTTGCTATATGTGGGGGATATTCTCCTACTTGAAAGAAACCCTGGTGTTGGCCTGTGATCTGCAATGATCATCAGTTTAAACCACCAGCAGCTCCTGGGAGAAAGTCTGAACTTTCTACTCCATAAATAGTTGTAGTCTCAGAAACTCACAAGGGATCACTGTGAGTCAGCATATGTTCTGTGCACTGTGTATTCATTTTAATTCATCTAAAATGTTACTTTGACCCTCTAGGACAAAGACACACTTGTGTCTTGGACCCCCTAGAGGGTCCAAGGACAAAGACTGTCCTAGAGGGTCCAAGTAACATATGCTATGTTGCTCAAGCAATTCTTAAGAGAGGTTCATAGCTGTGGAGACCTATATTAAAAATATATACCTATCAATAATCTAATCAGTAATATAAACTTCCTCTTTAATTAGAAGCCAGGCAGTGCCTTGCAGGAACTCAACTACAGTCCATGTAGACTGCTCAGGTATGCTTTCTTCAGCTCACACCCCTTCAGTCTGGATCCTTCCTCCTGAACCCTGTGGTTGTTACATAATTTCATGTCAATTTGAAGGTATGTGAAAGTGCCCTAATCATTTTCTTTTCTTTTTTTACATTTTATTAGGGGCTCATACAACTCTTATCACAATCCACACATATACATACATCAATTGTATAAAGCACATCCATACATTCTTTGCCCTTATCACTCTCAAAGCATTTGCTCTCCACTTAATCCCTCTGCATCAGGTCCTCTTTTTTCCCCTCCCTCCCCACTACTCCCTCCCTCATGAGCCCTTGATAATCCACAGATTGTTATTTTCTCATATCTTTCCCTATCCAGAATCTCCCTTCCCCCACTTCTCTGCCGTCCATCTCCCAGGGAGGAGGTCACATGTGGATCCTTGTAATCAGTTCCCCCTTTCCAACCTACTCACCCTCCACTCTCCCAGCATCCCCCCTCACACCCCTGGTCCTGAAGGTATCGTCCACCCTGCATTCCCTGTGCCTCCAGCTCCCATATGCACCAGTGTACAACCTCTGCCCTATCCAGTCCTGCAAGGTAGAATTCGGATCATGGTAGTTGGAGGGAGGAAGCATCCAGGATCTGGGGGAAAGCTGTGTTCTTCATCGGTACTACATCGCACCCTGACTAACCCATCTCCTCTCCTAAACCCCTCTATAAGGGGATCTCCAGTGGTCGACACTTGGGCCTCGGGTCTCCACTCTGCACTTCCCCCTTCATTCACTATGGTGTATATATATATATATATACACACATATGCACATATATATGCACACATATATATGCACATATATATACATACACATATATATACATACACACATATGTATTCTTTTTTTTTGCATGATGCCTTATACCTGGTCCCTTTGGCACCTTGTGATCACACCAGCTGGTGTGCTTCTTCCATGTGGGCTTTATTACTTCTGAGCTAGATGGCCGCTTGTTCACCTTCAAGCCTTTAAGACCCTAGACACTATCTCTTTCGATAGCCGGGCACAATCAGCTTTCTTCACCACATTTGCTTATGTACCCGTTTGTCTTCGGCGATCGTATCATGGAGGTGTGCAGCCAATGATATGATTTTTTGTTCTTTGATGTCTGATAACTGATTCCTTTGGGACCACGCAATCACACAGGTTGGTGTGTTCTTCCATGTGGGCTCCTTGTTGCTTCTGAGCTAGATGGCCACTTGTTTATCTTCAAGCCTTTAAGACCCCAGTCACTATCTCTTTTGATAGCCGGGCACCATCAGCTTTCTTCACCACATTTACTTGTTCACCCGCTTTGGCTTCAGCAGTTGTGTCAGGAGAGTGAGCATCATAGAATGCCAATTTAATAGAAGAAAGTATTCATGCATTGAGGGAGTGCTTGAGTAGAGGCCCAAGGTCCTTCTGCCACCTTAATACTAAATGTATAAATATAGACACATAGATCTATTTCCCTATCCTCATATATATCTTTGCATGTACATGTCTTTTTTTAGGCCTCCATAAATGCCCCTTGACTCCCAGCTCCTTCCTCCATCTCCCTTGACTTTCCTCCTGCCCCACTACCATGCTCCGTCCCCACCTGGACTACAGCTATACCTCTTCTCTACGCAACCTTATCCTTGATCATTCCCCACCAGGCCTGCTACTCCCCCCTCACTACCATTTTGGATCCCATGTTGTTCCCTTGTCCCTGTGTTTGTTAACACCACTTCCTTACACCCCCCCCCCCAAGTCCCCCCGGAACTGTCGGTCCCGTTGTTTTTCCTCCAGATAGTTCATCCAGCCTGTCCTATTCAGACAGACCTGTGGAGACACTAACATGCATGAAAACAAGACAGAGGAAAACAAAGCAACAGTATACAACCAGACAACAAAACAACAAAAACAAACCACTGGCAAAGAACAAAACAAAACACTTCACAAAAGAAAATATTGTAGTTAGTTCAAGGATCATTTGCTAGCCCTTATGAGCATTTTCCAGTCCAGTCTGTTGGGGCACCACGCCCTGGCCCCAAAGTCCACTTTCAGCATTCCCTGGGGACCTTGCTACTCCCTTCCCTTGCTGTTCTGCTGCACTCCCCCAGTGCTTTGCCTCAGTGTGGTGGGATCAGGTCAGGTGCAATTCTCACACTGTGTCTCCGGTGCTGTCCCCTGTATCGCCCTTAGTCACTGATTGGCATCATTTCTCATAGTGGGGCCAGCCATGTTGTTCTCTCTGTGGACTGGCTGCTCTACTCAGGAACATCATCCTCACGGCCTGGTGGGTCAGGCTCCTCACTCACTTCTAAGGTGCATCCTGGCTGACCGTCTTCTAAGACAGACTTAAAAAAAAATTATTTTGGCAGTTCGTGGTGCTTTCAATATATGTTACCAAGACCATACCTCAACTGCATCAATTCCTCTGTGATCGTCCTTATGCATTGTCCAGGTTTCATATGTATATGAGGTGACCGGAAGTACCATTGCTTGGGTCAAGGTGCACCTTAATCTTCAAAGTGAAAGTAAAAAATAATGAATAAATAAATGAAACCAAAAACAAACCAAAGTGACCTCTTTGCTTTTCAACACTTTAAAGAGGTCTTGTGCAGCAGATTTGTCTGATGCAATATGCCATTTGATTTCTTGACGACTGCTTCCATGAGCATTGGCTGTGCATCCAAGCAAAATGAAATCCTTGACAGCTGCAATCTTTTCTCCATTTATCATGATGTTGTCCACTGGTTCCGTTGTGAGAATTTTGGTTTTCTTGAGTTACAATCCAAACTGAAAGCTGCAGTTCTTGACCTTCATCGGTAAGTGCTTCAAGTCCTTTGCCCTTGCAGCAAGAAAGTTAATCCATCTGCACATTACAGTTTGTTAATAAGATTTCCTTCAATCCTGATGCCACATTCTTCTTCGTGTAATCCAGCTTCTCTAATCATCTGTCAGCATACCGAGTAAATAAATATGGTAAAAGGATACAATCCTAACACACACTTTCCTGATTTTAAACCATGCAGTATCGCTTTCTTTTGTCCAAATGACTGCCTCTTGACTCATGTACAGGTTCCACATGAGCACAGTGGTGTTCTAGAATCCCCATTCTTCATTTGGTTATCCTTAGTTTATTTTGATCACACAATCAAGTGCCTTTGCTTGGTGAATAAGCCACAGATACGTTTTTGGCATTCTCTGCTTTCACTCAAGATCCATTTGATGCCAACAATGACATTCCTTATGCCACGTCCTCTGCTGGCTCCTGCTTAAATTTCTGGCAGAAATTTATCAATGTACTACTGCATCCCTTATTGAATGATTTCCTACAAACTTTTACTTGCATAAGTTACTAATGATAGTTTGATAATTTCCACATTTTGTTAGGTCTGATAAAGCAGAAGATTTTATGTAGGCAGTAAATATAGACTGTCTCTTGAGCAGAAAATATTGAAAGGATGAAATGAGCATCTGAGGTTATACAAGCATACAGAATTTAAGATTGGAAATAGTGGCTTGAATTAAAATAATTATTTCTTATTATAATTTGCAAAGCAGAACTTTTATGTCTGGCACTCCTTGAAAACTTTCACCTTTTGATAATATTTCCATAATTACTTTTTTATTAGTTGATAAATGTAATGCTACTTCATGTTTCTACATTGAGTACATTTGGGAGGAAAATTAGATAACTCTCTCTGGCAATCTATGGATGAGTACAAAGGCAACATATGCAGAGATGCTGATTACTAGGATGGCCTTTGGAATTCCATTATTACTTTTTAAAAGGAAAAAAAATCCCTTTTCCAAAAGCTAAGGTGTTCTAAAATACCAATGATTCCTTCTTTAGTCCCACAGTTCTTAAACTAAGAGAAAGTAATGGGGTAGTTTATACAGAAGTCTTAATACATGGATAAATACAGAAGTCGTAATGCATGAGTAAATAGATGTTTACAAATCACCTAGAGTATAAGGAATGAGAGAGGAGTAAACCAAGGAAGTGTCCCGCAAGCATGACAGCTCCTCTAAGCCAGCCCAAGCTTTTAAAATGCTATTTGCAAATCTCTCCGTAGAGAGTCTCGCTCAGTAGTAGAAGCTGCATCACAGAGTTCCCAGGTGATGTCAATGACCAGACATGGAGGGCCCCACTGAACTCGTTTCCAGATGGTCTGAGGCTCTCAGTCACTTCATACATTACGTGAGTACTTGCTACATTGTAAGAGACTGTCAAAAGGCAAAAATGCTCTCCCTTCAAAGGTCTGATTTTTAAATCTCATTAGTAATAACTACATTCACTAAGTGCTTCTTTGTACATTTGAGCGCTCAGAATACATACTACTGAGCTAAGGCTTTTCAAATACTAGTAAATGTTGTTGTTGTTGTTAGCTAGAGCTGTGTAGGACTCCAAATCACTATTCAAAACAGAACAACATGCTATCCAGTCCTGCACCACCCCATGATGGGTTGCATATCAGATCATGGAGTTGTCCTTGGCTGATTTTCAAAAGTACATCACCAAATGTTTCTCCCAGGTCTGATGTAGTCTGGAAATCCTGTTGAAACCTGTTCAGCATCAAAGCAATACACAAGCCTCCACTGACAGACAGGTGGTTGCTGTACATGAGGTGGTGCCTCAGCTAGGGATCAAGGCCAGGTCTCCTGGATGGGAGGCAAGAATTTTTCCACTGACACACTAAGGCCTTTTCACCAATTATTATCATACTTAAATCTTCAGCTAATCCTCCAAAGGCCTATAACTTCCCTCCAACAAAAGAAGCTACTAAACCTTAGAGAGGTTAAGAAACATTCCCACAAAACTTGAATTGGCAAAAGTGTAATATGCCAGAAGGACCACATTTGTAAACCCCACTAATAAACTCGCCTGTAGCAGACATAAGGAACTGAAATCCTCCTTTGGTGCTAAGGCAGCAATGCCACCGTGGGAAGAGAAGCAGATGATCGCTACTCCAAGGTTATGGAATTGGCCATCATAGTACTTTGATTTGGATCACTTCATTTAAGGGTGACCCATGCGTGGAGCCCCTCAAACAACCACAAATTTCCTGTTTCCATGCGTTTTTTAATTTTTGTGACATATGTTAGTCTGGTAAGCATAATCATGCCTGAGTAATCTTCAGTTAATATCGCCCTTCCAGCCATAATGCCTTATGCAATAGATTATAATTCTGGATTTCATATGCCTGTGGCTATAGTCCTATTTTGGAAGACATTATCAGCTGGAACACAGGAATGAGATGAGATTAAGAACTGTCCTTAGTAGAGGATGTGAACTGGGCCACACTCTTTGTTTAGTGGTTATCTTGGTTATTGTTAATTGTAAGAATGTAAAGAATGATGTGCCACAGTTGAGAGGTGAAAAGCTGCTTCTGGAGTGGCCTGGGGAAAGCCTGGTTAGTTAGATTAAGATGAGGCCAAGGCCTACTGGAAATATCCTGGCAGAGGCTCCGGGTTATATGTGCATAAATAAGATACGGTTTAGCAATGGATAATAGATTATTATGTTTGGTTGATTGGTGGTTATATGTTAATTTGATTGTACTATGCAATGTCACCCCACCAAACAACCTGTCCGGCCTGGGTTTGGTAAGAGGGTGGGGAAAGATATTGATGGGATTTGCCTATGAATAGTTGTGAACAGGATTCCTGCACTGCTGTCCTGCTACATGCAAAATAAGCCCTCTGAGAAGCAAGAGCCAGCAGTGGAATGTGTTCTCTGGACCCAGTCTCTGAATTACACCTGTTTGACCATCATATTTTGGACAGAACATCAGCCACCGCCATGTGAAACATTTCAATAAACGTTTGTGAGTTTCTGTAGGACCCTGTAGCAATTCACAGAACCCAGAAACACGAGAGAACCTACTGAAAGGGGGAGTCCTGGAAAATGGAGCACACTAGTATCTTGGAAGAGTTGGGCATTTGGGACTTCTATCTCCAAAACTTTGGAACTAGTGTGGTATTAATTCTGACAAAAGAAATTATTATCACACTGCCTGTGTGAGTGAGTGCCATTGAAGAGTTGGCCCAATACCCAGCCCTCATTGTTTGTGTAAACAGTGTTGTTACTTAAGTTTTTAATCTGTACAAATCGGTGATTTATTTATTGCAGCCTAAAGCGCTCATCTATATATGTATAATTGCCTTTTCTCAACAGTGTTTTAAAGTATGAATAGAATTACCTTATACCCCATGGGGATGATTTAAAATGATCTCCAATAAAATGATAGTGAAGTCTCTAAAATGAACCAGGGATCTACAAAAACCATAGATATCTGAATGAACTTTTGGATGACACTTTTGATATCCCTAATCAAAGAACAATCCATGACAATCTTATGACATGGCCCTGCACAATTTTGTCTCATGAAGAGATCACTGAAGTTCAGGTAGTATAGAAAAGTGGAGTGAAGCAACCAGGTGGTATCAGACTCCCCAAAAGAAGAGCTTCCAGGCTCTGAAAGGTTTGTCTTAAAACAACCAGCTATCTGAGTCCACCCAAAAGAAATGTACGTAGCTTTGTGACCCAAGAATTATAAATAATAAAATTCAAATCCAGTAGAAGGAATGATATTAGAACTTAAAATCTGAACACCTAATTTTCAGAAAGCTATGGATGACAGTGGAAGCCCAATATCCATTTTCAGGGTCCCCACGTGGATTAAGCCTCCAGTGAATTCCTTCTGACCATTGCTCAGGGAAGTGACTAATCTTGTTATCAGACAAAGAAATCGCAAAGTCAAAAACTAAGGCAGCTGCATTCAGGTTAAACTGTGACACCTTATCATTTTATCTCCCAATTGACCCATTTAAAGTTATTCCATTTTTAAGATTTTGTGCTTTCTTTTTGATTGAGGGTTTTCTCTATTTTATTTTGTTATTGTTATATTTTTGTTTTGTATTGTAGTGTATGTTTTGTGTATATGAAATCCAGGATAGGGAAATCTATCTGGATAGCAAGTGGTTTAATAATTAAACCCTGGCAAGGGAAGTTGAGAGGAATGGAGAGCTAATAACAATAAGTATGAGAAATAAGAAAATGTTCTAAAATTGATTGCGGTGATGCTTGCATAACTTTCCTTAATATGATTTAACTATTGAATTATATGTTATGTGAATCATACGCCAATTATAAAAAGTAAGGTGACTAATCTACCTACCTTGATCACTGTGCTCTTTGAAAGCGCTATTTATGTGAGATCAAATTGACAACAGCAACTTGAAAGATAAATGTAATGCTTAGGGGACAACGAGTTTAAGTCTCTGGTGGTGGTGGAACAATTTGGAGAAGAATGAGGAGAATTACTGCACATGTATATTGAATTGAAATTGTATATGGCTGTGCATAGTTTCAACAATGAAAAAGCTGTGATGTCTCTATAGTTGTGTTATAGACACACACCCTAAAAAAAGGTAGCTGAGGCTGCATATATACAGCCAAAAACCAACTAGGATTTGGCTTCTTGATTAGAAGTTTTAGGATCAAAGTTCCTTGGGATATCCCAGATATTTGCTTAATAATATATTTAATACATTTCTTCTACTTTTTAGTTTGTGGCAGAGAGCCTGGGATTTCAAAAGCCTTCAAGTAACATCCGAGGCAGAGCAGCATGGCATTATTCAGTTGTAGCAAAAAGAAAGGGGTGTCAGGTATAGGAGGAGTTGGGACTATATGGCTAATTGATTCCATGAACTGCCTCCTCTGCCACAAGACCAGAGCTTAACATCTACCATTATTCAATATTTTCATCAAAGATCCCATAGAAAAATTCTCGCTCTTTTGCTGTGGTCGGTCTCTCTCTCTCTCTCTCTCTTTCTCTCTCTCTCTCTCTCTCTCTCTCTCTCTCTCTCTCTCTCTCTCTCTCTCCTTTCTTTCCCCCTCTTTCTCTTCTCTATCACCTTCTGTCCTTAATAAAAACCCATAAAAAAAGAAAAGAAAAATTCTCATCAAAAGGAGGAAATTACGTGCAGGACAGAATTGAAAATAATCACAGGCTTTCAGGAGCCATGAAGGTTGAAGGAACCTCTTGAATTATTGCCCTGTAATAAACCCATAAACCATAAGCCCAAAATACCCCCTGTAGTCTTCCTAAATCAAAACAGGCCTGCCTTGAGCATTGTACCGTTTTAAGAACTATCTAGGTGGGGCCAAATTACAACAGCAACTAGAAAGATTAGATAAGAACCCTACTGTGAAGTGAAGGTACATCATTAGGGAAGAAACAATAAGAGGAAGGTAAGAACAATAGCATAACTCAAAGAAGGCAACCATCGTCACTAAGTGGTACATGTAGAAGCTCTTAGATTGGTGTATGTTTCAACAACAAAAACAAAATAATTTATTTTTAAGAAACTTGTCCAAAGTCCCTTAGCTTGTGACTGGTGGAAGCAGGATTTGAACTCACAGCTGCCTAATTCCAAAATCACAGATTTAATCACTGTATTATTCCATCTGAAACATGAGCAAAGTCACATGATTCCCATTTAGTCAGTGGTACTGTGGATAGAGACAGGACTCAATCCTAATCACAACTCTTGATCAACAAGAAAGCAATTACAAAGCAAGGAAATGCACAACTGAGGGCAAGTTTACCTATTTGTTTTCCAAGCAAAACCCTTACTGCTGTCACTGACTCCAAAGTTGTTTCTTGGGCTAATGAGTCCCAGTCTGCCTGGCTTGAAATTTGTCACCATATCAGGTGAGATGTCAACAGAATACCACTAACTACAGCATAGAGGAGGGTCATTTTCTAAGATTTTCTATTGTTTTACTTTATCTTTTTCTTTTGTTTGTACAGAGAAAGCAATTCAGTAAGCATATAGACAGTCTTTTAAAATGTCGTGTATGCGGCTATTTAAGTATCATCACTGTAAGTTCCTCCTCTTTTCCTCCCCCACACCCCCCACAAGTACTTCCAGTTTCACTCTTCCTCGAGTCTGCAAATTGCAAATGTTTCAACCAAGTGAACTTTCTAATGTCCAATGGATTTCAATATCTTTCCCATTTCACGTGTGGAGTTCCCCACTCACCTTTAAAGAGACTTCAATAGCACAGGTAGCCTCCAGCTTTGAAAAGAAGCACAGAGAGCATTACAAACTCTAAAAATTCACCATCTCCATCAGTCTTGAAAAGTAAGGTCAAAGAAACTCTTGTTTTAATGGTCAACAAAGTAGGTAAAGAACAAATTTGTTTTCATAGCACTCAACAGTAAAATGAATTTACAGAAATTGTTTATTCAGACAACACCTGTAAGTGGTCCCAAGGGTTTCTGTAGGTTTGTGGATGGCATCTTCCTTCTGGATTCTTAAAAGAGGCTGGCATGAGTATTGTTGTCACCATCGCTCTTGTTGCTGTTAGCCGCAACAAGTCAGCCCTCAACTCATGGCGATCCAGCGAAATATTTGTAGAGTGAAACTCTGTGATCCGTGGTATTTTCATTGACTGAGTCTTAGAAGTTGACCTCTAGACCTTCCTTAGTCTGATTTACTTAGTCTGAAAGAAATCTATTTGGCAACTTAGTGACACACAAGCCTTCACTGACATACAGTGGTGGCTGTGCATGAGGCACATGGAACAGAGATCAAACCTCAGTCTCCCAAATGAGAGGCAGGAACTATGTCACTAATACAACAATGCCCTTCTCCTTGTCATCATCCCAAACCCCAAACCAAACTCACTTTCCATCCAGTGACTCGGATTCATAGCAACCCTGTATAAAGTGCATGAGACTACCAGTCTTCCCAGGATTAGACAAGCTCATCTATCTCCCATTGGACATTTGGTGGATTTGAACTGCCTACCTTGCAGTTAGCAGCCCTTAATCTTTAACTAACATATATTGAGTATTATCTATATTACTGACACCAACCTTTGCTGTTAATTTACCCAATGTAATGCTATGATTCTACTTTAATAGTGAGGAAACTGAGGCCTAGAGAGTTTAAGAAATTTGTTGACTACAAGTGATGGTACCAGGTTTTCCTGATTGAAAAACTGAGTCGACTAGTCTAGTTATGCTTGTACCTTAGTGTCCGTGAATATTGGCTCTTTAGACTGGTGGTGGACTATGACCTGCATGGTCAGCAGTATGAAACTACCAGGAGCTCCATGGGAGGACAACTGGGCTTCCTACTCCTGAACACAGTTAGTCTTGGAAACCTGCAGAGTCACTATGAGTCAGCATCACTTCAATGGCAGTGGGTCAGACCCTTGAAAGACAAAGATGAGGTTAGATTGAAGGCACATGACAAAAAGGTAGCAACTGAAGGATTTGAAGATGAGGGTACCCATTCATGCATTCAGTGAAGACCTAATGAGTATCCCCTGTGGCCTAGGCAGTGTGTCCATCTTTAGGAAAGACAAGTTATTAGAGTTATGACAGTAGGTCTGGAGCACATTTGGGGAGTTATATTGTCCAGATCAGTGGGACAGAAAAACTTAAGAAGTGGCAATGTGTTCATCTTTAAGAGGAGTCTTGAAGAAGAAGACACCTAATGAAGAGGGCGGGAGAAGGCCATCCCAAAGAGGAAAGGCACCATGTAGAAAGCCTGATGTGCAGGAGAAAGCAAAGTCTCTTAGACAGAATGGCTGGAACCCAGAGCACCGCTGGAGTTGCCGAGGATCCAAAAAGCCAGGTCAGGAGACAGAGATTGGCCCACAAGCAGCCTTGCGTTCCACATGAAGGAGTTTGGGCTTAATTCCAAACGAGTAGAGAATGGACAGTAAAAGAAATTCAGGTGGAAAAAATGAAACTGACCCGATTCCAGGAACCCAAGCGGAAGGCAAATTTTGAGAATGATGAGGGCAATGAATGTATACGGATGCTTTACTCAATTGATGTATGTGTGGATTGTGATAAGAGTTGTATGAGCCCCAATAAAATGATTTTTAAAAAGAAGTTCAGGTAAAATTTGAAGAGACAACTAGGCAGGGAAAGCAAGGATGAGTGAGTACGCTCTGGTGGCAACAGAGGAAATTGAACAGAGATTTGTGAGGCCAGAGAGATATGAGGAGGGATTTGAAATGTTCACGTCAACTCATTTGCTATTGAACTGATTCTGATGCATGGCATCCCCATGCGGTAGAGAACTGTATTCCTTCCAGAAGGACAGCACCAAGCCTTCTTCTGAGCTACTTCTGGGAATGGGCCCTGCCATGAAGTGTGTGAACTTAAGCAATATCTTCCCTTCTTTGATCCTCAGTCTCTTCCTCTGTAAAATGGTAAGAAGACCTCAATTGTGGCTATGATAATTGATGCGATAATATACATGGGAGGAAAAAGCAAGGGGCATGGTGTTTGGCACACAGGAAATGCACAATAATTGTTATTTATGGTTTTTTTTAATTTAAGTCGTTCAGAATGAATGTTTTGAGAAATTGAGATACTTGTGAGACACCTATCCCCAAGAACCCTGCAATATTCGGGAAGGTTAGATTAATCCATAAGGAGCCCTGGTAGCACAGCAATGAAGGGCCTGGCTGCTAAGCAGATAGTTGGCAGTTCAATCCCACCCACCAACTCTGCAGATGAAAGACATTGCTCCTGTAAAATCTGCAGCCAAGCAAACACTTCGGAGCAGTTCCGCTCAGTCACGTAGTGTTGCTATGGTTTAAAAATTGTCTTAGACTGGGTTCTCTAGAAAAGTAAAACCAGTGAAGCTCCCCTCACAATACTCTGCCATCGAGTTGATGCCGACTATGCTCTATTGGTTTCTGAAACTCTAATTCCTCGTGGGAGTAGAAAGCTTCATCAGTATCCTGTAGAACAGCTGGGAGTTTTGAACTGTTGACCTTGTGGCTAGCAGCCAAAAGCATAACCACTATGCAACCAAGGATAATATGTGTAAATATACAGAGAGATTTATATCAAAGAAATGTTCACACAATTGTACAGGCAGGGAAGTTTCAAGTCCATGAATCAGCTGCCGGGCAGAAAGCTTTTCTTAACTTGAATAGAAACAGGGGCTGTGGAACCCAAGATCAGCAGGTTAGGCAACAGGTTTTTGACTAGAGAAGTGGATGGATCTAGAGTCAGCAGTTCAGATGACAGGCTGCTGGCATCCCCTAGGATCAGCACACAGTGGTTCAAATCCAAAGAACCAGAGGTTGCAGAACACAGATGTAGCATTTAAAAAAAGCAAGCTCTTCCACAGTGTACATTTATATTGGAAGCAGAATACACCCCCAAGGAAACTTCCTTTCAATTGATTTGATCAGGGCTGTGATCTGAATACTGATGTTGTATCCCACCATGATCCTCTTACAGCTCATTGACTGTTCATCACACATGCCATTATCGATGTGATCACATGGTGTTAGATCACATCATAGGGGTTACTGAGTTCTAACTGTCAAACCACTGAGCATCCTGACCCAGTCAACTTGACACAAATCCTAACTATCTCAAAAGTAAATTCAACAGCACTCAAAGCAATAGGTTAACTCATGAATCAAAGAGTAACTATAGGAGATCAATTAGCCTAAATGTTTGGGCCACCTTATTTTGACCACAAGGAGTAGTACAAACCTTACCATTGTGTATCTACATCTTGGTGCTCTTGCCAAAGATGAAATCCTGTTCTACTGCCTTACACTGGGCACACTGTCCTCCTTTCTATCCAAATAGGTCAAGTTTCTTCCTTCCTGGAGGCTTTCCACATGTTCTTTCCTCTGCCTGGAATGCTCCTCCCAGGGAATTCTGCTTGGTTGCTAACCTAACCTTCAGATGTCTTCTGGGAGCATTCCCTGACTCATGATTTGGCTGGGTCCTGGTGTTATATACCCTCTAAGCACCCTACATTGTTATAATTATGTTCCCACAAGTTGATATTGACTCATCCTAACCCTGCAAGACAGAGTAGAACTATCCCATAGGGTTTCCTAGATTGCAATCTTTCCCTTTCCCTTCATATCCCTCATCAAGATTAGAATTAGTGGCTTTCTTAATTAGTTCATGCCAGTCTCCTCCACCAAATTTTAAGTTCCACAAAAATAGGAATAACAGTGTCTTTGTTAGGACTGGTCAGGCTCTTGTGTAAAATGAAAGTGAATGGCCTCATCTCAAAATTATTTAAGACTTCCAAGATGGCAACAACAAAGAACTCATCCAGTACAAGTTCTTTCTAAGCACAGGGTCCCATGACCCTGAGGCTAACCCTGGTCTTTATAGCTCGTCACGGTATCCTCAACCCCTGGACACATAGTAGGCATGCAATGCATATTTCCTGAATGATTTAATAATATATAATGTACTAGAATGCTGTGAGACATTCTCCTCATTATTCCATCCATCTCATATTATGTCAAGTCATATCTGCCATGGCCACTCCTTTGAACCAAGTTTTCCATGGCTTTCATTAATGGTTAGAAATGTTTCCAGCAACCCCATACGGAGGCCCTAAGACTGAGATTTCTCTCAAACTGCACCTGAGAAATATATTTTTGTGTTTCTTAAAGAAGACTCCAGTGCATCCTTCAGTGAAATGTTCTTGACGGGGAGGGAAAAATCAATGCTTTCAGATAGCATTACCTTGCCCTGAATAATCCTGGAGCTGCCCATGACTTACTGTAGAGGGTATAATTGAAGTGAGGATAAACTGCACACCATTTCAAAGTCTACTAAATTGAAACCGTTCTTTTTGTTGACACATGGTTGGGAAGCTGTAGATAATGTGATTTAAAATAAATATACTGGCCCAGTATACTGATATAATTGAAATAAATATAGAATAACCCATAGAGTTCCCAGACAGTTGAGTAAATTAACCCCTCCTGTACCTGCCTAAGAAGAAGAATATGGCATCAAGGAGATTTGGGGAACGGGGAGAGGACATGAGACCCACCCTCAAATGAGATGAGTACTTTCAAATATTGAGCTTTTGAGACTTGCTCTGAATTTGAGTAGCTCCTGCCAGAAGATGATTCCTCTCCTGAATCTTCCACTGTGTGATTCTACGGAATCGATATTAAGAACTTCTGATACCCCAGGGCAATGGCAGTAGTATAATTTTTTAAGAAAAGAAAGAAATGATTACAACAACAAAAAAGTACAAAGAATCTGTTTTCCTTCCTCAGATGCCTCCAGGAAACAACAAACAGCAAAACCCTAAAAATTGTATTAAAATGGATCCATATATCTCTCTGAGCAATCAGTGAGTGAGAAACTTTCATTCAAGGGTGACCTAAGTATGTACCCTAAAACCCAAGAGTTAGGGTTCTGCTTTATGCTGTATTCTCCAGAAGAGCAAAACCAGTAAAGTGTGTGTGTGTGTGTGTGTGTGTGTGTGTCTGTGTGTGTGAGAGAAAGAGAGACAGAGACAGAGAGAGACAAAGAGAGATTTCAAGAAAATAACTCACACAATGAAGGAAACTGGAAAGTCCCAAATCTGTGGGCCAGATATGAGACTGCAGATTTATTCTGACTCATATGATAACATGGGCTGAAAAACTCAAAATTTAGCAAATCAGATGGTAAATTGTTGGCTCACACAGCACCAAATGTCGGAGGAGGATGAGTCAAATTTAAGATCGAGAGGATAAGCTTTGCCAGAATATATTGGATACCAGACACATACACAACTCCTCTGTCCACTGATTGGCTGCTCAAATCTGATCACAAAATGGAAATTGAATACAGAATACCCACTAAGGATCGTGGCCTGGTGTGGTGGATAGAGGTCATGTGAACTAGTTCCCGGATGAAAGTGTAGGGGCGGAGTCCAACCTATCAATCAGCTTACAGCCCGATGATGCTTTCTGAGGGTGTGACCTTTTTATGAGAGACGCTTTGCCCTTTGCCTCCTGCCTGCCTGGGTTCTGTGCCTACCTCCAGGATTAGCACCATGTGGGCTGTGGACCCAGAGATCTGTCAGTGCCCTGCCAAATTCCCAAAGATCTTTCATCTCTGCTCTTCAGAGCAGAGATCAGCCTGTGATCTCCCCCTGTCTCCCACTTCAGCTTTCTGTTTCACTGACCTGCAGCTACGTGAGTCTAAAGAGAACTCTGACTAACATGAGTTGGACCAGGCGAGGATGATGCCCTTCTTGATATAAAAATACTTCTTGACAAGTACGTCTGACAATAATTTTTTCTTATACCTATCTGAGTGCCACTGGTGTTGTTTCTCTACATAAACTAGGCTAGCTAAGTTAACACATAACCTGAACCATCATAGAGTCTAGCAGGGCAGCTGACACTCTCTGGATACTCTCGTAAGCTTGGTGTGAGGTTGAGACCCTAAATGATCAAAGGACCTGATTGAACAGTTTGTGAAGGTCTATTGTCTCTGTACTTGGCCTGAAGTCAGCAAGACAGGGAGAGAAGGAAAGAGAAGCGTGAAATTGAGAAAAGTAAGGGCAACTGGAACAGGACGGCCTTCCTGGAACTATGAAGGTGTTCTGGAGCCATGGTTGTCTCTGTTGGGAGTCTGCATTAATCTCTCCCCACCTCCAGGATGGTTGATATATGTGACCTCCAAGAAAGTTGGTGTCCCGCAACACAGAACCACACAGGAGCCTATTGCAGATCTCAGAGAAGCTAAAGAAAGAAACTTTAAGAGCAGGAAGAGCTATGATCCCCACTGCAGTTCCACACCAACAATGTCCATCAACAGAACAGCGAAATCATGCATGTGCTGCAACATTCCCACCGACACCAAGCAAACTGGGCTCTCTCTCCACACACACCTTCAGATCACACCTTCAGCTATACACATAATTCTTTTGTGACCATCACTAATCCAGAAGCAAGCAAAGAAAGGAATCTGGGACATGTAGGTTCAGTTTAGCTAAATCACCACAATACAAATCCTCAGAGGATAACCATTTGCCAGACACCAAAAACTGGAGTATTCATAGAGCAGTAATAGAAGACTGACAGTGTTTGGAGCTATATAAGGATCCCTGGTGGCATGTGGGTTAGGTGTTGGCCACAAGGTCGACAGTTCAAACCCACCAGCACTCCATGGGAGAAATAGGAGGTTGTCTATTCCCATTAAGATTTCTATCTCATAAACCTTACACAGACTCCCTAGTAATCAGAATTAACTCAATGTCAGTGGGTTTGGTTTTTTATTTTTATTGGGGATTTTTTTTTTAGACAACATTGGTTTTCACAACTTGGGGGAGCTACTGGCAGCGAGTGGATGGAGACAAAGGATGCTGCCAAATGTCTTCCGAAGCCCAAGACAGTGCTCGCACTGAAGAACAGTGTGCGCCAAAATAGCAATCTGGTTGAAGATGGAGATGTCAAGCATAGGGAATGGGCATCCTAGGCATAGTTTAAGTTCCAAGAGCCAGGGAGAAATTACATGCTCTCTTAAAACCCAATAATACCTTCAAGTAAGCGATCTCATAGCTAAATTTTATTGTTAAAAGAACTAGATCAAAATGTACTGGTATTTTGTTATTAACATTTTTTAAAAGCAAACCTCACCCAAAAAATAGCATGTATGGCATGCAAAGAGAGAGAGAGAGAGAGACTATTCCACTGTCGTTTGTGCCATCAAATCACTCCCAACTTATAACGACACTGTTGGGCCGAGTAGAACTTCCCCATAGGGTTTTCCAGGCTGCTGTCTTTACAGGATCAACTAGGCCAGACTTTCCTCCCTCAGGGCAGCTGGCAGATTCAAACTGCTGTCCTTTGGTTAACTGCCAAGGGCTTAACCATTGCATTACCAGAAACCCTTCTTATTTGGATTCTCCCTACAGCAAGCCCTAGGCTAAGTAGTAAAGTACAAGTCACTTATATGTGGAAGATTACGCCAGCAAACGCCAGCAGGGGAGAGGGGCGTGATGGCAGCCAATATAAGGTATGCCATTGAGTCATAAAGCTTTGTGTATGGAAACACAAAGCTTGGTCTTCCTAAGGAACTCTGAAAGACACAGTAGAAATCCTCCCAAATGGTGTTTACCCACCTATTTTCACCAGTCATCAGTTGAGAGCTACACCGTGGTGGTGGGGGGAGGGGGCAGGGAACAGAGCTAATTCCTTTTATTTTCAGTATTCCACATGTGCTAGAAAGTGAAGTTCTTTGTAAATGAAATTCTGAAAGCAAATGTTTTGAAAATGATGATGGCAACAAATGGACAAATGTGCTTACCACAATGGATGGATGGATTGTGATAAGAGCTGTATAAGCCCCCAGTAAAATGAAGTTTTTAAATTCTCAAGCAAAAAAAATTGCTGGTGCTGAAAATTGGAAACTGGGATGTCAGGGACTGAATGGGAGAGAAGGAGGGAACATAATTAGCACCTGCTACAAATGTATCTTTTAAAAATTTTTAATAAATTATTTCATTTTTGTTGTTTCTGTTGTAAACTACACAGCAAAATACATCAATTTAACAATTTTCTCATGTACAATTCAATGACATTGATGTAATTCCTCAAGTTGTGCAGTCATGTTCACCCTCCTTTCCAAATCATTTCCTCACTGTTACCATAAACTCACTGCTATCTAAGATTCCTGTCTAATCTTCAGGAGTTAGTTTTGTATATTAATCCCATATAAAAAGACTTTTACAGTTAGTTATTGTAACACGGCCCTGCTCAATTCTTGCCTTCAAGAAGAGATTACTGTGTTAGTCTGGGTAAACTAAAGAAACAAATTCATAGACACTTGTATGTGTTTAAGAAAGAGCTTTATACACAAAGCAATTGTACATTAAGAAAGCATCCTAACCCAGTCCAGTTCAAGCCCATTAGTCAGATATTCAGGCTCATGCAACACATGCAATGATGCTGAATGCAGGAAGATCACAGGCCAGTGGGTGAAAAGTCTTGTGGATCCAGTGGCATTGTAAGCATCTCAGTGCTGACAGGGGTCTCCACGTGGCTTCTCCATCAAACTCTCTCCATGTGTCTTCTCCACAGGGACGTCTCTCGGGGAGTGAACAGAGAAAGATTGTGTGTCGACCACCTCCAAGGAGGAAATACAGGAATTTCCAGAAGAGGCTAGACTCTACCTCTATATACTTAATCCTCAAATTGACACCAGATAAGGTAAGTACCACAATTACTAATGATATGGAGTCTACAGCAAAGTGTAGTGAAGAAAATAGATGGTGCCTAACTAAAATTGGGATAATGTCTGGGGTCTCATAGGCTTGTATTCAAACAAGCAGCCATCTAAATGAAGTGTGAACTAAGTCTATGCGGAAGCACACCAGCCTGTGCGATGCAAAGATGACAGTAACAAAATCCAAATATGAAGAGGTGAAAAGTATCAGAACTTAAATCATGAACACCGAATTTGTAGAAGGCTATGGAGGACAGTGGGAACCCAAAACCCATCTGCAGAGTTCTCATCAGATTAAGCCCCTGGCAGACCCCCTCTGGCCACAGGTGAGGGCCTTGAACAGCTTTATTATCTCTGTCTAGAGATTATTGTAAGCTTGATTATGATGGATCAAGCTACGGTATTAATATGATACTTAGTCAGTCAACCTCCCTCTTGACACAACCTAAATTTGCTCTAGGCTTAAATACATCTTGCTTGTTCCTTGACAGGAATTTCTCCTGTTTTTTGTTTGTTTGTTTTAATATTGTTGGTGATCTTTTCTTTTACACTCTTTATATTATTGTTATTATTACCTTCTTCTTTCTGCTTCATTTTGCTTTTGTTGTTTATTGTTTATGTTAGGTTCCCAGTTTATGAAACACAGAATGAATGGATGAAGAGAGACAATAACCAATGCAAGGGTTTATCGGGATGGGAGAGAGGAGGATAAGGAGAATAAAGGACCAAACAATGAATGCAGGAAGGGGGAGGGAGCACTAGAGCTGATTATGATGATGGATATGCATCTTCTTAAGGTGAATTAACAGTGAGAGTGTATGATATGTAAATATTATATCAAGAAAACTACTAAAAAAAGAGAAAGAAACCAAAATGGAACAATGGCTTCCAAGGAGGAAGAGTTTTTGCTTAGGGGACATTGGTTTATATTAATGGTAGTGAAATGATTTGGAAATGGATATCAATCATTGTTGCACATATTGAACTATTCTAGTGTATGATATGTAAATTGCATACCAATAAAGCTGTTGAAAAAATAATATGAAAACAAAGGTAAATAGAGGATTAGGTAGAATAACTTTATCCCCCCGAATAATAATAATAACAGTTACATAATTCAGTATACTCGGTCTCACTGAAATAGACATGTAGAAGGGGTTGAATCGGAGAATTTTTTTATTGTGTTCATTTTCCCACAAGTAAAATATATTAGTAATTACACTAGTAATGAATACAAGGAAGAAGAAAACGTGTTAAAGTTGAATGTGGTAGTGACTGAGCAGCTCTCCTTCGGGTGACTGAGCTATTAAATTGTATGATATGTGGAAGAAAGGTCAATAAAACTAAAAAGAAAGAATAAAGTTCTTTAAAAGAGAACACTATCCAAGGTATACATTCTTATAACTTAAGCTAGTTATAATTTAGTTTACAGAAGACTTCAGGGAAGATAGATAGATAGATAGATAGATAGATAGATAGATGATAGATAGATAGATAGATAGATAGATTAAAAATCTCAGGGCAATAGTTTCAGGTGTTCATCCAGTCTCATACTCCAAGGGAGAGAGCATTCCCAGCAAAGGAAAGAGCTAATGTAAAGGCCTTGGGTCTGGAAACAAACTGGTGTATCTTAGCAATAAAGGGGAGTCTGCTATATGATGGGGCTGGAGAGAGAAGCAAGTGCCAGGTCACTTACCACCTCCCAGTTTAGTAAGGAGCTAGTATTTTAGTCCTGTGGGCTAGGCTGGCATAGGGGGATTTTTGAACTGGAGGTTTATTCAAATTGATGTACCTTTTTAAAAGATCATTATTAAAGTATGCAAAAAATGGAAAAGAGGGTGTCTTACTTAATTACCTACTGCTACTATAACAGTGGAGCCCTAGTGATAGATTGGGTTACAAGTTTGGCTGCGAACTACAAGGTCAGCAGTTCAAAACCACCAGCCACTCCAAGAAAGAAAGGTAAGATGAAGCTCTCTACTCGCATACAGAGTTATAATATTGAAACACACGGAGCATTTCTACCCTGTCTTATGGGGTCACTCTGAATTGGAATCAACTTGATGGCAGTGGGAATTTAGTTTTTTCGTTATAACAGAAATACCTCAGTAGATGGCTTTAACAACAGAAATGTGTTCTCTCAAACTTTAGCGGGCTAAAAGTTCAAATTCGGGGTGCCAGCTCTAGGAAAAAGCTTTTCTACCAGTTCTGAGGGCAAGTCCCTCAATACTTGTGGATCTAGCATTTCTCAAAGACCTCTATGTATCTTGGCATCAGTCTTACTTTGGATCATGTGTTAGACCAGGTTGATTAGAGAAACAAATTCAGAGATACTCATACATGTATAAGACAGAGCTTTATATCAAAGAGCAATTGTATGTGGAGAAAACATCCCAGCCTAGTCCAGATCAAGTCCGTAAGTCCAATATTAGCCCGTATGCCTGATAATAGTTCATAAATTCCTCTTCAGACTCATGCAGCACATATAATGAAGCAAAGTGCAGGCAGATCACTAGCCGGTAGGTGGGACATCTTGTGGATCCAATGTCAGTGGCAGCATCTCAGAGCTGATGCGGGTCTCTAGATGGCTCCTCCAGCTCTCTTCGTGTCTCCTCTACAAGAAGACGAAGCAAGTCTCAGTGTGACTTGTCAACAGGAAAACCAAGTCAGAGAAAGAGAGGAGGTTCCCAGAATCCTGATGAGAAGGCCACATCCACAAAGTGTCATCATCAGTCTGTGACCTGATTGACAGGCTAGACTCCGCCCCTTCACTCTTAATACCCTCAAGTTGACACAAGATTATGTAACTACCACAGATCTAGAGATTCTCAGCACAGGAAGCCTAAATGCAAAGAATATATTTCCACCCCACACGTCTTTCTTGGTGATACTGAGACCTGTCTTTCAAGGCTCGCTTCTCTCCAAGGCAGTGGTTCTCAACCTTCCTAATGCCACGACCCTTTCATACAGTTCCTCATGTTTTGATGACCCCCACAACCATAACATTATTTTCATTGCTACTTCATAACTTTAAGTTTGCTACTGTTATAAATTGGGCGACCCCCTTGGAAGAGTCGTTCGATGCCCAGGTTGAGAATGGCTGCTTTAATGCTCTCTCTGATAAGGTAAATGGTGATGCAGGCTGCATGGTAAACTCCCACTACATTGAATCTGGGCTATTCTCTGGGTAAGCATTTTACAACTTAACTGCTTGATCACATTATGTGATTATGTGGATAATCATCAATACAAACCAGTCAAATTTCATGATCTCATAAACCACCAAGCAACTGAGAATCATACCCAGCCAAAGTAACACAACCTTAGTCCTCTCAGGGTGGGAACTAGAGATGGACAAGAATTTAAGCAGAGAGAGCAGTTACACAAGAGAAACGAAAGGCCAAGAAAATTAAGGGAACTTAAGAAAGTCAGACAGTGAGAAAATGGCAGAGCCCACATGCCTCCTCCCACATGCCTCCTCCCAGACTAGCGCTTTTTTCTCTGGCGGGAGGAAGGATGGCAATAGGGCCCTCCTCCATGGCAAATAGCCAGCCCCTCCCAGGGTACCGTGTAGCCTCTAGGCTGCCAATATTCATTGCTGGGTTTTAAATGTTTTGTCGAATATGTCAGAAACACACCCCAAAAGATTAATTGTATTCAAAACAACATTTACAGTCACTTTACAGCTGGTGACTGCTAATTGTCATCTGTTCAGTTGGGCATCAAAATGTGGATCAGAAAATCTGTCCATCTGTCCTGGGCTCTGTCAAGCTGCCTTGTGTTTCCCGCCCAAATTTATCAACTCCCAGCCTTCCTCCTCCTTACCACACGTTCCAAGGACAAGCTCCACGTTTCTGGGCTCTTAATCCAAGTTTCTTTGGAGTGGAAGAAGCATTCTTATTCATGAGATTTCATTGACAGGAGAAGGGGAAGCAACTTCGCTAATTCCAAAGAAAAGTCTGAGGTGAGTCCTAGTATGGCCCTACCACCCCTTGCTGTATTATCACAACACCTCAAATCCCTGTTTCACAGAGGTTGGTTAGAAAGAAAAATTATATGAAAGTAGTTAAACAAACCCTCATGCTTCCATAGCCTTGTTTCTTCACCTGTAAAATGAGACTCCTCTGTACACATGGAAAAAAGATCAAACAGGAGGATATGATGGTGTTAACAGTCTCGCTCTCTCTGAGTGGTGTTTTTTTCTTTTCATTTATCTGTGTTTTGTCATGTTTCTACACGTAACATTCATCACTTTTGTAATAAGAAATAAAAGCAACAGAGGCCTTTTAAAATGAAGATAGTAACTATTGCCTGGCCTATGTTGGAGAGAAGTAATATCCGTGACGTATTTTATGAACAATAGTTCAAAGCCCAGTGGCCGCTGAGTGACTTCTGATTCGTGGCGACCCCCTGTGGTTCAGAGTGGACTGTGCTCCATAGGGTGTCGAGGCTGGGAGCTTGCGAAAGCAGGTTGCCAGGCCTGTCTTCTCACCGCAGGGACATTTACTCCTCCGGTGCGTTGGAGCCACCAGCACAATGCTCCTCATCAAACACTTAAGTGTTTGTGACATGCAGAACTGCTATAAGAAAATAACAACAACAACAACACATAGACTGCCTCAGAACCTATACAAGAAAGCAATAATAAGTCAGCAGGTGGAAAGCACAATAAAATAGCTTCAATGCCACGGAGTCAATTTCTACTCATTGTGACCCAATAAGACAGGGTAGAACTGCCAAGTCTTGAAGGAAGTAGAAAGTCTCATCTTTTTCCCAGAAAGTGCCTGGTTGCTTTGAACTGCTGCTGACCTGATGGTGGGCAGGCCAATGCATCTCCACTACATGACAATAAACTAGATCCAAGAAATAGAATGAGTGGATAGAAAAGCAGAAATTAGTGATGTAAAGTGTTAAAGGTTACAATTATGAAATAAACCCAAAGCTATTCAGAATAATAAAATAGATACAATACTACTGGCTAATCTAAATAAATACAAAGTAGAGAAAATAGAATATGCACAGAATATCATATGAGGAGATAATAATAAAAGAGATCATTGAAATAATCCAAAGAAAGCGCATCCATGCAAATAAGATTGAAGATTAAATAGATAATCAAAACTGACCTAGGAAAAGGCAAGAGTCTAAATACACTAATTTTTAGAAGTGACTCAGAGAAAAGTCAAAGAGCTAGTCACTGAAAATGTAGAAGATGCACATAGTTTCACAAAGAAAATTAACAAAATCTTCATAGAACAAGTAACTCTGAGTCACTTAAATGGTCTTTAGTCTTCAGAGGATATTTCCAGGATTTTTATATGAAGCCAGCAAAACTTTGATACCAAAATATGACAAAGATAGCATGATATTAAAACACACACATAGAGACTAAATCTCACTTATGAATAGTAATGCAAAATTCCTGAATAAAATATCAGCAATTAGAATCTGGCAGCACTCTAAAAGAATAACATCCTGAGATTTAAAATGCAAAGATAGTACAACATTAGAAACACACTATAGTCACATGTCAAAGGAGAAAAATGACACAATCATCTCCAATGACGCTGGTAAAAATATGGAATGAAACACACATGCATTCTTGGTTGGGGGAAAAGCCTCGTTATTAAAATATAAGGAAAGGAAATACACATATATGAAAAACAGTATAGTGAATAGCCAAACTCATTCCCATAAAGCCTGAAATAAAGTAAGCTACCCACCACTGCTTCCACTGTTAACACTGTACTGATGCTTTATCAAGGCCTAGAAGCAGGATTTTAGAATTGGAAAAGGGAAGGCAAAATAATGACTATGTATAGATTATATGATTGCATATGCACGAAGGCTAAGAGGAACAACTAAAAACTAATTGGAAAAATAAGAGAACTTGATAAAGATAGCAGTAGTTTTCTGTATATGTAAATATCCCAATGAAAAGTTTGCAAGAATTAAAGGCAACAGAGGCAAATACCGTTAAACATGGAATTCTGCAATAGTGCTGATCTATGAATAGACTAGTCCCTGGAAAAGGACATCATGTTCGATAAAGTAAAAGAGCAGCCAAAAAGAGGAATGCCCTCAATGAGCTGGGCTGACTTCGTGGCTGCAACATTGAGCTCAAAGATAACAATTATGAGGATGGTGCCGGATCAGACAGTGCTTTGTTCTGTTGTACAAAGGGTCGCTATGAGTCAGAACTGATTTGTTGCCTAACAATAACAGGAGTAGATGCTTCCATAGACATGCAACCTGAAGAGGTATGGGGAGGAGAGTGGGAATATATCTATGAATACATAGAGACTTGACAGAGAATATGTGCATATGTAAATGCTTCTTTGCTGCAAATAAACCCATAAATGTGGTGGAGCATACAAGAGACAAAGTTCTGAATACTTACATATCACCAAATAAGGGAATGTGCTTTGGGACCTGAGAGATCAGGCCTATTGACTAAGAGGACAACCAAGACCGATTTGAGTACTATAGTTCACAAAGACCAGGTTCTGCTTACTGCTGGGTCTTAAAAGGTAGATCGTGTCAGCCAGGTAAAGTGCAACCGTTGGCCTCTCTGTGTCCAGACAAACAAGTGGTGAAAGTCAAAAGACACATGGGAGCACCTAGTACTACAGAAAAGGCAAACTAAGAGAACTACCACCAGGTGGTCTGACAGGGGTCACTTTAGAGGGTCCTGGAATGAGTGGGAGAAAAATGTGGAACAAAATTCAAATTCACAATTAAAACCAGAGAGAGACTGGTGGACACCCTAAGATTATGGCTTTAGTCACCCTTCAAGTCTGAAACTCACTCTACCTCGGTGTTAGAATAATAGACTACTAAGATGAAAAATAATAATAAAAGGCAGAATATAGCCATGGGCAAAGTTCAGAGGGTTAGGATCCAGAGATAGGTAACGCAAAGAAAAAGCTGAATAAATGATGGCATATTGAAGGGACTGCAATGGATGAGCTGAAGCAATATGCATGAATTGTGGAATTAAAACTGTTGATCGGCTCGATAATCCCTCACTTAATTCACTATTTTAAAACAATTTTTAATCACTATGAAAACATATACTGGGTATGGATTGTGATAAGAGTTGTATGAGCTCCTAACAAAATGATTTTTTTTAAAAGAAAACACAAACTGGAAGGGGAAAAAGTAGTTATAAATAAAAGTTTAGAAAGGTTTTTTTGTTTTTTTTAAATCTAGGAGCAAACTTTAAAAGGTAAAAAATGTATACAAAGAGATCTTCAGGGAGCTATTGAAGGACATGAAAGAGAATATGAATAAATTGAAAGGCAATTCTGTTCTTGGGAAGGAAGATTGACTATTGTAAAGATGTCACTTTATCTTACATCAACCTATTAGGTTTATACAATCCCAATTATATACCAGAAGACTGTTTCTTGAACGAATAAAGCTCATTCTAGGGAACTATATAACTATAGTAATTAAAATAAATTGGCCTAGGTGCGTTAAATGGAGAAACAAATAGAGTCTAGAAGTGGATTACAAACCTATGGAAAAGTACTATGTGACAAAGTTAGCACTTCAATCGGTAAGGAAGAGATAGGTTATTTTCAGTAAAAGATATTATGACAAATAGCTAACCACCTGGGGGTGAGTGGTGGGAGTCAGATCCCTAATTTACATGTTACCCCAAAATAAAGATTAAATAAATCAAATAATTAAACATTAAGAATAAAATAGCAAAAACACAGAAAAGCTTATTTTATAACTCTAGAATAAAAGGACAGTCTAAGCATGATCTGAAACCCAAAAGTCACAAAGACAAATATTTTAAAATATGATTCTGTAAAGATGTGAAATGTCTGCACAGGAAAAATTATCCTCAGGAAAAAAAAGTCCAAAACCAAGCAAAAAACCCAAGAATGAGCTTGACCAAAATTAAAATGCTGCTGGTGGTGTGGGAAAACCTGAATCCTCATAAGTTATCAGTAGATATTTTAATTGGTACATTGAATACAATTTAAAGAAGTAGGCATGCAAATTGATATAAACTATACACAATTTAAGGCACTCTAATTGTGTCATGGAGTAAGTGTTGGAGGAAATTGAAAAGACTACCTGCTCCTATAAAGATGTATAGCCTTAGAACCCTACAAAGCATTATTATGAGCCACAATCAACTCCATGGAAGTTGGCTTGGCTTTCTTTATATGTATACGCAATTTGGCAAAATATTCCCAAAATTTACATGTACATAATTTGACCCAGTAATTACCATTGTAGAAATGTAGTAAAAAAATTTGTCTTAGAAGTATATTCACATATAGACTCATGTGCAAAGATGTCTATTGAAGTATCCTTAGAAACAGCAAAAACTGGGAATAACGAATAAAGTTAGTTAATAAATTAGTTAAATAATGCTCTGAAATTAGTTTAAAGAACAGTTCTGCCATACACTGACCATAGAATTCTAGATACCCTTTCCAAAAAAAAGTCACATTTACTCACATGCTGATATAGAATTAGTTTAAAATATTGAATTAAAAGGAAAGAAAGTAAGGTACAGAACAGTATGCATTCTATATCACCACTTTTTCAAAAAGGACCCAGGTTCCTAAGTTTCTTTGGCTACTCCCTCCTTTTCAGAAGAGAAATTACTCAACACTACCCCCATCCTACAGCAATTAAAACCCTTCGTATTATAACCTATAATCCAGGTTAAAGTATAGGTATCTGCTTATACAAACCACCTGACCACTACCCCCACCAGGGACAGTATCACCCACTGTGGGAAACACAAGTCTATAGCAATTCAACATCATTTGTCTGTCAGTTTGTCGTCCTATGGTGACTCGTGTGTGGCTATGATGCTGGAAACGATGTCACTGGTGTTTTAAATGCCAGCAGGGTCACCCAAAGTGAGGAGCAGAACTTCTAGAATAAGAACAGACAAAGAAGAAGGAATTGGCTGCCCACTTTGAAGGAAGTAGATGTTAAAACTGTATACATACCTTAGAAATATTGTCGGATACTGAAGGCCTAATGAATGGAAGAGCATTGTTGGAGATCGTTCCAGAGGATGGGACCCTCGGATCAAAGAGCACTTAAAATGTGATGGAGGAGGAGTTGCTTTCTCAGAGTGGACTTGACCATGGTAACAGAAGGGGGTAAAAATCTATGGGAATAAAGCTTTTGGGATCTTAATTAGCTGATGGGACACTACTCAAGATAAAAAGCAACAGCCAGCTGCAAAAATCTGCTAATAATATGAACTAGGAATGTGTGAAGTATGTTTCCAAGAAAATTGAAACACATCACAAATGAAATGGCATGCTCAAAGATCACTATCCTGTGCATTAGGGAGCTGAAATGGAATTTGTACTGGCCATTTTGAATCAATCGTACGATTTACTATAGTGGGAATAACACAATCAAGAGGAATGGAGTTGCGTTCATTGTCAAAAGGACATTGCAAAATCAATCTTGAAGTACAATGCTGCCTGTGATAGGATTATATCCACGTGCCCCCAAGGAAATCCAATCAATATAAATATTATTTAAATGTATGCACCAACCACAAAAGCTAGTATTGAAGAAATAGAAGAATTCTACCAACTACTTCCATCAAAAATTGAACAATATGCAATCAATATGCACTGATAATTATTGGGGATTAGAATGTAAAGTTGGAAGCAAAGAGGAAGGAACAGTAGTTGTTCATATAGAAAATATGCAGTTGGTGCTATAAGCGGAGGTGGAGATTGCATGAAATAATTTAACAAGACTTGGTCACAGCAACACAAAAGGTGACTTATATACATGGGCTTCTCCAAATGGAATCTACAGAAATCAAATTGATTACATCTGTGGGAAGACATGACTCAAAACCAGCAGCTCAAACCAGGCCAGGGGATGACTGTGGAACAGACCATAAATTGCTAATATGTAAGTTCAAGTTCAAGCTGAAGAAAATTAAAATAAGTCCACGAGAACCAAAATACAACCTTGAGTCTAGCCCACTTGAATTTCAAGAAAAACTCAAAAACAGAATTGAAGCATTGAGCACTAATGACAAAAGACCTGATGCGCTGTGGGAAGACATCAAGAACATCATTTGTGAGGAAAGCAAAAGGTCATTAAAAGGACAGGAAAGAAAAAAAGAGTAAAGTGGATGTCAGAGAGACTCTTAAACTTGCTCATAATTGTGAAGTACCTAAGGCATATGGAAGAAACGATGAAGTGAAATAGCTGAAAAGAAAATTCCAAAGGGTAGCTCTAGAAGACAACATCAAATATTTTAATTATTATAATAATTATATTTGTCTAAATAAAAATATTTGTCTAGAATAAAAATATTATAATGGAATGTGCAAAGACCAAGAGTTAAAAGACCAAAAATGGAAGAAGCTCTGCAGGCCCTAAACTGAAAAAACTCAAGAGAAAAAAATTCATGCTTCAAAATTTATTATTGAAAGATTTTATGGGCAGAAACTTGAATTATGCAGAAGGCGTCCAAAGAAGATGGAAAGAATACACAGTCACTATACCAAAAAAGTAGTCAACCATCCACCATTTCAGGATGTAACATATAAGCAAAAACCAACAGCACAGAAGGAAGAAGTCTAAGCTGTACTAAAAACATTAGCCAAAAACAAGGCTCCAGGAATTAGTGGACTACCAACTGAACTATTCCAACAAGCTAATGTAGCACTGGAAGCATTTACTCATCTATGCCAGAAAACTTGGAAGACAGCTACATGGCCAACTGACTGGAAGAGATCTATATTTTTACCTATTCCAAACAAAGGTGACCCAACAGAATGCTCACACTATAGAACAATATCACTGATTTGACATACAAGTAAAATTTTACTACAGATCCTCCATCAATGGTTTGCTGAAGATCTTTCATTATTGTCAGGAACTGCCAAAAATTCAGGCCAATTAAGAAGAGGATGTGGAACAGGGGCTGTCATTGCTGATATTTTATGTGGATTGACTCAAGCAGAGAATACCAGGAAGATGTTTATTTGCATTTTATTGACTATGCCAAGACATTCAACTATGGGAGTCGTAATAAACTATGGACCACCTTGAGAAGAATGGGAATTCCAGAACACTTCATTATGCCCATGAGAAACTTGTACATGAATGGAGAGGCAGTTGTGCCAACAGAACCAGGGAATACTGCATAGTTTAAAATCAGGAAAGATTAAAAAATCAGGAAAGATGTGCAGGAAGGTTTTATTTTCTCACCATACTTATTAAATATGTTTGCTGAACAAATTGTCCAAGAATCTTAATTATATGAAAGAAAATATGGCATCAGGATTGGAGGAAGGTTTATTAATAACCTGTGGTAAGCAGATGACACACCTTGCTTCTTGAAAGTGAGGAGGACTTGAAGCACTTGCTGATGAAGATCAAGGATGGTAGCCTTCACCATGGATTACAACTCAATGTAAAGAAAACCAGTATCCTGAAAACTGGACTTATAAGGAACATCAGAATAAATGGAGAAAAGATAGAAGTAAGTTGTCAAGTATTTTGTCTTACTTGGATCCACAAACAATGCTCGCGGGAGCAACAGTCAAGAGACCACAAGACAGTTGGATTGAGATAAATCACAAGAGCTCTTTAGAGAATGGCAGAGCAAGGATGTTGCTTGGAGGACTGTGGTGAGCCTGATCCAAGTCATGATATTTTCCATTGCCTCATATTCATGGACAGTAAATCAGGAAGGCTGAAGAAGATCCCAGGCATTTGATTTGTGGTGCTGGTGACGAGGATTGAAAGTGCAATGGACTGCCAAACGGACAAACCAATCTGTATTGGAAGAAGCAAGATCAGATGCTGTGGTAGTTATATAATCTGTTATGAATTTCAGAGGATTCCAAGTGAAGGGGCGGAGTCTGGCCTGTCAATCAGGAATAGCCAATGAGGCTTCTGCGTGGGCATGGCCTTCTCCTGAGGATTCTGGGAACTCCTGTAATTCCTCCCTGATGACGGGAGATTCTCTCTTGGATCACTCCCTGCGAGACATTTCTGAGGAGGAGCCACAGGAAGCCGTTTCAGAGCTAAAGAAAGCCATGTGAAGACCCCTGGCGGCTTCCACCGCCACTGGATCCACAAGACTTCCCACCCACTGGCCTGTGATCCCCCTGCATTCTGCTTCATTGTATGTGTTTCATGAGTCTGAAGAGGACTTTATAGATTGGTATTGGCTATATTGGCTAATATCGGACTTATGGACTTGATCTGGATTGGGCTGGGATGGTTTCTCAATATTCAATTGTCCTTGGATATAAAGCTCTGTCTTAGCCACATATGAGTGTCTATGGATTTGTTTCTCTAGTCTACCTGAACTAACACAGGTGCTCCCCAGAGACAAGAATTCATAGTACATACTTTGGATGTGTTGTCAGGAGAGAACAGTCCCTGGAGAAAGGCATCATGCTTGGTTAAGTAAAGAGGCAGTGAAGGAGGAGAGATCCTCCTCGAGGCGATGGATGGACACAGTGGTTCCAACAATGGGCTCAGGCACAGGAACAATTGTGAGGATGGTGCAGGACTGGACATTGTGTTTTGTTGCACAGAGTTGCAATGGGCTTGAACAGACTTGATGGTATCTAGCCCAAACAGCAGATCAATACAACATGCTTTTGGGAGGATTCACTAGAAATTTGTAAGAGTTGTGAACTCTTGGAAGGGAAGCTTGAGGCTAAAGGTCAATTGTGAAGAGATGCTTTTTATTCATGCTTCTGTATAGGTTCTTGGATTGTGTGAATTTTTTTCATGTTCATGTATGATTCTGAAAAACTAAAAACAATATATTAATTTTTTTAAGCCTCCAGATCTAAGAGGCTCCTTTCTAGATCCAGGGATATTATCACCATCATCAATAACATCAACACCACCATAATCAGCATTTCTGTAACACATTCTATGCATACACTAAAGTTAAAGAGCCCTGGTGGCTTTGTGGGTTAGGCATTGGGCTACCGACTACAAGGTCATTGGTTCAAATCCACCATCCCTCTGTGGGAGAAAGATGAAGCTGTCTGCTCCAGTAAAGATTGAAAGGTTTATAGACTTGAAAACTCCATGTAGGGTGCTATGATTTGGAATGGCATTGAATTTGCTTTTGTTGTTCTTGTTTTAATAGTAGGCATTACCATATTTAATAATCAAAACTTTTCAATGAGACTATGTTTTATTTTGTATCAAAAATGAAAGCTTGGATGACTTAAGTAATTTATCCAAAAACAGCATTTGACAGAATTTAGAATGATATCCCAATCTGCAGATCTGTCTTGCTCCAGTGTTCTCAACCACTTCTCTCATTGGACCACTCCTTCTTCCTCTTTCCCGAAACCAGAACCTGGGGAGGACAGGAGGTACAGAAACAGCTCAGAAATAAGCAGTTGTTTTCCTGGGACTTCCCCCTTTCCATGTCCCTACTTCCCCTTAACCCTGCCCAGGCATGGGAGGTTTCAGGTGAATTAAATTGGACACACATGAAGCCCTGGGGAACTAGACGAAGGTCTTATTGTATTAGTCATTTTTCCTGTCATCTTGAATTAGTGTCATATTAGCCTAATGCAACACTAACATGATACAGAAATGTTAGCATATTACAGACTACTCAGTGTGTCAAATAAGAACTTTATCATATTACTCTGCCACTGATATTTCAAAAAAGGGTGGGGATGTATAAAACACGGCCACTTATTGCTCGATCTTACCAAAACCCTCCGATTGGAACTTAAATTGGATAAAGAGAGAGAGAGAGAGGGAGAGGATATCTTAGCATATCTGATTCCAATGCCTTAATTCACATAGATATTAGGGGAAACACAATGGTACCTTCTGACAATGTAACAAAGAGGATGAGCCCATTGATAATAATATCTCCAAACTGGTAACCAGACTCTTTAATTATTGACAAGAGAACAGACTTGAGGCAACTGATGAACCTAAGGAACCTCTAATTTGAATCACAAAGGCCAGATCTTTAGTTCTCACCTGAAATCTAAACTGATGTGTGATAACACCCTCTCTCTGGGTAAATGGCAGGGATGCAGGCTACTTAGAGGTCCACTACTGACCTCAGGGAGTGTGAAAATCCCCTGAATTTGTATTTTGAAGTATGTGTGCATAAAGGTACTTTCTTTTTTCTTGGAGGAGATCCTCAGAATCTTTAAAAGTGAGTTCTAGCGAATTAAGCACCTCTTCAGTAACGGGAGGTCAGGAAGCGTACAGGTCAAGTGAGGCAGGACTAGCTCAAAGACCTAGGATCCAGTTCTAACTTTGCCAGTTACTTGTGAGGAATAATGGATCACCTATGCCTAGTTATTCCAACCATGTAATGGGGGTAATCATATCTATGGTACGTATCTCACAAAGTTTTAGAGATGATGTAGTAGAAGGAACTTCAAGAAATATAAATCCCTAATAATAATAATAAAATAGGTTACTTATACTTCCTAGAAAAAATATCATATTTCAAGAGACAGACATTCCCTTAAGTACCCATGTGTGCCACCCAGAATCACCCTAATTGACACATTTGAATTGTGGTGCTGGCAAAGGTTGAAAGCACCATGGACTGCCAAAAGAACAAACAAATATGTCTTGGAACAAGAGATCTAAAATTGATGGCAAGGAGGGAATATAATGCCTGGTGGGCTTTAATCAAGTTCTATGTATCCAAGAGGAATTACTGAGAGCCAAATGGAGGGTGAGCATGATAGTGGGATAGGAGGAAGGTGAAAGGAAATAGAGGAAAGAAATAGAAGGAAAAATCTATTTATAGAAGTATAGCTATAGGCATGTATATATGTAAATATACTAATCTGTAATGAAAGAGACAGGGACCATGTACATATATTTATATGTTAAGTATTAAGATAGCAGATGGACTTTGGACCTCTACTCAAGGCCTCTCTTAATACAAAAACACTTTGTTCCAATAACCTGGCACTCTTTGATACTCACCTTCCCAACATAATTGCTGAAGACATAATGGGTGCATAAGCAAATGTGGTGAAGACAGTAGATGGTGCCTGACTATCAAAAGATAAAGCATCTGGGATCATAAAGGCTTGAAGCTAAACAAGCAGTCATCCAGCAGGGAAGCCAATAAGCCCACGTGGAAGAAGCACACCAGCCTGTGTGTTCATGAGGTGCCTACGGGATCAGGTAACAGGTATCAATAGATCCCAATAACTATACTGATGTGAATGGGTAAGGTAGGAGTGGAGACCCAAAGCCCATCTGTATACAATTGAATATCCCCTGACAGAAGAATTATAATAAAGGGATGATTCAACCAAGGTACATCATAGCACTGATGAAACACATCATTCCTCTAGTTCCTGAATGCCACCCCCCACCCCCACCCCCACTACCATGACACAGTTCTACCTTACAAATATGGCTAGACTGGAGAACACTCATTGGTACAGATAAGAGCTCTTGACACATGAAATTCAGGACAGATTAACCCCTCAGGAACAGTATTGGGAGTAATGATATCATGAGGGTAGGGTTGTGGAGGGGGAAGGAGGGAAAGGGGGAGCTATCACAAGGTTGGGTATATAGCGCACACACACACCCCATGAAGGGGATGAATAACAGAAATATGGGTAAAGGGAGACAATGGAAGGTATATGAAATAATAAGAACAATAGATAATTGATCAATGATTCACAAGGGTGGGAGGGTGGGTGAGGAAGAAGAAAAAAGAGGAGCTTATACCAAGGGCTCAAGTAGAACACGTTTTGGAAATGATGATGGCAACATATATACAAATATGCTTGATACAGTTGATGTATGGAATGTTATTAGAGCTGTTAGAACCCCTAATAAATTGATTTTTTTTAAGAAAAGAAAGAAGTACAACCAGAATGTTCCCTAAATGTAGGATGGTTAACCTTTGTCTCACATACTATGAGTATGTTGTCAGGACAGACTAGTCCCTGGAGGAGAACTACATATTTGGGAAAGTGGAGGGATGCTGAAAAGGAAAAAGGCCCTCAACAAAATGGACTAATACAGTGCCTACAATGAACTCACACTTAAGAACAATGGTGAGGGTGGTGCCAGGCCGGGCAGTGATTGGTTCTGCTGTACATCGGTCACTGTGGCTGACTTGACAGCACCTAACAATCCATCATGCTAGTCAGTCCTCTGATAATATATCCAATCAATTTCTGAAAGGGCCTTCTTATACCTCTCAGGGTAACAAATCCTTGGGGACATAGACATCCCTTAGCCAACTCCTAATAAAGTAGCCTAGTCTATAATCCAAAGAAGCCTCTTGAGCGAAGAGAAGTCAAGTCAGTTTCTCAAAGTGCGTTCAAGGTTCCTCGTCCAAACCATATTGAACACAGGCAATACAGCTCTACTATAAATGTGCTGTTTCCCTTAATTAAAAATCTATTAGCAAATTTCCTGATAGCCGATGGTATTTACAAATATAAACTAATAGCTATTTATTAGAATGTTTATTCTAAGGCCTTAAAATGAGTTTTTCCTTGTAGTGTGATAATTGTTCAGATGGCTTCCTGCTGATTTAATTACTTCAATTAGCGAGAATTCTCAGAGACAAGTTTCCCTTGGCTTTGAATTTTCTGTGTTGTTACTACTTGTGCCTCTTTTTTTGTAGCTTGGGGGCCAAACATGAATCCAAATACCAATGGTGAAAGAAGATGAACTCAGTAGAAAGAGGAGCAAGAAATCAAGGCATTACATATGTTTTCTAGGCCCTTTTCATGAGACAAAAAGGATCTTACTGATCAGTTGGCTAAATGTCTTTAGGTTCAGCTGATGGGGCTGGTTGTGTTTTACCATCCACATTCCCATCTCTCAACACCTTGCCATTAATGATGTACTTGAAAAGGCCACGCATGGCCTGGGGTGGAGGCAGAGTCACTCAGGGAAAGAACACTAGGCTTATTGTCTCAGGCTTACTGATAGCCTCAGGAGGTGGTTTCAAATATGCCCACAAAATCTTTAACACGCTTACCTCCAAAAGATGGAAAAATCTTATTGCTGGGCCCCTGAGTATGGGCTGGGCTTAATGACTCTCTCCTAACAAATAGAATATGGCCAAATTAACTACCATATATACTCGAATATAAGCCAACCCGAGTATAAGCCGAGGTACCTAATTATTAGCTGTGAAACCAGAAAAACCGATTGACTTGAGGATAAGCCTAGGGTGGAAAATGCAGAAGCTACTAGTGAGTTTCAATAATCAAAACAAATGAAAATAAAATTACTAAAAATTGGGACATCAGTGGGGTAATGTTTTTAAATATTTATTTTAAATAAAAACATAAATAAAAGGACAATAAGTCATTTAACATTACTAAACCAGCACAGTAAGTGGAAAATAGGTTCAACAAAAACAATAAGGTATCAACAATGATACCTTAAGAATACTATTCCCTGAGCTCAATCAGCAACCAAGCTAAAATGTAAAGAGTTGAAATCCTTCAAAACGGGATTCCTCATCATCATCCATATCCCAATGCAGGGCTTCAGCTGGTGTGAGGTCATCATAGACGCTGTCCTCACTGAGATCGCTGTCATCACCATCACTGCTGTCATTTTCATACAAAGCGCAGTCTTCACTGCCATCCACAGCATTACTAATACTACATTTCTGTACGGCACATCATACCATGTCTTCTGGAATGTCTTCCCATGCATCTCGAACCCACTCTGCTATTAACTCTATGTCAGGCTTCATGCGATTTCCTCCTTTTATTAGTTGGGCTTGACCAGATGACATCCATTCATGCCACATCCTTCACACACGGTCTTTAAAAGGCTTGTTCAAAGATACACGTCATAGGATGGCTCTGATTGGTTAGATGTGAGTAAACAAACATTCAAAGCCCTGCAGTGTCAATGGGGCTTTGAATGAACAGCGGAGAAATGGCAATCACCCGTTAGATAATGGGCACTCGTCCCATTACCTCGGGAGGCCCCACCTCACTGGGGTACCACTCACCCGTGTATAAGCCGAACCCCAGTTTTCCAGCCCATTTTTTGTGCTGAAAAACTCAGCTTATACATGAGTATATGTGGTAGGTCAATAAAAGATATCATGGTTTCCTCCTTGTTCTCTATGTCTTAGACTGCTCATTTTGGGAGACGTCAACTTCTAAATCATAAGCAAATCTACCGAGAGGCTCAAAGGCTCAAGAAGCATGTAATTGAGTCGTTGAGCCAACATTCATGTAAGTGAACCATTTTGGAAGCAGATTCTCCAGCCCCAGTCAAACCTTCAGATGAAGGAGTCCCAGCCATCAACTTCACTATATGCCATGACAAACCAGCCTTTCATTCATCAGCAAGCAGTAGCAAGCTGTAGGTATGTGCTAGACAGTACTATAGATTCTAGGACCCAGCAAGTCAGAGCAAAGGCTTGCTTTCATGGCAATATAGATAAAAATGAGAAAACTTTCAGAAAATGATAGTATTAAATTATTTTTTTAAATAATAGAATATGGCAAAAGGCCTATTCTCCATAGGAAGGCCAGATGTCTGAGGGAAGACATCGGAACTCAGATTAAAGAAAATAAAAGAGCATTGTGAATAGAGAAAAACAGCAAGGGCAAAGTCCCTGCGTCAGCAACGAACTTGGGAAGCAAAAGGGAGCTCTGTGCAGGGTGCTGAGCATAGAGGCAGTGCTACGCAATAAGGGCCAAGAAAGTTGTACACCAGAGATTATGAGCGATCTCATAAGGAGTTCCTGGATGGCACAAATGGCTAAGTGCTCATTTACTAATCAATAGGTTGGTGATTCTAAGTTACCCAGAGGCACCCAGGAAGACAATCCTGGCAACCTACTTCCAAAATTTCACAGCCATTGAAAAACTATGGAGCAGGTCTGCTTTGTCACACCTGGGTTCACCATGAGTTTAAATCAATTCAACAGTAACTGGTTATATAAACCAAGATAAGGAGTGGGCCTAATTCCAAGTCAATTGGGATTTCATTGGAAGGTTTTAAGCAAGGAAGTGACATGATTCTATGAAAATCTGTTTTAAAACCATCATTTTAACCGCACTCTATAAGATTGCTGTAGAGAAGCAAGAGTGGGCGTCTGAGCTGTCATTCACTCAACGATCGATCTCAGCTGGACGGATGATGATGGAAGTGGGATGATGATGAAGAGATGATTTGAGTTCCGTTTTGAAGGTAGAATTGATATGGCTAGGACTTTGGGGCTTAAAGGGGGGAAGGGAAACCAAGATGACTGGTTTTTGGACGTAGGCAACTTAGATGAGAGCAGAACTGTCGAATGGCATGCTGAAGTCTCAAGTAGAAGCAGGTTTGAATGTGAGGCCAGGTCATGGGCTAAGAAAGATGTTATGTCACATAACAGTCTATAATTTGCAAAAAGTCATTTGACACCTTACTTATTTGAAATTCACAGCAATTCTATGAGATAATCAAAATAAATCTTTATAACCCCTTTTTGCAGATAAAATAAAACAAAACTAGATTCAAAAGTGTTACGTAGCTAGTATAGTAAAACCAGCTACCACCAGCAGCTAGAAAGGAGCAGATGGCACTTGGGTCCGGGTAATTCTTTATGCCAAATCCCCCCCTGCATGTTGAGCATCCTTGAATTCTGCCCACTGACCGCCAGCAGTCCCTTCCCTCCCACCTATGCACCCACACATTCATTGCAACAGTTACATGCATTCCAGATGCCCCTGAGAGGTGTGGGGAGGTAATACACACACACACACGCATGCAAACCTTCCAAATAAAAAATAGCCCTATCTAGATGCCCCCTCCTTGAATTAATGTATTCAGGAAGTACCACCTCCCTGTCAACACTTGCTGAGTGTTGAGCATTCAGAGATAAAGCCGACCCAGTGCCTGGCCTCAAGGGCCTCTCAGTCAGGTAAGGAGCACATGATCCCTGAATATCGAGACAAAATGTTTAAAAATGTTTCCCAGGCCTGATCTCGTGAAAATCCTTCAATATGAAACATGAATTCCTTTCTGCTGATGGTAAACAAATAGCAGGAGTCTGAATACACATACGCACACTCTCACACACACACACACACACACACACTCCATGCAGAAGGGGATTCTGCAACATCGGGCAAAATATTGTAATATTTTCATGGGCTGCCCAAATTCCAAGCATTAGATTTGATGAACAGCTTTATTGAATTTTGTGGATAAATATTTAAAGCTCGGAGGGCTTGTGTAAATCACACCTAAGCAGACGCTCTTGCTCACAGCGCCATCTGCTGGTCGATACTAGTGTTGTGCAGGGAAGTAAATTCAGTAACAAGGTTTCCCTGCAAAGGCCAGGCCAGGAAGGCAGGCCTTCTGCAGTGGACTTCAGAAATGAGACCCAGTGCAGACCAACCAACCCCAAGGTATTGGTGTTCAGAAACCTCAAGATGACTGAGAGAAAACTTTTCAAAAACATTAGATTAAAGAAACAAAAGGAAGGAGGATAAAAAGAAGATGCAACATTTTCTTGTTTTCAGAATTTTTGCAAACAGTGCCATCCAGAGGTCAGATAGCCCTTCCCCCTACTCCAGGCAGAAGCTACCTGGTCCCATCAGGAGAGGCAAGGCGTCCCTGACACTCATTGTTTTAAGAGCTATTATATGACCTTAAAAAATATCGTGTTGTAGAATATATGATACGTTTATGACGTTGATTGTTCAGTAGGGGAAAAAATGCAAAATAGAATGTGTGTGTGTCCAGAATGATGTACTTCAATAGAAGTGTGTGTTTTTTTTTAATTCCCTTCTTGGTGTTTGTATTTTCCAAATTTCATGTGATTAACATTTCTCTCGTATCACTACCCCAAGAGCCACTTCTTCCTTCCCACCCTCTCACTGTATTGCCAGTTAATTTCCTCTGGTTTTACCCTCAGAGCAAGTAGGTTTAAATAATTCCTAATAATAGTGATAATAACAACGCACAGGTGAGCATTTACTGTTAAAATTGATACATGTAGTGCACCTAGCCTCATGGTGAGGCTGAATTAGTGAGTTACTCTTATTATTACTATTCCTACCTACAGAACACTGACCTTGAAAAGGCCAGTTTATACGGGGAGATAAAAACAATGCATGGACAGCAATCAGTTGTCCTTGAATTGATTCGAACTCATGGTGATCTCATATGCATGTGTCCAATAATGCAAGAAAGAATATGATGTGACAAATCAAACAGGAAGTAATGCAATGCAAACTCTAATTCTTTTTAAAACTGGTTTTATTGTGGATGTGGTGGGGGGGTACATATCAGATCATCATTCTTGTATTCAATAACTTGAACAGCTTATCAACCCTTCCAACAGCCTGCCCTGTTCCCCTCCCCACTCCTCCACCCCTCCACCTTATTTTTTGCCCATGTCCTTCTTATGGGCTATCATCTTCCCTTTCACCAAGTTAACACCTGTCTACTCTCCATCCTGTTACATCCCTTTCCCTCCTTTCTCCTCCCATCAAAACCTGTTTACCTTGGTATGAAAACCTTTTTCTAAATTGCTATAGCAGTGGTCTCATGCAATATTTGTTCTTTTTGGATTGACTAACTTCAGTTGACATGATGTCCTCCACATCAAATTATGCCAACAAGTGTTTCATCATTCCATCATATTCTTTAGCAATGTATAATATTCCATTAGGGACTCTAATGGCATAGTAGGTTTACATGTTAGTCAAAAGTTAGAAACCACCAGCCACTTCATGGGAAAAGATGAGGCTTTACGTCCCCATAAAGATTCATAGTCTGAGAAACATAGAGGCAATTCTACCCTGTCCTATTGGGTTCCTAAGAGTCAGAGTCAACTTGATGGCAGTGAGTTTGGTTTGGGCTTGAGTATTCCACTGTGTCAAACTTCAATTCTGGGTAGATCGTTTTCATTACAAAAAAAACAAGAGTCACTCGATCTGATTCAATTGCAGAACATCATGAGAGTATCCCTTTGGGTCTAGATGAAGTCCAAAGGCAAAAGCCGAAGTACATCCAGTCCCCATGGGAACTGGACACTAAAGCCAGGAAAAATTGAGGCTCTTCTTTCACTAAGCCTCAACCCCGCCTCTCTTGATCTAAAGTTATTTCCTCCATTGTCCTTTCTTCCTAAGCTGTGTCCTCTTGTAACTCCTTTCAACCTCAGTGGGTGGTCTATCTCCCCAGTCCGAATCCCATGAGTATTTGATTTCCCTGGTTTGTGTTTCCTACCAGAGCACCCAAGTCACTTATCACTGGCCAGGCGATCGATGAATTACCCTTGGATCGAATATTCAGGGTGAGTGCAATCAGTTTGGAATCAGGACTTAGGTCACATGGTACAAAACATAGGAGCTGTGGAGGCCCCATGTTGAGTGTTGGCTGTTACCCAAATGATAAGGTCAGCAATGTGAACCTAGTAGCCACTCCACAAGCTGCTTTTGTAAAGATCACCACCTCAGAAATCCTTTGGAGCAGTTCTGCTTTGCCCTGTAGGGAGGGTCCTGTGAGTTAAAATTGACTCAATAGCAGTGGATTGGGACAAAGCATACCCCTGATAGCATTCAGCTGGGGTGTGGGTGAGGTAGTGAATAAGCAATGATGACGGTAGAGTGTTGAATCATTTTGTCTTTCAGGGTTTTTATTGTTTTTATGGTGGCTGCTTTCTGATAAGCATTAACATGTGGTACAAAGATTTTCACACTTCATACACACCCTCTTCAAAAAAAACCTCACTGCCATGAAGTCAATGCTGACTCAAAGCAACCCTATAGGACAGGGTAGAACTGCACTTGGGAGTTTCCAAGACTGTAACTTTTCATGGTAGTAAAGCACCCCCCGACCCCACCATCTTTCTCCCCTGGTAGTTTCGAATTGCTGACCTTGGTATTGCAGTTCAAGGCATAACTATTATGCTACCCTCTTAATAAATAAAAAATATTGCTATAAAATCATAAAGACTTATTTTTTTAATGTGAAGTTATTATTTCTCAACATATCCTCCATCTACATCTATAAACTTCAGAAGGTTGTGTTTTCATCTCTCTAATTCTTCCCCCAAGTAATTCTGTGCTCATACCACATCAAAAGAGCAGTTTAGGTATTCTCGGGGGACTCAAATAGTGTTCCTTTGGATTTCTGGAACAAAATGAAGACTAAATGGGAAAAAGCAAGACTGTAGCATGGATGGAGTGAGCTTTCCCAATGAAATTCTTTTTAAAAGAAATTATTTTAGTGGGGGCTGTTACAACTCGTATAACATTCCATACATCAATTATATCAAGCAAAAGAACTTCTTGTAGGACAACTCTTACTACTTCACAAATGAACAAATGCATTGTCGTGATGAAAAGACATTCTTTGGCATTTTCCGAATCAGTGAAGTTTTCCATTTTTAAAATAAACTTCCTCATAATAAGCCCTCATGGTCACCCTGTGTCCTTCAGGAAATCTCTCAGATTATCCCTTTGGTATCCCCAAAAATAGGCTCGATAACCTTCTAAGCTGAACACTCTGCCTTGAATTAACTGGCCCAGCAGATCTCTTCAGAAGCCACTGTTTTTATTAGACCCTTAGTTGTTTTCTTAAGACACTTTAATAAGACGAAGAAGTCTACTGCTAAGAAAACTTGTCTTCAACCATGCAGTGATTGCAGAGACATGTTTAAACATACGTTGATTGCAATAAAACTATGCATGTATGAACTGGAAACCTAAGAGCAGTGATCTTTTTACTATCTCCATTTATGTGCCTCTACTCTAGACCCCTTGTCCCTGATTTTTCTACATGTATCCTTCAGGCCCCAGAACCCAATCATTTGCCACTGCCTATAGTTTATAAAACTTCTAGTTCCATAATTTATCTATCTTACAAACTAAGCCCACTGCACATTCATCCAAAGAATTCATCCATTTGCACTACCTGGAGCTCAGTCCACAGGATGGCTGCTCTCTCGCCAGTGTACTTAAGGCCACCCCTATGTGGGGCTGCATTGTAGTGGCCATTGAGTTTCAGCTTGAACCACGTAAAGCTACCTCTTAGTGAACCAAGCCCAGGATAAACATTCCCTTGTGTCTCTGGCCTTCTGTGCATGGTCTGAGATGTTTGTCAGGTTTGTCACTCATAGTTGATGGGTGGCTGCTAGTTCACCAACCTTATGGTTTGGTGGGTGTGACAGAACCCAGATTAAACTCATGCCCATGTGAGGTCCCTTGTTCAGGAAATCCTTCACTACTCAGGAGCACACCAGAAGCAATTTCATAAAATATGCATAATTCTTCAGCTTGCTTCAAAATCTAGATGTTAAGATTTTTCCACTAGAGCTTCCTATGAACTCAACACAGCAAGCTTCCTGCTTTGTTACCCTGATATCAGAGCCTCTTCAGGTCATCAGGCCCAAGGGCAATACTCTTTGTATCACAGGCTGGATGTGCTGAAGAGCTTTTTTCTGCTCTGAAGCCCACCCTAAACTGGCAGTTTTTATGTCAGGACACATAAAATATACTTCCTCCCTGATGGTGTGGTGGTTACAGGTCATCAGTTTGAAACATCAGCAGCTTCATGGAAGCAAGATGGGACTTTCTAGTCCAGTGAAAAGTTACAGGCTCAGAAACTCACAGGAGACAATTCTATCCTGTCCTAAAGGGTTGCTATGAGTTGGCACTGACTGACAGTGAGGGAGCAAGAATTCAAGAAACCTACCAAATAGAAGGCACAAAATACAATAATATCCATTTCTTTGACGTGTATAATAGTCCAGCATGATCTCAGACAGCTCAATCTCTATAAAGTAGCTATGATATGACAGGTCCCTAGATCTTTATAAATTTTATCTCTGAACTTCTGGTGAACATTTATCTTCTCAAGGCCTCCAACATGCTAACCATGTTTTGCTTATCTAATGTGATGAACGTGATGTCATTTATAGCGTAGGGCAGTACAACGATATGTGGATGTTCAGATAGTTCAGGTCTGTTCTGATTGTAGTATGACAGATGATGGAAAATTCAGGAGCTCTGGTGGTATAATGTGTTACATGTTGTGGTAGTTACATAATCTGTTGTCAATTTGAGAGAGACTTAAGAATGAAGTAATGGAGTTTAGCATGTCAATCAAATCGCACCTTGATGACCTCATTTGGAGGTGCTAAGGAAATAACTAGCTCACTCGAGGTAGGACAGAGTCTCACTCCCTGCGAGATATTTCTGATGAGAAAGGCACATGATGCCCCCTTGATACAGCCAGAGCTCTGGAGCTGAAGGAGCCACCTAGAGACCCCTGCCACTGCTGAGATGCTTCCAACGCCACTGGATCCACAAGACTTCCACCCACTGGCCTGTGATCTTCCTACATTTAACATCACTGCATGTGTTTCTTGAATCTGAAGAGGACTTTGTAGATTGATATCGGACATATGAGCTAATATCGGCCCTATAGACTTGATCCGGACTGGGCTGGGATGTTTTCTCAATATTCAATTGCTCTTGCATATAAAGCTCTTCCCTATACACATATAAGTGTCTTAGAATTTGTTCCTCTAGTCTACCCAGACTAATACACATGTTGAGCTGCTAAGAAACCCAGAGGGGCAGTTCTATTGTATGCTGTAGGATCAGTAGAAGTCCGAATTAACTCTATGGCCATGTACGGTGTTGTTTTTAATTGTTTTTCTTTGAGTTTTGTTGGAGAATCAATGTAGTACCAGAGTCTAACTCTACATGCATATTATTCACCGTTCTATATGAATGAAGATTCTCTGATCCTCTTTTTCTGAGAAGGAATGAAAAGATTGTTTTGTCAGATATGTGGCCATATACTATGTACCTATGTCCTGGTTAACCCGCTTTAATGAAGATAACATGTGGCTGCAGCTGGGACGACTATTTGGTGGAGGTTGCTGAGGTCCATAGTCAGCCTCCAAAATTCACGTTGATTTTGTAGGGTTCAGTCTTATGAGTTTAATAAAAGATACAAATATGATAGGAGCCACCACCCCTGCATCTTAAATTGTTCCCACTGACATGGGTTTCTGACACCCCATTGGTGTATAAATGGTGTTTGGTTAACTATCTCTGCCAGGATATGGAAAGTATCATGGACTGCTAGAAGGACAAACAACCCTATCTTCAAAGAGCCAGAATGCTCCTCATAAGCCAGGATGTGGCGACTTCATCCCATGCACTTACTGTCAGGAGAGACTGGTTCCTGAAAAAGAACACAATACTTGCGAAAACGAGAAAGACCCTCAGCGCGATGGATGGAGGTAGTGGCTGCAGCAATGGGCTCAAACATAAAACTGAGAGATGGTTCATGTCTGGACAGTATGTTGTTCTCTTGTGTATGAAATTGCTATGCGTCAGAACTGACCCAATGGCATCTGTGGTAGTTATATAATCTGTTGTCAGTTTGAGAGGGGTGGACTCTAGCCTGACAATCATTGTATAGCCAATGAGGCCTCTGTGTGGCCATGGCATTCCCTTGAGGATTTGGGGAATTCCTGTATTTCCTCCTTGGAGGCAGGAGACACTTTATGCTCACTCCCTTGGAAACTCTCTACTGACAAGACTCAAGAACCCATTCCCTGAGAGATGCTCTACTGACACGACACATGGCACTATGCTGATAGACCCCGTGCCCTGGGAACTGGAGGAGGCATGTGGAGACCCTGCCAGCACTGAGATGCTTCCACCACCACTGGATCCACAAGACTTGCACCCACTGGTCTGGGATCTTCCTGCATTTGGCACCATTACTTGTGATTCCTGAGACTGAAGACTTTATAGATTGGAATCTTGCATATGGGCTAATTTCAGATTTATGGACTTGATCTGGACTAGACTGGGATGTTCTCTCAATGTTCAATTGCTCTTGTATATAAACCTCTTCCTTACACACATATGAGTGACTATGAATTTGTTTCTCTAGTCTACCTGGACTGACACAGTACCTAACAACAACAAATTTTTCCAGTGATGGGAAGTGGCTGGCAGTTTTAGAGACTTCCATTTGGTCTTCTCCATTATGAATACTACTAACCTAGGTCAAGGACAAGAGAGTACCAACTATGAAATATGTCAATTCAGATTATCCATTTATGGACCCACAACATACCCCAGGTAGGCCCAATGACCTTGCAGATTCTTTATCAGCTGGATTATAGACAGGGTTTTGCTGATTACTTGATCTTCTAGCTACAATTCTAACAGGAAGCCATTAGGATACTTAGGGTTTTTAGACATCAATGGCAGTTAGGATCCCATGGCCAACAGTCCTTAAAATCTTTGTGTATTCCCCTTGCCCCAATGTACAATTTACTCAAGTTACTGGCCATAGGTTCCTTTAGGGAAAGTCTTGAAAAATAATTGCCACGTCTACTTGCCAGGATATTGCAGGACTTTTCTTCCTGGGGATCTGATCTCATTGGGTTTCAAGTCAAGAAAAGGACTTAGGTTCAAGAGAAAATATGGGCAAAGGATTATGGATTTTTTATTAGAGAAATTATTCTTAGGCTCTTGATCATTCACCCTGGATTTATCTTCATTCTATTGATTGAGTAATGCCTTTATTGACTGATAATTTATTGTACTCGTGGAGATGCCATTTTTCATTGACCATCTTCATATCTTTCTTTATGAAGGAGATCTCTGACTACCCTCTCAAATCATTCTACTCATTAAAAGAATTGGTATCCTTCCACTCATTAAAATTATGCTTAAATGTTATCATAGTCCCAGAATGTGATCCTCTTCATTGATATTAGTGAAGCCAGTTTTATTATGATGCCTTCTTCATTTAGTTCTGACTGGCTGAGGAGCCGTCACCAAACTTGAATGCTGGGACTCCTCTCGCCGGTGCACTTCTTACACTCTAGCCCAATGGAATATCCTCAGAGGATTTCTGTGGCACATAATCCTCTAATGGGTTCTCTGAGCATGCTATAAGCTTTTAATCTTTTGTTCTACCATCTTCCATATAACTGGGCATCTCCACCTCACTAAGCATGAACCATTGCTTTTTTCCATGCTTCTAAAAACCGTCCCAGTAGCACCTGCAGCTAGCTCATCATCCGATTGGCTTGTCAACAATTTCAACATCCATGTCATTTTCTGCATTAATTATTTCATTTTAAATACTTAGAGGTGTACCTGTTTTCCTGGTTCGACCTAAATGAGTGTCTATTCATCTAGATTAAAACTCCCTAAAGTAAGGAACCATCTGTTCTCTATCTTTGAGGCATCTAACTAAGAACCTAACATTTAATTAGTGCTCACTAGATATTTGATTAATTTACTAGATAATATTTACATAGAGGATAATTTCTCCAGTTACAAATGTCTGCCATATGTGCAGCAAAAGGTAAGCTTCTAAACACATCCAAATGCTTCATCCTTTGAAAAATGATTTAGAAATATGCCTTTGTACAGTTAACAGAAACATTTGGATTTTTTTTTTAATGAACTTAGGAGAAAAGCTGAAAGTCTTGTTTTCTTAGCGATTGCAGCCAATAGACCCCATGGGACAATTCTACTCTGTCATAAAGAGTCAACATGTGTCAGAATCAACTTAATGGCTCTTAAAAATAACCACCATCACTCCCACAATAACAACAGGTCACACCCTTTTCACGTGCACACAAAACATTCATGGAGAAAGACCATATTCTAAGTCAGAAGCACTGCACTAAAAGTGAATGAGTTTATTTAGATCTATTTCAGTAAACTGATGGATAATGTGGAAAATTAGCAATATGTCAAAAGCGGCTACATCATTCAATAGCATTGTTGTGAAAACTGGTAAAAGTAAAGTCAGAAAGTCCAGGATCTAAAAGAAAATCTTTAACTATTAATGAGCTAAAGAATACGTATATTCTTTGAGTAATTCACTTTTCTTAAAGTCTATCAATATTGGGCTGGGTTTTTGCATTGATTTTTTTATGAAGATTAAATCAATTTATTTATAAATAGGATTAAAAAAAGAGAATGAGCTGGCAAATTCCTCTTCAATTATGACCCTGTTGATATGTATTTTAGTCATTAGCATTTCTTTTTTGTTTGTTTTGTTTTAATTATATATATATATTTATACAGGTAGCTAGATCTATAACAAGAAATAAACACTTAAATTATAAAGCAGTACAAATGGCTCAGTGCAACTCATTCCCATGAGACAGTTGTGAGACACGCTGGCAGTCCTTCAACTCTTTTTTTTAACTATATGTTTGAAAATTTTAATAAAGTATTTTTTAATCATTTTATTGGGGCTCATACAACTCTTATCACAATCCACACAGACATCACTTGTGTAAAGCACATTTATTCATTCGTTGCCCTCATCATTCTCAAAACTCTCACTTTCTGCTTGGGCTCCTGGAATCAGCTCCTCATTTTTCTTCCCCCACCTCCCTCCCCAATCCCCCTCCCTCATGAACCCTTGATAATGTATAAATTATTATTTTATCTTATTTTACATTGCCCAGCATCTCCCTTCACCCACTTTTCTGTTGCCCATCCCCCAGGGAGAAGGTTATATATAGATCCTTGTAATTGGTTCCCCGTTTCTATCCCCCTTCCCTCTTCCCTCCCAGTATCGCCACTCTCACCACTGGTCCTGAGGGGTTCATCTGTCCTGGATTCCCTGTGTTTCCAGTTCCCATCTGCACCGCTGTGCATCCTCTGGTCTAACCAGGTTTGCAAGGTAGAATTGGCATCATGATAGTGGAGTGGGAGGAAGCATTTAAGAACTAGAGGAAGGTTGTGAGTTTCATCAATGCTACACTGCACCCTGAGTGACTCATCTCCTCCTCACTACCCCTCTGCAAGAGATGTCCAGTTGTCTACAGAGGGGAATTGAGTCACTATCACGCGCTCCCCTCATTCACAGTGATCTGATTCCCCCCATCCCCTATGGTGCTTAATACCTGGTCCCCTAGACCCTTTGTGATCACGCATGCTGGTGTGCTTCTTCTATGTGGGCTTTGTTGCTTCTGAGTTAGATGGCCGCTTGTTTACTTTCAAGCCTTTAAGACCCCAGATACTATATCTCTTGATAGCTGGGCACCATCAACCTTCTTCAGCACACTATGCACACATTTGTCTTCAGCGTTTGAAAGGGGAAGGTGATCACATAATGATGGTCTTTGTTCTTTGGTGTCTGCTACCTGATCCCTTCAACACCTCGTGATCACACAGGCTTGTGTGTTTCTTCTCTGTGGGCTTTGTTGCTTCCGAGCTAGATGGCCACTTGTTTGCCTTCAAGTCTTTAAGACCCCAGATGCTATATCTTTTGATAGCCGAGCATCATCAACTTTCTTCACCACATTTTCTTATGCACACGTTTGTCTTCAGCGATCATGTCGGGAAGGTGGGTATCATGGAATGACCGTTTAGCTGAGCAAAGTGCTCTTGTATTAAGGGAATGTGTGCAAGGAGGCACAATGTCCTCCTGCTACCCTACTACTAAACCTATAAATATATGGACATAGGTCTATTTCCCCCATAATCATAAATATATTTACATATGTACATGTCTGTATTTAGACCTCTATGAATGCCCTTTGCCTCCTACTCCTTTCCTCTATTTCCTTATGCTTTCCTCCTGTCCCTCTACCATGTTCAGCCTTCATTCTGGTTTCAGTAGTTCCTCTCGGTTACATTGCCCTTGGTCACTCCCTACCAGTCCTCCCATTTCCTCCCTCCACTGGTTTTGAACCACTCATTGTTGCCTTATCCCTGGGTTGGCCAACACCTCCTACCTTCCCCTACCTCCCACTCTCCCATGTCCCCCAGGGACCATTGGTCCCATTGATTTCTTCTCCACATTGTTTATCCAACCTATCTTTTCTAGACAGACCTGCAGAGATAAAATATGTGCATAAAATTGCGGATGGCCTCAACCGCACCAAACAAAGTGGCACATAAGAACATGGCAAGGACGGCAGCAACACTGACAAACTAACAAACAAAAAAGCTACTGACATACAAAATCTAAAAGAAGAGAAAAAATAAATAAATGTTTAAAAATAAAGAAAGAAACACCTCTTAATAGTTCAAGGTCTGCTTGTTGACCTTTAGGAGTGTTTTCCAGAAGAGTCTTATGGGGTGCAATGCCCTGACCCCAAAGTTCATCCTTGATACTCCCTCGGGACCTCCTTGCTCTGCTTCCCCCACTGCTCTATCTCACACCCCCAGTGTTTTGTTTCAGTGTGGTGGGTCAGCTGGGTCACACATCCCACACTGTGTCTCCAGTGCTGTCCCATGTAGGGCCATGGGTCAGTGCAGGATGTCGCATCTCACAGTGGGGCCGGCTATATGGTCCTCTCTGTGCATTAGCTGCTCTGAGCAGGCCTGTTGTCCTCTGAGTTTGGTGGGCCCTGGTGTGCTCCACTCCCTTCCTCCCCCTTCATTTGCTTCAGCTTCCTTCTGGGTATGGTAGGTCAGTTCCTTTCCTTCAACAGACAATCTGTTTTCATTTTCTGTGTCACTCCCTTCAGCATTTCTTTTAAAAACATATTGCTAAAACTTTTAAAAATCTATTTCCACACCACAACATAACCACATTTTCCCTTTTTGCCTACCCTTATAAAGTTCTAATGTTGCCTTATAATATTATAATGACTGTCTCATAATATTTTCATTTTCTACTATTAAATCTTGAATTACAGAAAAACTCAACCATTTCCTAACCCAACACTTTAGTTTATAAGTAAAAAAGCAAAAATATCTAAATAAAGTAAGTCACTTTTCAAAAGCCACATAGCCATGGTAAAGGTAGAATTAAAATTTAGGTTTCCTGATTGGTGGTCCAATTTTCTTGTTATCATCCATCCCTCCTGGAATCATTCAATATTGGAGCTCAGTGAAATACCAGAGAGAACAATCTTTTCTTCCATGCTTCTGAGAACTAAAGCAATGTCAGTTTAGCTCAGGGAAATATATTTTATCTACTCAACATATACTTGCTGAGTACCTTCACTTACCAGACATTGGCTATAGATTAGTGTAGAAATGTAGCATTAATAGCAATAAGGGATACAATCCCTGAGCTGATAGCGTTTCTACTGTGGAACATATGTCTATGAAAGTATTTTTGGAAAGAAGCACTTATCAAAATCGTGCTGGAGCATACGCATCCACAAATAGGAGTCTCTTTAACTCAAAGATGCGCAAACTATTGAAGACCATAGACTTAGTGCTCAGATTGTTTTTGTATGGCCCTCGAGTTAAGTTTTATTTTCATATTTTTAAATGTCACAAACATACACACAATAAAGGGACAGGAAAGCTGGATGGATGGAAACCGCAAAGAAATGGGAAAATGATGTTACATCGAGGGGATTGCAACTGTCACAAACAAAATGTATAGCTTGTTGAATATAAAATTATCTTTGTAAACTCTCACCCACACCACAATAAAATGTTCAAACCACCCGAAGACATAGAAAAATATATGACAAAGGCCAAATGTGACCCACAAACCCTGAAATATTTACTATTTTGTCCTTTACAGAAAATAACTATTCAAATTTAAGAGCTTTTCAAAAACTATTCACCCACTATTCAAATTTCCACGATAAGTTACCAGTTCGGACGTGTCTACCGCAACTCATGATAGCCACCACATTGTGACCTATCCTTAAGGTGACCCGTGGATATCCTGTGCTCCACATGACTGTCAATGGCTGTATTTTTTTCCCCCAGAATCATATCACCAGGTTTTTCTTTCCAGGTTCTTCTAAGTAGACTCAAACCTCAACCTTCCAGTTAGCAGCTGGACACATGAAATTTTTGTATCACTCATGGACTCCAAATTCAAAGAAGTGGTGGATATTTGTTGGAAATACCTTCTCAGCTTACATTTCCCTCCTGAGAAGACAGATCTTCTAACTGCAGAGTGGACCATACTCTGTCTCCAACCTTGAGCAGGAAACCTTATTTAAATAAATTTTCTTTGCCCACTGTGATCTGACCAATGGCAGACTCTAAGTACTCTTGGAAACCAGGAGAGGCAAAGTCTCTTTCCCACAGGAGTTGGAACTTAAAAGATGTCAGCTTGAAGCCACTGGGGTCTGAGAAGAGGAGGCAGCCATTCTGAAGAGAGGAAAGCTGGCCAATCCGGGTAGCATTGTATCACTTATTTGCTGGTCAGATTTTTGTCACTTACAACCTTTACAGTCTGGAAGAAGTCATCATCATTAATATCGATTCCCTCCATAATCACAAGGAAGCATTCAGCATTCCTTCTTGACTTATTTGTTTTCATAAATAAATCATAGGCTAATAGAACTACAAATTATAGACTTCTGTCCTGCATGGTAACCTCTGTCTACCATTCACAGCACAGCAACAAAGCCTGCTGACACCTCAGGAGCTACATCATTAAAGACCATCATCAACCAACCCCTGGCTCTGATAAGCTTCGCAGGTCTCTCCCCAATGTTTACATAATGTTGGAAAAGTTCTATAAAATGGGAATCATTCTGAAGATTTGATTCAGTCCTCCAAACTTATCCATTGCAGCAACAGCATTTTCGCATGACAGCAATCAAGCCCTGTTTCCTCTCTGAGAGATACATTCTGCTGTCTAGTGCTTCCCCTCCAGGCCTTTTCCTCCGTCTTCACAAGAGTCTGCTTTTCTTAATTTCATGCAGTTTCAGAAAGTTAAAGCTGGGAAAAGCCATTAAAACCATCAACTCCAGTATTTCCCAAAGTATGGGACACATAACCTTGGTGGTTCTCCAGATAATTTCAAGCAGTTCACAGATTATAGACATGGAATTAAATACTTCTGAAGCCCTAAGATATAAAAGTTCTATTCCCTTCTCAATTTTCTTTCCCTCTGAAGAAAAAGAATGTCTTAGGCTGGTATTAATATATTTTTAATGCCTCTCTAGACTTGCTAATCTCCCTTTTTATAAAATAGATAGTAGTCCTCAGACATTCTTCAGTAGGCCACAGTATTCTACTGAACTGAAAAACATGGTTTCATTTCCCCATAATTATTTTTACATTGACCTTCTAATTTACAGGAAAATATGCTGGCTTCCCATATACAATTATGACATAGAGATTCCTATTTATAAATGTAAAATGTTTTGAGACAAAGGAATATTTTTGGTACATTGTGTAGGTATTCTACAAATATGGGGGAAATGGGATCACTGATTTAATAAATCACCACCATCACCACCACTTTTAACTGTTTTCTTAGTTCATTTAATCATATATCTTAACATCGCTATGTCATCAGAGATCCATACAATGCCCTATTGTGTTTTTGTTTTATTTTAGTAAATTTTCCTTTTATCAACATCATCTCTCATTTTATTTCCAGCCCTGAGCACCCCGTCTCCTGTGTTAAGAAAATGTGCTCAGATTAGTTTGTGCCTTTAAGTGGTAAATAGCATTACCTTGCATACAATGTTTATTTATACAAATGGAATTTTGCTATCAATTCTCTTACTTTTTTTTAGACTAAAGTATGCATCTACCATATATTTTCCATCTTATCTCCAATATCTCCTATCCCCAAACAATGGTGTGATAATTCTCTTAATGCATGCCCCCGTATACATAATTATTTTTGAAGTTTTTACCCACAAGTGCCATGACTGGATTTTGGCATATTGTTAGGTGCCTTCGAGTTGGTTTTGACTGATATCATCCCTAGGTACACTGCCTAATCCTACACCGTTCTCACTATTATTGTTATGGTTGAGGCCATAGTTGCAGTCACTGTGTCAAGTAATCTCATTGTGGAGAGTCCTCTTTTTCATTGACCCTCTATCCTTTACCAAACATAATGTCTTTTTCCAGGGACTGGACCCTCCTGACAGCAGGTCCAAAGTACATAAGACAAAGCCTTGTCCACCTGCCTTCTAAAGACCTTTCTGGCTCTACTTCCTGCAAAGGACATTTATTTGTTCTTCTGGCAGTCCGTGATATTGTCAATATTGTTTGACAACACAAGAATTCAAATGCATCGATTATTCTCCAGTTTTCCTTGTGCATTGTCCAGCAGATTTAGAATAGATGGTTTTCTTTAGATTACGTTATAATCTATGTTGACGGTTGTAGAGTTTGATCTGCATCAGTAAGTATTTCAGAGCTGGTTCATGCTTGAGAATGCCCAATTAAGCTAAATTATCACAAATCCAAACCCAAAACTCAGCCCGCTGCCATCAGGTTTCCGACTTATAGTGAGTAAAATCTTCAGATAGCCTCGTTTTCCTCCCTTAGGGAGGCTGGTGAATTGGAATTGCCAACCTTGTAGTTAGCAACCCAGTGCTTACCAGACAATATCACCAGCGCTGCTTATATAAGAATTGCCATTTTCCCCAACCTTTGGTATACATTTGAATGACAATCTTTTTTATTTAACTGACAATCTTAATATGTATAAAATGATATTTTGCTGAAATCTGCATCTCTTCATATATTTGTTACTCATTGAGATTTACCCCCTCTGTAAATGGCATATTCATGTGTTTTGTGTGTATTTTTCTTTTAGTAGGTCATCATTTTTTGTTTATTAGAAAGAGTTCTTTTCATTAGTTCCCAAACTTATTTGGCTTATTACCCCCTTTTCAAAAAAATTGTTCAGTGCCCCCCCCCCGAAATTAAGTTTTGGTGCAATAGATCAAAATCCAGTATAAAGTATAGGCATCTATTTTTGCAGATTCCTTTAATCACTGCAGCTTCCCCTAGAGTTGGTATCACCTACTTTCAGAAACACTGGTATATATGGTGACATTGCAAACACTCCCCAGTGTGAGTATCCATTGTGTATGAGACAACCTTCGTTCAATGAAATCTTTCATTCTGGTACGTGCTTCCCTAATCGAAACACACAAGGTATTCTCAAGGTTTGCTTCTACTATCGTTCACATTTAGGTCCTTCATCCATCTAAAGGGAACTCTTATTTATGGTATAAGTATAAATCTAATATTATTTTTCTCCTTTAGTTTTCAGCCAGTTTTCCCAAAACATTTATTAAGTGATCCATCATTTACCACTGTTTTTTAAATCATCTCTGTCATATAAGCAGTGTGTCTGCATGTATGCAAATCATATATATATAAATCATATATGTACAAGATATCTACATATATCTATTACCAATTGCCACAAAATCAACTTACAACTAAATGGCCCGATAGAACAGTGTAGACCTGTCCCATTGGATTTCTCAGGCTGAAGTCTTTATAGAAGCAGACTGCTACATCTTTTTTCGACACATTGGCTGGTGGATATGAACTACATACCTCTAGGTTAGAAGCAAGTGTTTAGCAACTATACTCTGGTGCTTCTTTGTAGGTATGGATGGTTATATATAGTAGAATATGGGGCCTTAAAAGTTTTTTGAAATGTTGGAGTAAAATAGCATGTAATTTTTCCATGAACTTTTGAGGGCCCCATCATACATATACTAGTGAGTCAAATGTCAAAATGGGATGGGTGTAATCAATGTCATTGTTTGAAATCCCTTTTGTATTTTGGAGGACACAGTAATAATTACTATCATATATAGATAACTTAAACATACTTGATATAATTGTAAAGTGTGACAATAATACATAACTTACAAAACTAATAGAAGGTGGATATAAAATAATTAACTTCTATAAATCCAAAAGGATCTAAGAAGAAAATAAAAATAAGCATTGAACATGTGACTCAAGTAAAACTAATTTATTAGTGGTAGATTTGAAATCAATATGTCAATAATTTTATATATAAATGGACTAATTCCTCCAATTAAGACAAATAATCCCAAATGGATTTTAAAATCATAAATTATTGGTAAAATAGGTAGCTAAAACATAAGGACTCTGAATGTTAAAATTTTTTTAAGTAGAGAATTAGAGCAGGTAAGCATTAACTTTTTTAAAGCTCATATAACTATATTATTACTAGATAAAATAGAGTTTTAGCAAAAAAATTATTCTAATGATAAACTTTTCAATTCAAGAATGTATATTTTATGTATTTAATAACATAGTCTGTAAATATATGATGTAACTGAATACATAAAAATTTAACAAATCCACTATCAGTGAGAGACTTCAGAAATAGCTAACATAACAAACAAATGCTAGCACAGATATAGAAGTTCTGAATTAATGCATATTCAGAGTTGATCTAATGAACTTCAGAACACAGTCTTTCTTCCAGTGGGTGGAAGTTGCTGATGGGTGGGTTGCAATCAGCAACCTTTAGTTTATCAATTGATCACAAACTACTCGCACCAGATAGCCTCTTAAGAATACTATTATAGATTGAGGAAGTCAAAATGGCATCCAGGTAGAATCACCCACCTGGCGCTCCTGCTGTTAGACCAGAAAATTATGAGGTAAGGAAGCCAATACTGGGAGATTGAGTACTAAAAATAGATTCAGTGTACTAGGGTCTGGTTCAGACCTCCCTCTTTAATTGTCACCCACAAAGCGAATTGAGAACTCACTGGAACACTCTAAATTCACTGTGTCTGCCTGCCAGCTCCACTAACCCTTCATTAGATCCAACAGAACTGAGTCTGCCACCTCCTTCCTACTTCCTAGACCCACAGCAAGCAGTAACTTCCCCAAGCTGCTGCCTAAAAATGGTCATAATCCCAGGCTTGCAGAGAGCCTTTGAGAGCTAGCCATAAGACCTCACACCAGAGTTCCCCATGCTGCTATCTGCCCTGAACCTGTAGTCTAGTGCTTTACAACAACCCTCCCGAGCCAGGAACAGATTGATTACATCAGCCATCCCCTCCCCGGTTCCATGCCTACCAGCAGGGGTAACAAGAGATAATTAGACAACAATTGTCAGCAATTGAAAGCTATTGCAATATTTACCAATGACAGAACACAGTTCCCCAGAGTACAACTGGACAGAACTGGGAATGACACAGGAGTGCAAGATAATCAAAGAAACAGAAGAAAACCTGAGATCAAAGACAGATGCTCTGAATAAGAACAATATTTGAATAATTGTTCTATCAGAACAAGACACAATGATGAAGTCAACAGCTAAATTAGCAAAGAAATTTCTGGAAGCAACTTCCCCACCTTACTGAATGAGAATCAGACACTCAGACAGGAAGCAGAGAGGACACTAACTAGAATAAACCCCAGAAAGAACCCACCAAGTCACTTAATAGTTAAATTAACCAACTTTTAGGGGAAAGAGAAAACATTACCCATCAATCTGTTGCCTACAAGAGACACATCTTAAGCTCGCAGACAAAAACAGACTATGAGTAAAAGGCTGGCAGAAATTATACCAGACAAAAGGCAACGTTAAAAGTAGCAGAAGTTTTTATCTAATCTCTGACACAATTGACCTCAAGGTGCATAACCATAACAAGAGACATGAAGATGCTCAAATGAACAGTAGACCAGGAACCAGTGAACAAAATAAATATATATGTGCCTAACAAGAGACCCGCAATATTCATCAAACAAATTATACAAAAGATGAAAAAAGAAATCACAGGTTCAAAAATCATAGTAGGTGCCTTTAATACACTACTATAAAAGAATGATAGGTCACTGGAAAAGAAGCTCAGCAAGAAGGCTACAGAGCTAAACACAACAATCAGGCAAATGGTTCTTATACTCTTTTAGAGAGCTTTCCATCCAAATGCAAAAATTTCACATTATTTTTGAGTGCACATGGCTCATTTTGAAAATACACCACATGCTGGGACACAAGTGAAGCCTGAGTAAATTCAAACACATAGAGATCAAGCAGACTGCTCTCTCAGATGACCATGCCATAAAGCTGGAGATGAATAAAAAGAACAAGCAGTAAAATAAGGATAAACAACTGGAGGATGAATAACGATCTGCAACACAAATGGCTATCAGCCCAGATTAGACAGGACCGTAGAAAATTTCCAGAAATTAATGAGAATGAGAATACAGTGTGCCAAAAGTGTAGCAAACGTAGTTATCAGAGGAAGCTTGATAGCAATAAATGAAAATATGAAAAAGGAAGAGAGACTAATGACTGATACAGTATCACAAAACCTTCCTAAACTAGAACAGAGACAACAGAACAACCCTCCAATAGCAAAAGAAAAGAAACAATAAAAATCAGGACAGTGTTAAATGAGTGGGAAGGCAAGAGAACAATGCAAAGAATCAATGCAACATAGAAAGCTGGTTGTTTGAAAGGATCACAGAATTGACAGACCGCTGGCAAGCCTAACCAAGGAAAGGAAGGAGCAAACATCAATAGCCAGGATGAAGGACAAAACAGGTGAAATCACAACAGATACCAACAAGATTAAAAGGAAAATCTCACAAAGTACTATGAAAGTCTAAACTCCAATGAATTCAACAATGTGGAAGACATGGCCAAATGCTTGGAAAAACAATCCCTCCCTAGATTATCCCAGATAGAGATCAATAACCTCAACAGATGCATAGCAAAAGAATAAATAGATATGTTTATCAAGAAACTTACAAAGAAAAAAGCTCCTAGACCAAGGGAAGAGCTGACACCAATCCTCCAAAAATTATTCCAGAGCATAGAAAACGATGGCAAACTCCCAAACTCATTTTACAATGCCAGTATAACTTTGATATCCAAGCAAGACAAGGATCTCACAGGAATAGAGAACTACAGATCGATGTCTCTAATGAACATAGATGCAAAAATCCTTAAGAAAATATTGACCAATAGAACACAAAGTATGTAAAACATATCATCCATCATAGTCACGTGGGATTCATTCCAGGGATCCAGGGATGGTACGACATCTGAAAATCCATCAATATTATTCACCACATTGATAATAAAAAGGATAAAAATTACATAATATTGATAAACACAGTAAAGGCATTTTAAACTTCCAGCACCCATTCCTAATTAAGACACTCAAGAAGATAGGAATGGAAGGAAAATTACTTAAGTTAATACAAGCTATCTACAAAAAGCCAATAGCCAACATGAGAGTAAATGGAGAAAAGATGTAAACAATCCCACTGAAAAAGAGGACCAGATGAGAATGCCCCTTTTCCCCACTTCTATTCAACATTGGACTGAAGGTCTTGGCTAAGAACATAAGGCAGCGTAAGGACATTAAAGGTATTCAACGGGGAAAGTAGGAGGTGAAACTATCACTATTGCAGACAATATGATTCTATACATTGAAAATCCCCAAAGGTCCACAACAGGAGTACTGACGGCAATAGAAAAATATGAAAAAGTGGCTGGATACAAGATCGACAAACAGAAGCCTATATGTTTGCTATATACATGCAAAGTTTGTGAAACTTCTTTTCAGGTCTTTTGCTTACTTAGGGGAGATGATCAAGAAAGCAGTATCCTTCACAATAGCCAAGACCAAATTGAAATATCCAGGGATATATTTAACCAAAAAACAAGACTTAGACAAGGAAAATTACAGGCCCTTCTACAGGAAATGAAAAGTGACCTCCACAAATACAAGAATATCCCATGTTCATGGACTGGATGACTCCATACAGTAAAGATGTCAATCTTACCCAAGGCACTATATACTCAAGTTTAAGCTGACTTGAATATCAGCTGAGGCACTTAATTTTACCATAAAAACTACATTAAAAATATGCTGAAAAACTCAGCTTATACACAAATATATACAGTAAGTTTAACACTATCCCAATTCAAATGCCAACAACTTTTTCAAAGAATTATAAAAACAAGCACCAATTTCATATGGAGAGGGAAGAAGCCCACAAATAGCAGAGAACTCCTCAAGAAGAAGGGCAAAGTTGGAACACTCGCTTTACCTGACTTTAACACCTACTACACAGCCACAGTGGCCAAAAAAGCCTGGTACTAGTATAATGGTAGGCACTCAGGCCAATGGAAAAGAGCCAAAACCCCAGAAATAAAACCGTTAGCACAAAGACAACTGATCTTCGACAATGGCCCCAAAACGAATCAAGTGGGAGATGGATGCCCTCTTAAAAACTGATGCTGGAAACAATGGATATCCACCTGTAGAAAAATGAAACAAGATGCTTACATCACCCCATGCACAGAAGAAACTCCAGGTGGATCACAGACCTAGAAGTAAAACTGCAAAATATCAGGAACATAATCGAAGGTATCAAGACAAACCTAATAACTGTGCCTCAGGGAATACATAGGCTAACTGCAGTAGGGAAGGGTACACATCCAGGTAAACTTGAAATCAACAAGTGGAATATACTAAGGATAAAACACCTGTGTGCATCAAAAGACTTCACCAAGAGAGTAATAAGAGAACACACAGACTAGGAGAGAATTTTTATCAATGACACAACAGACAAAGGGTTTACAACCAAAATTTGCAATACCCTCCTAGCCTTTAAAAAGTGGAAAATGGTTAACCCCCTGAGGAAGTGGGCAAAAGACCTGAAAAGAAGTTTCACTTGTGAGGATAACTGAATGGCCAATAAACATATGATAAAATGCTCTCAATCATCAGTCATCAGAGAAATTAAAATTAAAACAACCATGAGATACCATCTAAGACCCCTGAGGATAGCCCAAATCAGAAAATCTGAGAGCAACAAATGTTGAAGGGGATGTGACCAGATAGGAACTCTCCTTCACTGCTGGTGGTCATGTAGAAACATGCAGCCTCGGTGGAAAGCCATCTGAAAATATTTAAAGCAAATGGAAATTGAGCTACCCTATGACCCAGCAATCCATCTACTGGGCATAAACCCAGAAGAGGTAAGAAATAGACTATGACCAGTCATCTGCACTCCAATGCGTATTGTGGTACAATTCACAATTGCAAAGAATTGAAAACAACCTAAATGTCCATCAATAGATGAGTGGATTAGAAAACTGAGGCACATACACAATGGAGGACTATGCATCACAAAAAGTACTGATGATCACATGAAGCACATCATCTCATGGGAAGAGTTAGAGGAAATTGTAGTAAGCAAAGCTAGCCATTCAAAAAAGGACAAGTACAACATGAGTCCACTGAGGTAAATATAATCAGCACAGTAGGTATAGAAGAAAAACCACTCATCTCATGTTATATGATTTGAGGTACAAGCATTTGGGTGAGAGACAGGCCAAACCCAAGAATGTACACGGTATTCCAACACACAAAAAAAGTGAATAATGAGGAAGATGGAGGGAAAAGGAGATGTGTGTTTATGTGTATGTGTGTGGGGGGTGATGGCTCTAGGGGAGCAGGGCACTAGCCCAACAGGGGGAGTGTTTAGGTTATGTCTCCACAGAATTGGGAGTGGGCAGACCCCACCACGGTGCACCAAACCTTGAGGGAAACATAATCACATCGAGCAACTCATGAAAAGAGTGGGCTACAAGCCCAGCCCCAATCAGAGACAAATGACTCCAGAGGAAATATGTGCTCCAGAGGACAACGCTAAACCTACAGGTTGGGGAGAGGAGCCGCCATACCACACCCACACAGAAGCAAACCATGAAGGAAAAAGAGAAAGTGAGGGTCTAGACCCCATATCAGCACACTAAGCCCGGAGGATGACATCCCTGCACGGAGCTTCTAAGGCACAGGGAGGACTGTAGGGCTGACAATAGCTCAAAGCGTGATGTACCCTCCCTGGAGCATACCACAAGAGAGGACAATACTGGGGACACAATGTGGAGAGTTAGTCCAGCCTGAACTCCCCACAACAGGGCAAACCCAGACGAGAACATAACAAATCAGCAATGGGAGCAAAGCCAAACCACAAAGCCCCTGAGAAGTCCCCAAAATAGACATCAGGCTAGGAGGGGCAGTTCCTGGAATTCCACCAGGACCAGAGGGGAGAGAGTCTTAACGGTCAGCAGACAGACCTGGAATTAGCTCTGCTTTCTGGGGATTTTTTTGTTAGTTATTTTTTCTCTTTTTATTCAATCTTTTGTGTTTTTTGTCTCCATTATTGTTGGTTTTCATATATATATATAATAGGCATGTGAAGCAAGCCCGAGGAGAAAGCAATGGGATTGATGGTTCCAGAGGTACTTGCGGGGAGAAGGAGGCAGGGCAAAGGAGCAGTGAGTAAACAATGCCATAGGCAGGGAAACAACTAGAGAATTAAAAGCAAAACAAAGAGGACGTAGAGATCCTGGGGGTATTGGAACAACACCAATCTAGCTAAGAGGAATTACTAAAAGGCAGAAGAAGAGCGTATGTGATGGTGGGACAGGAGAGAAGTAAGAAAAAACAGAGGAAATATCTAGGAAACAAAGCTATGCTAGAGGTAGACATAGGTGTGGTCATATGTATATATATTAATTCATTAAAATAGAGGTATTGGCCTATGTATTTATATATATCTTTGTGGAAATACATTGAGGAAGTGGACGGACTTTGGGCCTTTGCTCAAGCCCTCCTTCAATGCAAGAACACTTTGTTCTAACAACCCGGCATTCTGTGATGTTCACCCTCCTGCATGATCATTGAAGATAAAATGGGTGCACAAAAAAATGTGGTGAAGAAAGTGGATGGTGTCCGTCTACCAAAAGATATAGTGTCAGGTTCTTAAAGGCTTGAAGTTAAACAAGCAGCCATGTATCAGAGAAGCAACAATCCCACATGGAAGAAGCACACCAGCCTGTGTGATCATGAGGTGTTGATAGGATTGAGTAACAGGCATCAGAAGACCCCAAACAAACAAACAAACAAACAAAACATATTGTTAAGACCAAGGTGGGGTCAGAGCAGAGACCCCAAACCTATCTGTAGACAATGGGACATCCCCTCAAAGAAGGGTCACAAGAAAGGGATAAGTCAACCAGGTCACCGTACAGCACCGATGAAACACACAATATTCCTCTGGTTTCTTGAGGTTTCCTAACCCCCCATTATCATGACCCAAGTCCTACCTTTCACTTCAGGCTAGACCAGAGCATGTACACAGTTACAGAAAAGAGATAAAAGCTCATTAAACATGGAATCCACAAACAGGAATAGGAGTAGTGATACCAGGAGGGTAGGGGAAAAGTAGGGAGAGGAGGGAAGGAAGGGGGAACCAATCGCAATGACCGATACATAGACACACACACACACACACACACACACACACACACGGACAAACAACAGAAAATGTGGGGGGAAGGCAGAGAGCTGTTGGTGTAAGATATGAAAATAATTATAATTTAGCAAAGGGTCACAAGGGTGAGGGTGGGGATGAAGGGTAAAAAGAGGAGCTGATACTAATGACTCAAATAGAAAGTAAATGTTTAGAAAATAATGATGGCAACATATGTACAAACATGCTTGGTACAATTAATGTATGGAGTGTTATAAGAGATTTAAGAGCCCCCAATAAAATTATCTTTTAATTTAAAATTATTATATTTTCATAAGAGGACATTGTCGACAACTTTACACTAATAAATTTGAAATAAATTTCCTTGAAATGAACAAACTCCAACAAAAATTGTCATAGAAGCGATTTACATAGAAAATCTAAATACATGTATTCTTATAGCATCCATTTAGAGAAAATGGCTAATTTAAAAATGGAATCTTTAAACTAAATTCAAAAAAATGGCCTTTGGGGAAACACCTATTAACAGACATTTTCTTATGGTCCTTATAATATTTTAAATATACTATTAAGTTTATCGTTAAGTCTAAATGCCCTTCTACTAGGCAAATGCAAATGTTCCTTAGACTTCATAAATGGTTCCATTAATTCAGGTTACCTACCTGGACCCTCCATCACTCATCTTTCAACTTTTTGTACTGTGAAGTCTTGTGGGTTGGGAATTATGCCACCAGCGTTTCAGATAGTCAAGGTGAACACATTTCAGTGGCACTTCCACTTCTGAAAAAACAGCCACTGGAAACCTTATAAATAGCAACAGAATACTGGCTGATAAAGTGCCAGAAAATAAGCCCCTCAGGTAGGAAGGCACTCAAAACACAACTTCTCTAAATAGAGTTGAGCAATTACATGGATCAAACAATGCTTTCAGCACCTTCATTGGCTGATGTGGCATGACCCAGGATAAGAAATACAGCATCAAACATCCAGTAATAATTAGTCCATGGAATGAACGAAGTATGAATTTGGGAAAATAGGAAGTTATCAAAAAGAAATTTGAACATTTAAGATAGACTTTAGTAAGCTGCAATGAATGGGTACTGGCCATTTTGAATGGCCGGTTGAACAATTATTTGGTACAATAATCATTCATCATCAAAAATACTATGTCAAGACCTATCTTGAAGTACAACATTGTCAGTAATACAATAATATCCATATACCTTCAAGAAAGGTACAATTATGCAAATTTTACACCAACCACTAGTTCTAAAAGTGAGGAAACTGAATATTTTCTTTTTACTTTAAAAAAAATACTTTTATTTAGGGCTCTTATATCTATTATCACAATCCATACGTTCATCCAGTGTGTCAAGCACAGTTGCATGTATGCTACAATCATTTTCCAAGCACTCTCTTTCCACTTGATCCCCTGATATCAGCTCCTCATTTCTTCCCCTTCCCCACTTGCCCTCCCTCACAAAACCGTGATCGTCCTCCATTGCCCCTCACCCACTTTTCCGTTATTCGTCCACCTAGGAAGGGGTTATAGATTGGTCCTTGTGATCCACTCCTCCTTTCTCCCCGCCCCCACACTCCCCTAATCCTCCTGGTATCTCTACTCTCCTTGTTGGCCCTGAGGGTTTTGTCTATCCTGGATTTCCTGTGTTGTGGGTTCTTATTTGTAGCAGTGTGCATGCTCTGGTCTAATCCGATTTGTAAAGTAGAATTGAGGTCATGAGAGTGGGGTGAAGGAAGTACCAAGAACTAGAGAAAAGTTGTGTGTTCCATCGATGCTATACTACACCCTGACTAGCTCATCTCTTCCTTGTGACCCCTCTGTGAGAGGATGTCCAGTTTTCTACAGATGGGATTTGGGTCTCCACTCCGATCCCCCTAGTTCATGTCAATAAGTCTTTCTTTTGGGTCATCTGATGCCCAATACCTTATGCGTCAAAGTTTCATGATCACAGAGGCTGGTGTGCTTCTTCGATGTGGGCTTTGTTGCTTCTAAGCTAGATGGCTGCTTGTTTACCTTCAAGCCTTTAAGACCCCAGACACTATATCTTTTGATAGCTGGGCACCATCATCTTTCTTTACCACATTTGCTTATGCACCCGTTTTGTCTTGTGATCATGTTGGGAAGGTGAGTATCACAGAATGCCAGATTGTTAGAAGTGTTCTTGCATTGAGGGAGTACTTGAGTGGAGTCCCAATGTCCATCTGCAATCTTAATTCTTAACATATAGTTATGAGCACATAGTTCTATTCACCTCTCTTTATATATATAATATATATTTTATATGTATATATATTTACAAATGTACATGCCAGTATTTAGGCCTCTATAAATGTTCTTTGCCTCCTGGTTCTTTCCTCTATTTCCTCTTACTTTCCTTTGTCCTACCATCATGTTCCACCTCAAACTGAAACTGAAGATTTTCACAGGCTATAGTTTATCAAACATATAATCAAAATTCATTGATAATTACCAGTGATTATAATGTGAAAATTAGAAACAAAGAAGAATCAGCAGTTGGAAAACACATTACCCCCCTCCCCCATAATATAAATGGTGACATGGACCTTGCTGTATGAAACACAGGAAGCCAATCAACACATTAGTAGAATAAGGCTATGAGACAATTTCATCATTCATAATGAGTCTAGGGATTGATTGTGACCTTGCTCATAAGCAAGTTCAAGTTGAAATTGAAAAAAATTATGACAAATCCACAAAATCCAAAGAATGATCTTCAAGACCATCTCAAGAAAGGATTATATGCATTGAACACTAATGCATGAAGACCAGTTGACATGGAGAATTACATCAAGGACTATATATAAAGAACATTAAAAGCATTATTAAATAGAGAAGAAAAATAGGAAAGAACAAACTAGATGTCAGAAGAGACTATGAAATTTGTTCTTGAATGTAGAGTAGTTAAAGCAAATGAAAGAAATGATTAAATAAAAGCTCAACATATGATTTCAAAGGGAAGCTTCAGAAGACAAAATATTATAATGAAATGTGTGAAGCTCTGGAATAAGAAAACCAAAATGGAAGAATACATTCATTTTTCAAGATGAAAGAACAGTAGAAAATAGTTAAAGCCTCAAGTACGATGTTGAAAGATTCTGTGCACAAGCTATTTAATGACACGGGAAGCATCCAAAGAAAACAGAATGCATAGTCACTGTACAAAAAAAAAATCAATATTTAACCATTCCAGAGGTAGCAAATGATCAAGAACCAAGAGTATTGAAAGGACTTCAAGCTATACCGAAGGCATTAGTGAAAAACAAGTTTTTTAAACTTGGTGGGACACCAATCACCTTTAAACAAGCAGATGCAATGCTGAAGGTGCTCACGTAGCAGTGCCAAGAATTTTTGAAGACACAGTTACCTGGTCAGACAACTGAGAGCGGCTCTTACTTGTGCCCATTCCAAAGAAAGGTAATCTAACAGGATGATGAAATTATCAGAAATATCACTGATATCCCACACAAGTAAAGCTTTACATAATTTTAAATGGTTGCCATAGCACTTTAACAGGGAACTGCCAGAAATTCAGGCCAGATTTCAGAAGAAAGTTTGGAATGGTGGCTACATGGCTGCTGTCAGATAGATGGTTGAAAGAAGAAAATACAGAAAAAATAAAGAAAGAAAGAAGAGAATACACAAAGCATATGTTTTATTACTGACTATTCAAAAGCATTCACCTGCGTGTATTATAACAAATTATAAGGTATATTGCCCAGAATGGGAGTTCTATAGCATTTGATTGTGCTACGTAGACCCTGCACATAACCAAGAAGCAATCATTCAAACAGAACTACATGATTTAAAATATGGAAAAGTGTGTATATTCATGTTGTATCCTTCATCATACTTGTTCAATCTATACATAGAACAAACAATCAAAAAAGTTAGACTGTATGAAGAAGAACATGCCATCAGAAATAGAGGAAGACTCATTATCAGTCTGAACTCTGCAGATAACACAATCTTGCTTGCTAAAAGTCGAGAGAATTTGAAGCACCTAATGACAAAGATGTAGAGTACAGCCTTCAGTACTTATTCCACTTCAACATGAAGAAAACAAAAACTTCACAACTGAACCAATAATCAATGTTGTGATAACTGGAGAAAAGATTGAAATTGTTATGGATTTCCTTTTACTTGGATCCATAATCAATGCCTATGGAAGCAGCAGTTAAGAAATCAAATGATGATATTGGGTAAATCGGCTGCACAAGGCCAATTTAAAATGTTAAAAAGCAAAGATGTCACTTGGAGGACAAAGATGTGCCTGACCCAAATCATGGTATTTTCAATTGCCTCACACGCATGTGAAAGCTGAACAATGAAAAAAGGAAGGTCCAAAAGGAATTAATGCCCTTGAATTGTCTGTACCATAGAGTGCCGGAGGAGGAACAAATTTGTCTTGGAAGAAGTACAATCAGGATGCCCTTGGAAGCAAAGTTGGTGAGACATACTTCGGAAATATTATCAGAAGAGATTAGTCCCTGGAAAAGGACAGTTCACTAGCTAAAGTACAGCATCAGTGAAAAAGAGAAATACCTTCAATGAGATGGATTGGCACAGTGGCTATAACAATGAGCTCAAACATGGCAACAATTATGAAAATGGCGCAAGACTGGGCAATGTTTCATGTTGTCCTACATAGGGTTTCTAGGAGCTGCACTAACTTGATGCACCTAACAGCAATGCCTGAACGTTAGGAGCCCCAGTGGTACACTGGTTAAGTGTGTGACTGCTAGGATTGTGGTAGTTACATATCTGTTGTCAATGTGAGTATTAAGAGTGAAGGGGTGCAGTTTAGCCTGTCAATCAGGTCCCAGCTTGATGACCTCATTTGGAGATGCTAAGGAGATAAATAGCTCACTGGAGGCGGGACACATGCTTGCTCCCTATGATCCATCCCTGTTGAGAAGACACATGGAGCTACCCTAGAGCCCAGGAGCTGAGGAACCATGTGGAGACCCCTGCCAGCGCTGAGATGCTTCCACTGAAACTGGATCCACATGAATTTTCACCCACTACCCTGTGATCTTCCTGCATTCGGCATCATTGCGTATGTTTCATGAGCTGGAAGAATTTATAGATTGGTATCAGCTATATGGACTAATATTGAATTGATAGACTTGATCTGGACTGGGTTGGGATGTTTTCTCAATACTCAATTGCTCTTGTAGATAAAGCTCTTTCTTTTACACATGAGTGTCTCCCTGGGTTAGTTTCTCTAGTCTGCCCAGACTAGCACAAAGACCAAGCATTCAAACTCACCAGAGCATCTGAGGGAGAACTCTACTCCATTCAATAAGGTTGCTATGAGTCAGAATCAACCCACTGGCAATGGGCTAGTTATATTAGGACCCTCAAAGTATTTGAGTTTACAATTTCTGAATAAGTCAAGATAATCAAATTGTTCCAATTTCAAATGGTTGCTTAATAAGAGGCCTGCCTTATGCTGCTCTTCTAAAATTAAGCAAATTTATCCATTGTATAAGTACCTCCGATAAAGTTAGAGTTTATTGTGCCAACCTGGCCGATAAACACATGTGGGGTTAATTGAAGGGTGGAGAGAAAAATGGCTCAGTGAGCCTCGCCTTTCTAGTTTTCAGGTCTCTTGCTTTGTGATGGTCGGACCTGGGTACATTTGCCTTAGCCAGTTCTCTGCTTCGATTGACTAGGCTCACTTCCTGCAAGACATCCCTCAGGAGAAGCCACATGGATCTACCCCAGAGCAGCCCTGGGTGCTGGAACAGCCGTGTAGAGCCTCCTACCAACGCTGAGATGCTTACACATTCGCTGACTCAGCTTTCCTCCTGCAGTCGGCATCATTGCGTGTGTTTTGTGAGATGGAGGAGGACTTTGTGGATTGGTGTTAGACATATGGGTTAATGTTGGACTTGTGGGCTTGGGCAGCACTGGGTTGGGATGTTTTCTTGATGTGCACTTAACCTTTATATAAAACTCTCTCTTATACATGAGTTTCTGTGGATTTGTTTCTCTAAAGGACCCAGACTAATACAACCTCCAAATGAATTCTCTTGTTATTAAGAGTTTTGAGATATGATAGCTTTTTCCTATGTGTAACTGAGCACGTTTGAATAGCAATAGATCCCCTCTCTGTTAGTACTGATATAAACAATGGTCTTTAATTCAAACCCTCTGGAGTCAGATCTATTAATCCATAAATCATGGTAAAACCATCTATAGAAAGGTTATAAAATACAGAAAAACTAAAAGGCAAAGCAACATCATTGTACCAAATTCCTCAAGAGACATGATCTCCTGATTCTTGCTACTACGCCCCCGATAACTTACTTGAGATCCCAGATGATTCTCTGAAGACATTTCAGGAAAATAAAAGATTAAGACATACTGAAAGCTGACCTTGTCTCTTCCTATTAAATATAGTTATTGTATTTCTTTTCTTCCCCAGCTATCTATGCTAAGAACTGAAGAGATCTTCGCCACACAATAAGCAGCTCTATACCTTTGTTTTCAGCTGATACTTTTCAGGAGAAAAAAATAATAATTTCGCATGTCTCTTCTACTTAAGTTGCTTGACAACCAGACTACCAAACCATAAAGAGATCGTGGGTGTCATAGAAACAAGCCTGGAGATTTGTCATAATACCAGTCATATAATATCACTCAATAAAGTGGCCATTTGCCTTTTAAAAATACAACTTACAAATCCTTATTTGTCAGTGATTATACATTCTCCAGCAACATTATTATAAATTCCTTGGAACAGCAAGCTCTCCTTGTGCGTTTAAAATCTGATTTACAAGTGAATTTTCAGTAGCATAGCATAATATATAACAAATACACCTTGCTGATTTGCTTAGCAGACTATTTTTTTCTTCTTAAATAGTATAATAGTAACATTTAGCGCAGGCTGTGTTTAAAATTCACAGAGAGTGAATTATCTCTGTTTAGCATCGTATCTCATGCACAGCAAATGCTAAATACATATGTGTTGTATTGATTTGAATTTGTGCATCTTATTATACATTCACGTTAAAGCTCTAAAAATTTGAGATGAGAAAAAAAAACGGGGCTGAGGAGGAAAAAACAGATCAATGGTTTTCTATCCAGGACTCTATATGAAAGCAAACCAATTCCTCCTGTATGTGTTTGATTTCAGGAAGGCACATTTGATCGGCACTGATAAGACAATAGAAAGAATCACAGAGCTTGTGTCACTTTCTCCCCCAAATCCACAGTAACATATATATTCATCTTGTCAGATGGCTATATAAATAGATGGGGTAAAACAACATGGCATTTGTTGTACTTCAATTACTTTCATGTATAATGTCAAGAAGTAAAAGCTAACAAACCATAACTTTTCTTGACATTTCCTCCCTCAAGTGACCAGTGATGGATTTGCCTTAAAAAAGCATTCATCATTTTAAAGAGGGGTAGAGACAGTAGATTTCTTTGTGTTATTATTTTTTCGTTCCCATTTTTTAAGCCAGTGGTTAAATTGAAAAGCCCAGCTCTCCTGCAGACAGGAACCAAACGTAGTTGATAAGATTACATGTTTCTAATCCTGGGGGATGTTTGAAGTCATCCAAGTAGAGAGGGTATTTGCTGTCATAAATGGTCCAGAGATGGAACTGAATTCCCAGAGAGGCCAAGAGGCCACCTCACCACCACAACCCACTCTTTCCTCCTCCCTGATGCATCTAACCTACATTCCCATTAAACAGTGTACACTTTTCAAGGCAAATCTTTTTATATGGCCAGATGCAATAGCCCAGCACGATTGGTAAGAGCACAGACACTAGAGTTGGAAGGTCACGGTTTCAAATACCAGCTCTGTGACTTTGCTTAGATTATTTCAGTTCTCTAAATCTTCCACCTGGACTATAAAATACAGGTAATATTATTGAGTGCACAGAGTTGTTGCAAAGGATAAAATTAAATCACTTGCTAAAAGTGTGGAATGCAGAGACTCTCCAATAATAGAAAATGGACCTATTAGCAAACGTGTTATACGCTCCGTGAAGACAGGAACAATGTCATTTATAGCCCGAAAGCATAGCCTAGAATTCATTTCACCATTGTTCAATAGTATTTGCTGCCGTGTAAATATTATTTTGATGATGCATTTATTATCAGTGATGGCCCCTTAGACACTAAATTATAAATACAAGTTTCTGAGCATTAGCATGATTTTAAAAGTATTCAATCAAATAGTTATAACAGTCCTATATGAAGAATATTATTATTGTCATAATTTTATAAATGAAGAAATTAAGTCACAGAAAGTACATTGTCCAAGATCATACAACTTGTCATAAATTTATAAACAAAGACTTTGACTTACTCAGAGATTGCATAAGATCTCCTAATAAGCAATGGAATAGAAATGTGAGCCCAGAAGCAGATAAGAAAACTGTACCGGTGGTGTAACAGGTTAAACATTAGGACTGCTAGCCACAAGTTAACTAACAGCCACTCCAAGGGAGCAAATAAGACCATCTGCCTCATAAGGCTCACTCTGAGCCAGAATCTATGGCAATGGGTCCTTTTGGGTTTATAAAGTTACAGCCAATCATCTCAACAGCTTGTCTTTATTTAACATTTACAATGATCCTAGAAAATAGTCACTGTTATCGTTGTTTCCCTGGTTTAAAAAAAAAACCCTGAGGCGCAGAGTGACTAAACAAATTAACCATTAATATCCATACTAAGGTTGAAACTCTGACTACAAAGTCAAGCTTGTGATCCCCTTCTGTAAGAACAGGGACAGCTTATTTAGGGATGGTCATTGAAGTCCATTTTTAAAATTTTATCATTTTCATGACATGGTAAGGACTCCGCACCATTCACCAACATTTCTCTCTTCTTCCTCTAGAACACAGCCACACCTCATTTCCAAAACTCCATGGCGATTATCTGCCATCAGGTGACTCACGTATGCCCAATGAAATATTGGGAAATTATGTGTCTCACTTTGGGGCCTGGCCCACCAGACCTTCCCACATTTTCTCCTCCCTGCTACACACCCATCAGGGTGATTAAATTCAAGGGTAAGCTTAAGCAAACTGGACCATAAGAGGCAGATGCAACCTACCTTCTCTTTTTTGTAAATAGTGTTACATTCTAGGAACAGCAATGTGCAATAATTCACACATTGCCTGTGGCTGTTTAGGGAGTAACTAGTTATAGTGCATAATTGAGATAGACACCACCTGGCCTTCAGAGCCTCAAATATCGACCCTTTGGATCTTTGTAGGGAAAGGATGGGGAGCTAATCCTTGGGAATGACAGAGCCACAGATGGAAGAAGTCTAGGTTTCTGAATGAGCCCATGAAGAAGAGTCGCTCTGCCAACATGAGCACCCAGTCCAGACTTTTACTAGGCAAAAAGCAAAGTTCTATTGTGATGAGCCATTGTGTGTGTGTGGGGGGGGTGTTTCTATTGGTTCCAGCAATTAGCATACCATTAACTATTCACAGGATACTCTAGTTAAGGAAATAAACATTTCCTTTCACCTTCAGAAAGGATAATCTCTCTAGAATTCCAAAAATCATCCAGACTCTCTTTGACACTTCTTATTTGAGCTTTTCCTTCAATCTGTGACACTTGGTGAAGGAGACCATTTCTGAGGACATAGCTTTTCCACTACCTCAGGGAAGACCTGACAATGTCAGTTGTCTATCTGGGATCCAAACTCATTGGTAGTTTTGTTATTAATTAAATTAATTAATTGGTAACTTATTGTCTATCTGGGATCCATACTCATTGGTAGTTTTGTTATTGATTTAATTAAAGTATCCCTAGTAGCACAGTGGTTCAACATTTACCTTCTCACTGAAAGTCTGGATGCTCAAACTTAGCAGTTGTAGCCGTCTGCTTCCATACAGATTTACACCCTTGGAAACACTATGGGATAATTCTACTCTGTGCTCTGGGGTCGCTATGTGCTGCAATTGACCACAGGTTTGGTTTTGTTTTGTTTTGTTTTGTTGGTATCCAATAATCCTGTCTATGTTGAGAAATAGGATTCTGGCCAGAAGAGAAAAAAAATATTTTTTTCATTAGTATGTCCAAAGCTAGAATGCAATAAAACACAGACCTTTCAGAAAAGGAGAAAAAACACTCAGTATAAGGACGGAGAGCCAAGAGCAGATAGATTACTTACTGCTACAGAATCCAATATTGTAAAGTCCTTTTGTCTTCTCCTATGCCACATGTTTAATGTCTCTGTGAGCTCAGTGTGCTGTGACCATCAATCACAGGAAACCCCCGACATTATGAAACGGCTTTTAAGCTACACAGAGTTCTCAGAGTCAAAGTTATCTAAAGAATAAAAATCTTCAAAACTTGTATCTTTTCAGAAACATCTGTTTGATAGATGGTCAGCTGTTCCTGCTTTGTAAATGCTCGGCAGAATGCATGAATATTGTTTTGTGGAGAAAGACACTAAAGAGAAGAAACAAAAATGTTTTATGATAATTCCCAGTGCTTCTGTGGCCAACCTCTTCCACTGCGGGTAGCAGAGGTCACATGAATGTGTGCCCACATGAGAGTGCGCAGACCTGAATCAAATTATTTGGGAAGTAGATAGAGCCTTTCAAGTTCCTCGGTGTGCAGGAAATGCATGCCAGACACATAGGGATAGGACTCATTTAGTCAACTGGTCCGAAGTCTACAGGAATTTGCATCCCCTCTGTGGTAGGCAGGGTTCTCTAGAGAAACAAAACCAGGACACCTGTGATTATATATGGATAGGGGGTTTTTTACCAAAAGAAGGAGTATAACAGCTAATTAGTCCACACAGCCAGACAGAGGGCTCAGTCCAACTCACTTCCATCAAAGAGTAAATACATTGAAAGTCCTTCCACACATGCTAGCTGCCAGTCCAAGGTCAAGGAAGCAGATAGTGGAGTCTTCCCTTGGGCAAGGCAGGCAGAGTCTACCTGCAGGCAGCAGACAGCAGTGGGTTAACAACAATCTCTAGTTTAGGAGTTTAGTAATGCAGGCCCTGCTGGGATCTCTAACTCAAGTGATACACGGTGACAGGATCCACCAGCCTCAAGCTCAAGCAATGTATGTGCCAGCAGCATGACAAAGGAGGTCTCTAAGTAGTATCAAGCTCTAGCTACATGATGCTCAGATTGGCTTGGCCTACAGGTAATGCACTACACAGTTGATAGAGAAAACCAGTTCAAGCAGCAGCACGCTGGTCAGATACCAAGGGAAGAAGAGAGAAGGGGGCATTGCCCTCCAATCAAGTAGGGACCTGGTTATAAACTCTGCCCACATGTTCCTATTGCCTAGTTGGCACAAAAAAGCTAATTCACATAAGTCCTCCAAGAAGACCACCTAGAAGAAAGAGATTTCTGATCACCAAGCATTTTCACCAGTGTCAGTTAAACTTCAACTCAATAAATGATGAGTTACTAAAATATGCCAGACATTATTCTAGACACTAGATACAAGATAATTAACAAAATAGAGTAAATTCCTTTTTACATAAAACTCACATTTCATTGGAAGAATATATAAAGTAAATGAATAGTTACGTGTCATGACTATTGAAAAAGATGGCTATCACAGATGGCAGTTTCTGATAACAGCACAAAATAATTAGAATTTTTAGAAAGAAAATTGTAGAAACTTGATGTTTGATAGTTTTTCATTTATAAGCATAACGGATGCATGGGTCAATGTAGAAATTACAACAGACACTAATAAAAATAAAAACCTCTACCTTCCTGAGCAATCTCTAAATCAAAACGAAACCCACTGCACTCAAGTCGAGTCCAACTCCTGGAAATCCTATTGGATGAGCCCAACTGCTCCAGAGGGTGTCCAAGACTGCAGATCCTTATGAAAGCAGACCCTCCTGTTTCCCATGGAGCAGCTGGTGGATTCACTTTGTCAACCATTTTATTTGCAGTCTCTGTGCTAGGTGGACTGTTTAGCATGATGTATAGAGTATAGTTTGGAAAAATATTATTTAGAGTTTAATGAGATGAGCATCCATTAAAAAATTAGGAAAATTAGGAACCATAATTAAAACTAATGAAAACATTAGACCAATAAATTAAGAATTAGATGAAATAAATTCCTAAAAATATACACTCTGACAAAAAATAATTCAAAAAGAAAAATATAAAGCTGAATAGTCCTTATAAATAACTTAAATAACAAATTAAAATATACCCACAAACATTAAATTCCCCCATGATTTTGCAGGTGAGTTTTACGAGAGCTTCATGAAACATGATTCCTCTCTTATATAAACTTTTAAGAAGGAGAGTAATGGCAATAATGGCTTCTTGTAGCTGCTTTCTATATTATGGAACTGTCCTCCATATTTATTTGAGCTATTTAATCCTTAATATATCTTTCTGAGAGCAGTATTATTATTATTATTGCTACTAATCTAAGGCAGCAGAGTCAAAGAGATTAGATCTAGTAGGTATTAGTAACTATAATAGAAAAAAGGTAGAAAGCATTTCAACTCATTTCCTAAGACTCATATAACCAAGTCAATATCATAGCATTTTATTAGTGCTATGAAAACTAGACAACAATGTTACAAGAAAAGATATTATATATAAAGTCTATTTATGAATATAAGTTTAAATTCTGAATAAGATATCAATAAGCCAAATACTATAATTCATAAAATATGCAATATTACAAGAATGCAAAGTTAAACACTAGAAATTCTGTTAACATAATCCATCACATTAAATACAAAAGTATACATGGCTATTTCAATAGATACAGGGGAAAAATTAATTTTACCAGCTTGGAATAGAAAGAGAACTTCCTTAAAGTCTGCCCCAAACCTGAAATAAGCATCACATCTACTGTTAAAACATTATATGGTTGACTGTGGTCCCTTTAAAAGATGAAACAAAGATGCCTATTTATTATTATTATTATTATAACCTTACAACAAAAGTCTTAGCCAGTGTAATGTGAAAGTAAAGAAGATTTTTAATGTAAAGGTAGAAGCTCAGCAAACGAAACTATCACTATTCAAAGAAAATGTGATTATCTGTGTAAAAATTCCAAGAGTACACAAGGGCTACTTGATACAAGATAAATATCCAAAATAAATATTATTCCTATTACAAAGCACAAGAAATCAGTGTAAATGTTATGGGAAAGGCAGCACCAAATGTGAATGAAGAATGCACAACTTAACAAATGCGTCTTACGCTGTTAAGTTGTACAAAGAAGAGGTTGGATTAGTAAATGCTAGATTATGTTCTATTTTGCTACAACAATAAAAAATGTAGATTAAACCAAATACAAACCACAGATACTTACACAAACTAATCACCTCACAGGATTCATATTCTTGGTTTCAAGTCTTAGGTAAGGTGACCAGACGTCCCGCTTTTGGCGGGACAGTCCTGAATTTTAACAATTTGTCCCGCTTCCCGTGGCGTTTTAAAAAAGTCCCGATTTTTGGAAAGAATGCACGACGGGCTAGGGAACGGCGGGAGAACGGGAAGGGAATCTACAGTGTTCGGTTGCCATGTGGCTATTTCGCCAGGATATGGGTTTTAAATTATTTTTGTTAATTTTATAATGATAAACGTTAATAATAAAAATAATTGTTGAGAACTGATTATCGAGAACTGCTTATCAAAGTTCGCATTGTTGATCAGTTGTTAGAATTCGACCACCATTGTTTGGACTTAATGAACAATGGCATTTTTTGGCACTGGCAACGACGAAAACACTTTGTAGCGGTCTCTCAGACGATACACATCGTACTGCGTGCTAGTGCTAGTTAAACAAGTGATGTCAACAAATCAGCTATTTCATAAATACATAACTTTTCTTGAACTTAGCAGACAGTACTCGTATTATTTATATTTTATAGTGGCAGCAAAATGTCTAGCGCTGGCCTGAAAGTGACACTTACAACTTACCTTACGGCAAATTCAGAGAAAAAATAACACAAGTTAGTACTGTTATTATTTAGAAAGAAATATAGGATTAAAATTAAAATAATTTTTAAAATATAGTTACTTTATAACAATCAAATTAGTTTAATTTATAAACTACCAATAAAATATGTTCATGTAATTATGTACCTACTTGCTGTGTTTTTAAGCAATATGTATATAATAATTTATCATATAGTTAAAAATGGTTTTAGATTTTTAACATAATGAGTAAGAGAAGAGGGTGCAAATTCAATGATGATCTAAGAAGTGAATTTCCTTTTATTACAAAACCCAAAAGCGATTATATGGCAAAATGTGGGAAATGTAATGGTGAATTTTTGATTTTGCACGGTGAGAAGAATGATATTTCAAGGCACTGGGAGACACAGAAACATAAAAGATATTTAAATACTGCTGCATCTTCCTCCAAAGTACAGGAATTTTTTCAGAAAAACAACTTATGGAGATGAAGAAAAGAAATTAGCATTAGCAGAAGGACTTATGCCTTTTCATGCTATTAATCACAATCATTCCTTCAGATCTATGGACTGTATATCACAAGTTCTCAAAACGTTAATCAACAAAAATTTTGCCTGTGCTAGAACCAAATCTGAGGCAATTGTGTGTAATATGCTTTCCCCATATGCATTTTCAGAATTAAAAATCTAGAAAAAATTAATTTTATGTCCTTATATCCTGAGGCATCTAATCATAAGGATTTAAAGTTATTTCCAACCATTATTAGATTTTTTTGTTCAGAAACTGGAATAAAAATTAGAATTTTAGATTTCGTTTCTGTGACCAGTGAAACTTTTGAAATAATTTTCAGTTTCATTATTAATATTGTGGAAAAAAACAATTTAAAACATAAAATGATTGCATATTGTGCAGACACCACGAACACAAATTTTGGAGGAAAAGCAAGAAGAGGTACAAATAATATTTTAATAAATTATACAAAAACCTTAATCAAAACATTATTGGTGTTGGTTGTGCAGTGCACATAATACATAATGCCATTCAAACAGCTGCTGATGTGTTTCCTGTAGATGTGGAAAATATTGTTATTAAAATATATTCTTATTTCTATATAGACACTGTGCGCATTGAAATGCTTAAAGAATTTTGTGAAACTGTGGAAGTTGAATATCAGAAAATACTTGGATACAGTAAAATGCGCTGGTTAGCTCTTTTGCCAGCTGTAGAATTTTCTATCACAGGATAAATGTCCTAGAATTTTAGAAGAGTTTTTTGAAAAAGAATCTTCAAAAATTTGGCTAGAGTTTGTACACAATCAAGCAGCTCTTTTTCTAAATGCTATAAAACTTATTGAAGGTGACAAAATTTTGGTAATCAAAGTAGCAAATGAAGTTAATAATTTAAAATGTCAGTGTCAAGAGGGGTTAGAAAATAATTTTCTTCCATTAACTATCTGTAATAGTATAAGCCAGCTAGAAGAACAAGGTGCAATAAATCATGCAGATATCATGAATCAGGTTAAAAAGTTCTATAGTAGCTACATAGATTATTCAGAAGAGTGAACGGTACGTTACAATGATATTGAACATTTTCATGGGGTTACATTAAAACAATAACTTAATTGGGATGATGTGCAAAAATCATTCAATCATATTACTAAAACTTTCCCATGTAGTAATATTTCTGAAAATAATCTTTTTAATGAGGTATCATTATTAAAAATATATATTTATAAGGAAAAGGTTAAATCTTGGGCATCAGCAAAAATCACCATAGAGAACAAATGGTTAGAAATATTTCATCATTTTGAAACAAACCATGTTCCACACAATAATGCACTAAAAATTGTGGAATATGCACTGTCCTTACCAGGAACTAATGCTGCGACTGAACGCGTTTTTTTCTACGATAATTGAAGTGTAGACAGCAGAAAAATCACAATTAAGTGTTGAGACTTTGAAAGCCATTTTATGTGTGAAATATAATTTAACAAATTCTTGTGAAAAATATCATGACCTTTTAAACAATGACAGCAACCTACTAAAAAAAATTCATTCACATGAGAAATATGCCAAAGAATAAAATAATACTATACATAATTTTTGATGTATTATATTTGTAAATTGTACTTATGTTGAATCTTAAAATGTATATTACAATACTATTTTTGCATTCTATGAAAATTGTTGTTGCTCCATGTGTCCTCCTCTTCACTCCATATAGATCAAATTTTTAATCAAGAACACCCCACCCACCCACCCGCTTTACCAATATTAAAATCTGGTCACTTTATTTTAGGGTCATAATCTCATGGGATAATCTAGTCAATTATCAATGGAGAATTTATAAAGCTTAAATTCTACATCTTAGTTTGATGAGTCTAGAGCTTAAAATCTCAAGAGTGGGCATCTACTATATAACTATTGGTCTCTATTTGTCTGGATTGAAAGCAACAAAAGGGAAGCCAAGAACCAGAGAAGGAATTTATAGGACTAGGAGTCTCCATGTATCGCAGCTTCCTCTACTTTGAGACCAGAAGAACCAGCTACCCTACTACCAATACTAAACATTGTGAACCAGATCTGGACCCAGTGAGATTGGCAAAATCTTGAGACTTCACCTGAGCTACTCTTCGAAACTGAAAGAAAATTATCTCCTAAAGCCATGTTTTAACTAAATAGGAAATTAGCTTTTAAAAAATGAGTGTCATTCTTAATTACTATGCTCCCTTTAAAAACATCTATATCAGCAGTTCTCAGCCTGTGGGTTGCGATTCCTTTGGGGGTCAAACGAGCCTTTCACAGGGGTTGCCTAAGACCATATTTCTGATGGTTTTAGACAACTGAGACACTGTTCCTCTATCTGTATCCAAGCAGCTCTGTCCACATGCAGATACACCCACATACGGGGTCACCACAACATGAAGAACTATATTAAAGCGTCGCGGCATTAGGAAGGTTGAGAACCACTGATCTAGATGATGCCAAAAGGAAACAATTGCTCTTTAAAGCATAGATGAGAAGTCAGGGAGGCAATGAGACTTCATACCTGCCCTCATGAAAAGATCACTGAAGATAGAGATGATCTAGCAAGCGTGGTGAAGAAATCAGAAGGTGCCTATCAAAGAGAATAGCATCTGGGATTTTATCTTTAAAATAGGTTTGTCTTAACATACACAGCCATTTAACTGGGTGGCAGCTACTAGAGTGTCCACACAGAAGAAACACACCAGCCTATGTGATCGAGAAATAAAATCTAAGACTGGAAGAGCAAACAGTATTAGAGTTTAAATTCCGAGCACCCAGTTTGCAGAAGGCTATGAATGAAAGCCCAAATCCATGTGCCGGCTCCCCAGATGGATTAAGCTTCTGTTAATACCCTCTGATCATACACTGAATAACCTTGCTATCAGAGAAAGTGCTTTGGAAAATGGATTATTGCAGTTGTGCCTAGGTTAAAATGTAACTCCTTATCACGTCATCTCACTTTTGTCCTTCCAACAGTTTTCTTGTCATATAATTCAGTCACGTCAAGAAGAGTTGTACAGTCATTACCACAATCAGTTTTAGAACATTTTCTTCATTGTTACACACATCATTATTATTTCCAATTTCCCCATAACCTTCCCTGCTATACCCAGAAGGAACCATGAATCCAATTACTGTTTCTATAGATTTGCCTATCCTGGATTTCATCTATAGAAAAACATTTTTTTAAACTAACAAGAATAACAAAGTAAAACAGATAAAAGCCTCAACTGAAAAGAAGGCAAAAATATTAGACACTGGAAAAATTATATGGATCATATGGGAGATCAAATGATAGTTTTAACCTAACTGCGTCTGCAACAATCCACTTTCCAATATGTTCTACATGATGGCAAGGGGATTCACATCTCTGGACCATGGTCAAAGGGAGATTAAATTCTAAGATATTACATGTTACATCTACCAATATCAATCTTACAAACCAGGTGTTCAAAATTTGGATTATATTATTTGCGATCCTTGGATAACACAGACTGGTGTGCTTCTTTCATGTCTCCCTTTTGACCCTTCTTAAATTTATTCTAGCTTTAATAATTTCTGCTTTGTTTTCCATTGATATTTTCTCAGTTTTACTTTGTTATTATTGTTGTAATTTTTTTGGTTTTGTCTGGCATGTTTTTCTGCATATGAAATCCAGGGTCAATAAATCTATAAAACAGTCGCTGGATTAATAAATTATTAAAGGTATGACAAAGAAGGTTGGAGTGAAATGGGGAGCTAATAAAAATGAGTACAAGAAGAAAATGTTCTAAAATCTATTGTGGTGATGATTGTGTAACTCTTTTTAATATGATTGAACTAATCATTTTATGTGAATTATATGTCACCAAAATAAGTAAGTGATGGGGGGGTCAGAAAATGTCCTGTATTCAGATTACTGTGGTTATCAAGATTTTCCTTATAGTAGCACTAAATCTGTCTCTAAGTAATCCCAGGAAATCTGATTTCACAATGAGTTAAGCTTTTGGCAAATAACTGAAAAGTCAATGGTTCAAATTCACCAGACTCTCTACAGCCAAATGATGAGGCTGTCCTCATAAAGATGTATATATTGAGAAGCCCTATATAGTGATGAATTATAACCCATACCATGGTAGTGGATCATGGTGAGTCAGTAAGTTTGGGTTTTTATGTTATTCATGATATAGGTGCCATCAAGTTGGTTTCAACCCATAACGACACTATGCACAGAGGGAACCACTGCCTTGTCCTGTACCATCCTCACAATTGTTCCTGTGCCTACGCCCATTGTTTCAGCCATGGTGTCAATCCATCTCATTGAGGGCCTTCCCCTCCTTCACTACCCCTCTACTTTACCAAGCTTGGTGTCTTTCTCCAGGGACTGGCTCTCCTGACAGCATGTTCAAAATATGTAAGATGAAGTCTTGCCATCTGTGTTAGTCTGGGAAGACTAGAGAACCAAATTCATGGACATTCATATGTGTATATAAAAAAAGAGCTTTATATACAAGAGCAATTGAATATTGAGAAAACATACTAGCCCAGTCCAGATCAAGTCCCCAAGTCCAATATTAGTCCATATGTCCAGTACCCATCTATAAAGTCCTCTTCAAACTCATGAAACACATGCAATGACACCAAATGCAGGAAGATCACAGGCCAGTGGGTGGAAACTCTTGTGGATCCAGTGGTGTTGTAAGCATCTGTGCTGACAGGTGTCTCCTCGTGGCTCCTCCAGGTCCAGGACTCTCACTGCCATCAGCATAGATCCATGTGTCTTGTCAGTAGAGTCTCTCAGGAAGTCCGCAGAGAGTGTGTCTCCCACCTCCGAGGAGGAAAACTGGAATTTAGACTCCATCCCTTCGCTCTTAATCCTCTCAAGTCCCAAACTGACACCAAATTATGTAACTACCACACCATCCTTGCCTCCAAGGAACTCTCTGATCATACTTCTTTATTTGATCTTTTAGCAGTAAAAAATACTCAGTATTTTCTTATAAGTAAATCCAAAAAGTCCTGTTGATGCCATGGTTAATCACCTGGTTGTTAACTGCTTTGAGGTAGAAAGATACGGCAGTCTCTTTCTGTAAAAATGTACAACCCATGAACAGTTCTACTTTATCCTCTAGGGTGACTGAGTCAGAATTGACTCAATGGCAATGAACTATAAGATAGAGCCAAGTTATTTCCATGTTTCATAGGCTTCTCTATTTTCTGTGGACCAATTATTTGAAGTTATTTAATATAAGAAACCACCTACAGATGTGCTAACAGACACTAATTGGGTAAGACAATGCTTTGTTTTGGTTTTGTGCTTACTATTGTTTTTGCATGCCTATATTGATAAGAGAGGTGGTATAAACAATCCAGAGGAGAAAACAACTGGACTGACAGTTCTGGGGACATGGGAGAGAGGAGGTGGGAGAAACGAAGGGGTGATCAGCAAACTGAGGGACAAGGGATCAACAAGTGAGCTAAAATTGATGGCGCGGAGGGCATAGGAAGCCTGGTGGGGTTTGATCAAGTGCAATTTAGCCAAAAGGAATTTATGAAACCCAAATGAAGGGCACATATGATAGTGGGACTAGAGGAAAGTAAAAGGAAATAGAGAAAAGAAGTAGGAGCCTAAGAACATTTATAGAGGTCTAAATACAGGTAAATGTATTTATATATAGTGATGGGGAAATATATCTATGTATGCATAGTTATATGTTAAGTATTAAGGTGACAGATGGACATTGGGCCTCTACTCAAGTACTCCCTCAATACAAGAGCACTTTGTTGTAATAACATGATATTCTGTGATGCTCACCTTCACGACAAGATCGCTGAAGACAAAATGGGTGCATAAGCAAATGTGGTGAAGAAAGCTGATGGTGCCTGGCTATCAAAAGATATAATATCTGGGGGTTAACGGCTTGAAGATAAACAAGCGGCCATCTAGCTAAGAAGCAACAAAGCCTCATGGAAGAAGTGCACCAGCCTGTGTGAACATGAGGTGTCGTTGGGATCAAGTATCAGACATCAAAGACCCAGAACAAAAATCATATTGATGTGAATGAGGAGGGGGTGGAGTGTAGATCCAAAGCCCATCTGTAAACAATTGGATATCCCTTCACAGAAAAGTCATAGGAAGAGATGAGCCAGTCAGGGTGCAGTATAGCATCGATGAAATATACAAGTTTTTGCTATTTTTTTAATGCTTCCCACCCCTACCATCCCCACTATCATGACCCCAATTCTACCTTACAAATCCAGCTAGACCAAAGCATGTACACTGGTAGCGCTAAGAGCTCACAACACAGGGAATCCAGGACAGATAAACCCCTCAGGACCAATAATGAGAGTAGCAATACCAGAAGGGAAAGGGGAAGATGGAGGGAGAAAGGGGGAACTGATCACAATGATCAACATATAACACCCCCCAAGGGATTAACACCAGAAAAATGGGTGAAGGGAGACAGCAGTCAGAGTAAGGCATGAGAAAAATAATGATTTAAAAATTGCCAAGGGTTCATGAGGAGTGAATCAGGGAAGGAGGAAATGAGCTGATATCAAAGGCTCAAGTGGAAAGAAAATGTTTTGAAAATGATGATGGCAACATATGTACGATTGTGTTTGACACAGTGGATGAATGTATGAATCATGATAAGAGTTGAAAAAGCCTCCAATAAACTGATTAGATTAGATAGATAGATAGATAGATAGATAGATAGATAGATAGATAGATAGATAGATAGATTCAGGGCTTTTTTGTGTAGAGGAACTCTGGGAACAGTGGTTTAAGTATTGAACTACCATCAGAAGGTTAGCAATTTAAACCTGTCTATCACTCAGAGAGAGAACAATGAGGACATCTGTTCCCCTAAGAGTCACAATCTCAGAAATCCCAAGAGGCAGTTCTGTTCTGTCCTACTGGGTCTCCATAAATTTGAATCAACTTGACAAAAGTGGAATTAATTTTGGCTATCTCTATATGATGGCTACTGAGAGATTTTCTTTTAGCTAATATAGTTTTCTGACCACTAACAAGCCTGCATTAAAAGATAATTTTCAGAAAAAGATGAAATCCTAATTCTCACCATCCAAACCCATTGATGTGGAATTGATTGTAATTCATAGCAACACTATAAGTCAGAAAGAACCCGACCTATAGAATTTTCAAGGCTGTAAATCTCTACAGAAGCAGATTGTCATATCTTTTTCCCTCTGTGCCACCTGTCTCCTATAATTCTCACACAGATATAAACACGAACATCTTTTAAAGTGTTCATATTTCTAGTTATGCCTACTTTTTGGTTCCCCTTTGTAGATACTATTTTTTCTAGAGCGATAGAATCAGGCAGGTGTTGTAATCAGTAAAAGAAAGTCACAAAAGCACAAATTTATATAGAATGAAGAAATGTTGTAAATATAGAAGACAAAATAGGTTTTTATAGAAATTGGGGCAAAATAAGTTATTCCAAAAGGATAAAGAAAATCAATTAAACCTCTGCTGGATAAAAGTGAATTGGTATCTCTGTTAGTTACTTACAACTTACAGAATTGTAAAATAGCTCAAAGTCAATGCAAGTAAGATCACAAAACCAAAAAACATTTGTGCATGTATAATTACGTATTTCTAAGAAAGCATCATGTAGACAAGAGCTTCTGGAGTTGGTCTTGGATCCAAATCCCAGTTCCACCACGTTCTAAGGGACAAGTTGCTTCATTTCTCTTTACTGTTGCCTCAGTTTCCAGAGCTATAAAATGGAGTAATAATCCCTACCATAAAGTCTTTCTATGAGGAGTCATTGTACAGAGCTCTCCAGACTGGCACACTGTGAGCACTGAATATCAAGTAAAAAAAAAAAAGGCAGTTGTCATCAAAGTCAACTTATGATAACCCCATATGTGTGTACCACAAAGATTTCAATGGCTGACATCTATGGCATAATGCACTGAGATGCAAAATCTGTCATACAGTATGGGCTTAGTGGAAACTAACTGCCACCCTTGCCAATATTTGTTACTTTCTTTTTCGTGAACTTTGCTATTAGTCTTGTGTGAGATAATATCTTATTGTTGTTTTGATATGTATCTCTAATGATTGTGAGTATTTCGTGTATTTATTGGCCACCTAAATGCTTTCATTGGTGAAGTGTCTGTTCATTTCCTATGTACACTTTTAAATTGTATTATTTGTCTTTCTTGTTGAACGGATGAAGTTTCCTATAAATTTTAAAATGTCCTGATTTCACCAATGTATTTGAGGGATGATTTTATTGGGTATATGATTCTTGGTTGTCATTTTTCCGGAGTTTTATATATGTTGTTATGTCATTACAGTCTTGCCTGCATGATTTCTGCAAATAAATCAGAATTTAGTCTTACTGGTTGGCCTTTGTAGGTAACTTTTTGCTTTTTCCAAACTTCTCTCAGGATTCTTTCCTTGTCTTTGATTTGAAAAGTTTAATTGTGGTATGTCATGGTGATTTTCTCATGGGATGTATCTTGTTTGTGGTTTCCTCGCCTTCTTAAATATAGTTCTTCTCATATTTCATGATGTTAGAGAAAGTTAATTCATCTTTTTGGTTTGTTTGTTTCTTTCTTCCTGTTTTGGAATTCCTAACACGTGTACATTATTTATCCTCGTCGTATCCCAATTCTAAGGCTTTCTTTGGATATTTTTGCTTTATTTCTTAATTGGTCCTCTAGAAGATTAGTGTTGAGAGATACATCTTCAAGATCACTAGTTAAGCCTTTCACTAATTCATTTCTTCTCCTTTGCTCTCTCAATTTTAGCAGTAATCTTCTGGATTTATATTTTCTGTTTTTATGTAATGTTTCTAATTTTTTCAGTTTGTTCTTGTAGCATTTTCTTAAATTCTTTTAAAGATTTTCTGTTCTCATTGATTTCATCTATTGCTTTCTGAATCCTACTTTCAATCCATGGAAAGTATCTAGATGCTAATTTCTGCCTTCCTTACCAGTTAGTTCCAATGTCTTGTCTTCCTCAAGAGAGTCTCTTGGGGTTGTGTATTAGTCACTTGTTTGAGCCACCCTGTTTTGTTTCTGTGTAAATGGAAGTGGTCTGTTGTCTCCAAGACCTTGTGATGGTGCTATCTTTGTTTTATTGATGATCAGGTATTACTTGAGTGGATAGTGGCCCTTGTCCAATAGGTGTACCTGTTGGAGGTAGACAGGTAGCCAGGTTATTTGGACACAGCATGTCTCCAATCAAGCAAGTCGGGGAAAGGAGGAAAAAAAAGAAGAGGGGGGCAGAATACAAAACAAGTAATTGGTAAATAAAATAATTTGTGTGTGTGTGTGTGTGTGTGTGTGTGTGTGTAGACAAGCAGGAAAAAGCAGGCAAGAAAAAGTAATTAAATAACTTAAAAGGAAATAGGTATAAAAACACAGGTAGAGGGGGAAATAGAATAAACAAAATTAAGAAGAAGGAAATGAAATAGCATAGAAAAGGGGCACGGTAAAGAAAAACTAACAGAAAATAAAAGGAGAGAAAGCAAAGGGGATAGGAAAAGGAATGCAGAAGAAAGGGATGAAAATAGGAAAGAAAGAGCTTAAAAAATAAGGGCAGGAACAAAGTCCACATGGAAGAACACACCAGCCTGTGTGATCACATGGTTCTGAAGGGATCAGTTATCAGGCATCAAAGAACAAATAATCATATCATTGGCTGCACACCTCCATGATTCAATCACTGAAGACAAACGTGTGAATAAGCAAATGTGGTGAAGAAAGCTGATGGTGCTCGACTATCAAAAGAGATAATGTCTGGGGTCTTAAAGGCTTGAAGGTGAACAAGCAGCCATCTAGCTCAGAGCAACACCAGCCTGTGCGATCACGAGGTGTCAAAGGGATCCGGTATAAGGCATCATCACAAAAAAAAATCTTACCATAGTGAATGAAGGGGGAACTGCAGAGTGGAGACCCAAAGCCCATTTGTCCGCCACTAGAGATCCCCTCACAGCGGGGTCTAGGGGAGGAGATGAGTCAGTCAGGGTGCAACGTAGCACCGATGAAGAATACAGCTTTCCTCCAGTTCCTAAACGCTTCCCCTGCCCCCCTCCCCCCGCCTCATTACCATGATCCGAATTCTACCTTGCAAGTCTGGATAGAGCAGAGGTTGTACACTGGTGCAAATAGGAGCTGGAGGCACAGGGAATCCAGGGTGGATGACACCTCCAGGACCAGGGCTGTGAGGGGCGATACTGAGAGAGTAGAGGGTGAGTAGGTTGGAAAGGGGGAACCCATTACAAGGATCTACATCTGACCTCCTCCCTGGGGGACGGACAACAGAGAAGGGGGGAAGGGAGACGCCGGATAGGGCAAGATATGACAAAATAATAATTTATAAATTATCAAGGGCTCATGAGGGAGGGGGCAGCGAGGAGGGAGGGGGAAATAAGAGGACCTGATGCAAAGGGCTTAAGTGGAGAGCAAATGCTTTGAAAATGATTAGGGCAAAGAATGTACAGATGTGCTTTATACAATTGATGCATGTATATGTATGGATTGTGATAAGAGTTGTATGAGCCCCTAATAAAATGTTTTTAAAAAAAAGAAATGAAGGAGGACAATGAATGTACAGATGTGCTTTACACAATTGATGCATGTATATATATGGATTGTGATGAGAGTTGTATGAGCCCCTAATAAAATGTTTTTTAAAAAAAAGAATGAAGACTGGGGCAGAGGACAATACTGTGGAGGGTCACGGTGCCCAGTATGAGGTGAAGAGGTGGAACCAGTTTTGATGGATTTTGCCAGCTTAACTATTATCTGAGATTAAGAACCCGATCCAGAAATAATTTGAGCAATATCAGATGGTGACTCAAGTCAGAGGGTTTGCTATTAAAGGGAACTACCTTAGAGGACTTGTCCTTGAGGACAGTTCAGGGAAAGCCAGACAGTGATACTTACCCACCCAGGGTAGCCTTGGACAGGTCACTTGCCAACCCTGTGCATTCTGTTGCTCTGATAAGACAGAGTTCAGACACCACCAGGTGTGGTGTGAGTGTGGTGTAATAGGGGTCAACCCACAGGTATGTGGCTCTGAACCCAGACAATGCTGGGGTGTGCAAGGGTGGGGGTGATATAATTAGCTTCTGGGTGGATGAGATTATGAGCTGGCTGTTCTGGTCAACAGGAGAGTGTTACGAACAAGATTGAGGATTCCACCTTTCTCATAATCAGCCACCAGTATCTACCTGTTCTGGTCCTGAGCAAACAGAACCAATGATGGCCTCACTGCAGGAAGCCAGCAGATCATTCATGCAGTTGTTTCCTCTATGGAAATTCCTATTACACTTTTTCTCTCAAGCAGTGGTCAATCTACCTTCTCTATCCTTTCCTTTGAAGCTCAAAGGGGGCAGGGTTATCATGCATATCTGTTCTCTCACGTCTGTTTGGTAGAAGGTCTACGTAAACTTTCTGCTTAATCCATAATCTTGTTGGAAATCAGTTTTCTATAAATTTTAGAGATTAGTTCAAGACTGATATTATATTGTCAAAATTACTCCCAGTAGGTCGATTCTTCTTTTACTCTTAGTAAAATCTTTCCTATGCATAGGTTTCTAATTTTTAGGAGGTCTAGTCATCTAGTCTTCTGCTCTGTGTGTCCTTTTATTTATGTTTGGTCATATATTCATGCCACGCATTAGGGCCTCTAAGTTCATCTCTATTTTTATTTGATGGCCTGTATAGTTTTAGTTTTTAGTTAGATGATTTTTGTGTACAATATAAGATATGGGTGATTTTTCATTTTTCTGTAAATGGATATACAGATTTAAGAACACTATTTCTTAAATAGATTTCTATTTTCTCCATTTAATACATTTCAGTACTTTGTCAAAGTTCTACTGTCCATAGTTGAGCAGATTTACCTCTGGGTTCTCCATTAGGTTCCCTTGGTCTATGAGCGTAGCCCCAATACCAGGCTAGAACCCTTTTATGCTGCTGATGAGACTGTAGACTGGTATGAAAGCCGAGGAAAACAGAATGCCCATAGCACTTCCATAGAAGTTGTAAATAGAAATACCATATGGCCCAGAAACTCCCCTAGTATGTATGCATCCTAGAAAAATAAGAACCATGATATGAATAGCTGTAAGGACACCCTTATTAATTTCAGCAATATTAGCTATAGCAACAAGATAAAAAACAACCTGAATACTCATTGACAGAAGAAAGCATAAGAAAACTCTGGTGAAAACATCCAATGAAATACTACATGGGGTTGAAGAATACTGGAGAATCAGAAAAATACTTCAGGCTACGATGAATCTGGAGAATATTATGCGAAACCAAACACAAAGGGGCAAGTAGTGTATGAGACTATTATTAAAAGTCAAGAACAGATTTTTGCACTAAAAGAAGCATTATTTTAGGATTTCCATGGTGTGTTCAATTGCCTTGTATACTGGACAATAAATAAGGAAGACTGGAGACGAATTGACACATCTGAATTGGCAACGAACATTGAAAGTCCCACGGACGGGCAAGAGGCCAAACAATTCTATCTCAGAGAAAGTACAGCAGAATGCTCCTCAGAAGCAAGGACAGAGAACATTTAATGCACTGTGGACATGTGGTTAGAAGAGGTCAGTTCCTGGAATAGGACATCATGCTGGATATAATAGTTACATTTGTATCAACATGAATCAGCCAGGATTTTCAGTGGTTTAGCAGTTATGATTTAGTAACTCCCCATTATGTGATCTCACACAGAATATTCAATTCCATACTGGGAACTGCAGTGAGCAGCCAATTTGTTGTAAAATTATTAAGGTGGAATGCAATAACTTTACTCAGATCACTATCCTCATGAATTTTCCTTTGGGTTGTGACCTTATTCATAAGTCAACATGGTATAGAACATTTTTGCTTCTTTCTTGGTCTGTATGCTGCACCTGGCCCATCAACTTCCATTTCTTTGGACTTAAGTCAATGACTTGCTATTCTCCTGCCAAACCTGAACTCCATGACCCTGATCTCCTGACCTTGGGCTCAGCTGCCTCTGCATTGTGTGGTTTTCCTGCTTCCTGAATTGTTAAATGGAAAACTAACCTGCTCTGTAATCTTTTTCTCATTGCACAGTAAAAAGCTTTCTTATTAACTGAAGGCGTGAATAAGTGAATGAAAATATTTACTCCCATGGATGGGATTTACATCATAGCAGGCTAAGGGCATATTCTTGGAAACCATGAACTAGCTCACCTCTCTATAAGTCAGAATCAATTTGATGACAGTGTGTGAGTGAATGATTCCCACATTGGAGGATTTTATTCAGAAATCCTACATCTAATTTGGGCAGAAGCTCTTCTTGTACATCTTGGAGAGTCATAAATGGACCGATGCTCCATGCAATTCACTATTCACCTGTGCTCCTCAAAACCAAACATTCAACATAATCCAAATCCTTTTAGATGGAACAAGACCATCTTCATTAAAAGGATCAATATAAAAGGAGACAGATTGTAATTCTGAGGTGTCCGTGAATGTGAGTGTATCCCTCATGCAACTTCCTCTGGCTTTTTTCCCAGAAAAGATGCAAGAATAATAAAATCACCCAAACTGTGTACAAAATCAATAAAAAGACTTGCTAAAACTGAGAAGAAAGGACATCTGAAGATTTTCTAACTTGCATAGAAATCAGTGGGCAATTAGAGTTTCCGGTACAGTATTTATAATAGCATTATTATATTTGAAACTCTTAAAATCTGAAGAGTCTGGATTTAACTGACAAGGAAACATGTGCGAAGTAATGGAAATGGATTGTAAATGTCAGCATCATGTTTGATCATGCCAAGGTGACCTTAAAATGCCATCTTATCCACTTTAATTTAGCAAGACTGATTTCCTAAAATATCAAATATTTGAAATAACTGAGAATATATATTGAACTACTGGAACAAATAGCTAGAAGATATTTCAGTTGTCCCACTTTAAAAAGCAAGATGTAAGTAAACTCTTCTAACATAGGTAGGCAACGTAGGAGGTCTACCTTAAGTGGGAATTGTATCTTTGCTCTTCATCATTAACAGGGAGAGTTAACCTTGCCCAGACATGAAGGACACTGTCCTTCACAGAATTTCATCTAAGGGCCCTTGTTCCTACTGTCACTGTTTCATTCCTCGACTCAGTTACAACTCCTCCTTTTTAAAAAAATGCAATTTTCCTGGGAAGATTGGTATATTAAATGTATACAATCTTAATGAACAAGCATTAATCAAATTACTTTCTTTCCTGGGATAACTGGGACATAAGAAACTGCTAAAGACAAACACTTTATAATCATCCTTTATTGAGAACTGATTTCTTACCAGTATTACAGGAGCTTTAATTCTAACTTCTTAAACCAATTTTTTTAATTGCTAACAATTCAATTCCAATTCATAACAACCTGATGTATGTCAGAGTACTAGATTTTCAATGGCTGATTTCTCAGAAGTAGATCACCAGATGATCTTCTTGTGTACTTTGGGTGGGCTTGAACTTCCAACCTTTCAGTAACAGGAAAGTGCATTAATCTTTTCATCCCTCGGGGATGCAACAACCCCTTAAGTGAGGTTTTGTCTGCTCCATTTTACAAAGGAATAAACTGAAGGGAGACTTAAAATAACTTAGTTCAGTCACATAGCAACAACCTACATCTGACTCTAGAGCCTGCATTCTTTCCTCCATATGAGCTGTAGGTTCACAGGGAGAAAAATAGGGCTATTTTGGCTATAATGCATTAGAGAAAATTTTCTCCTGTATCACAATTTTGCTAAGAATAAACCCCAGTTCAAACACCAATCCTGATAAACAGACTTCATGCCAAAATTACATTTGAAATAGACATTGGTTAAATGCACAGGTCAATATTGTCACATGTTAAGAAATTCACATTTTGACACCAGAAAAAAAGAAGCGGGGACTGTGAGGTTTTCAGATGCTTTCTATATATTTCAACCAAAGAAATCTCAAAATCCACATCTATCAAAGGAAGCGATTAGATGTAGGAATGGGCAGAGATGGAAGTTAAACTCCAACACAGGCCCATCAGAGTCTCAGCCAACACCACAGGGGCTCTGGAATACTTCACAGTTGATGGAAATGACTGGGCTTTGTAGTCCTACCATGTTACACAGTAAATGGGAGATGCTCTGGGGAAAGTCAGGTGGTTTGTTATAGCTAGAAAAAATGCTAAAAAGAACTAGCAACTAAGAGTACTCCAACAAACAAGGAAAACATTTTCTTTCAAGGAGGGTCTAGGCAGGAAATCTCTCTGTACCATAAAACATCATGGATAGCTAGTCCATATAGATTCTAACTTTAGGACACTTCTTCCATGTAAAGTGTATAACCGAATTCCACACCTGAAAGTCTACCAATTGTTAGAATTTTCCCCTCACCATTCTTTCTAGGTCATTCTGCAGTAAGACCATGATTTAGCTCCTGTACATTTTCAGCTTGCAGCCACATACTGATCTAAACCATACTCGGGATTTTTCCTCCTCGGCTGACTGAGAGTGAAAGAACCCACCACCCATATGTCTGCCCATGGGTTCACATGGATGAGGGAGAGGAACCTGTCATTAGGGGACAATTACTCTGGGTTGTTTATACCCTCACCTGATGGATCAATCTTATTATTTGGTAGGTCTAACAGAACCCACAACCACACCTCTGTCAGTTTAACATACTGTAACAGCTTGTATGTTGCTTTGAGGCTGGAAGCTAAGCCATTGTTATTTGAAATACTCGCAGGGTCACATATGGTGAACAGGTTTTAATGGAGCTTTCAGGTGAAGAATAGAGTGGGAAGAAGGACTGGGCAATGTAGCTCAAAGGGATTAACTACTGAAAACTTTATGCACAGCAGTAGAATATTGTCTTTTACAGAAGACGTGCCCCTAATGTTGGAGAGCACTCAAAATAGGAATAGGAAATAGCTGATCCCACAAAATGAAGTTGACCCCAAGGACATGATGGGAGCAAAGCTTTTGGGACTTTCACCTGCTGCTGGGGAACAATTCAAAATGAGAAGAACAGATGCAACATCCATTAAAACTCAGAACATGGACTGTGTGAAGTATGAATCTAGGGAAATTGGAAGCCATGAAAAATAAAGTGAAATGCATAAAGATATATACCCTTATGAATTTGAATGGATAAAATGAATGACCTAATATTGGAAATTTTTAATCACTCAAATGGTTTACCCTGCTGGAAATGACAAATTCAAGAGGAATGCATCATATTTATTGTCAAAGAGAACATTTTAAGACATGTTTTGAAGTATACTATTATAAATTATATAATAATATCTATACCCCTACAGGGAAGACCGGTTAATAAAAATATTATTCAGATTTATGTACCAATCTCTAAAGCCTGTAATAAAGAAACTGAAAAATATCTATCAAAATTTTCAATCTGAAATTAATCAAACATACAATCAAAATGCATTGATAATTACTGGTGATTAGAATATGAACATTGAACACAAAGAAGAAGGATAAATAGTTGGAAAATATGACATTGGTGGTAAACCTGAAGCTAGAGATCGCATGATAGAATTTTGCAAAACCAATGAGTTCTTCATTGCAAATACTTTTTCTGACATCACAAATAGTGACTATACACATGAACCCCACCAGGTAAAACATAATACAGGAATTGAATCGAATGCTTTTGTGGTAAGAACAAGATCGAAGCTCAACATCAGTCAAAACAAGAGGAGAGGAACAGACCATCATGTGCTCATATGCAAATTGAAGTTGAAGCTGAAGAAAAATGTAAAGGTCAACAAGAGCCAAAATCCTACCTAACTTTAGAGACTATCTCAAGAACAGATTTGACACACACAAAAAAATCAGATGAATTGTAGGATTGTATCAAAAATGAAGAAAGCAAATGATCATTTAAAAGACAGGAAAAAATAGATAAAGATCAAAGTGAATGTCAGAAGAGACTCGGAAACTTGCTCTTAAATGTAGTGTGGCTAAAGTGAATGGAAGAAATCATGAAGCAAAATCACTGAACAAAAGTTTCCAAGGGCAGCACAAAAGGACAATATAAAGCATAGTAATTAGATGTTCCAAGTCCAGGAGTTAGAAAAACAAAAGTGAAGAACATGATCAACATTTCAAAAGCTGAAAGAAATGAAGGTGGAAAAAAATCAAGCCCGGAGTTTCAGTATTGAAGGATTCAATGGGCAACATTTTTGAATGCTTATTGGAAGCATCAAAAAAAATGGGAGGAATACACAGAATCAAGGTACCAAAAAGAATTGATGAACATTCAGTCACTTCAAGAGGTAGCATATTATCAAGAACTGATGATATTGGAAGAAGAAGTTCAAGCGAAACTGAAGACATTAGCAAAAAACAAGCTCCAGGAATTCATGGAATACATGTTGAAATTAGGAACTCACTTATCTATGTTAAGAATTTTGGAAGAAAGCTACCTGCCCAATGGACTAGAAAAGATGCATGTTTATTCCCACACCAAAGAAAGGTGACTCAACAGAATGCAAAAATTTACAAACAATATCATTAATATCTCGTGCAAATAAATTTTGCTGACAGTAATTCAAAATGTAGCAGTACATTGTCAGGCCAGAAACTCAAGCTAAATTCAGAAGAGGATGTAGAGTGAGGGATACTTTTGCTAACATAAGATGGATCTAAGCTCAAAGTAGAGAATACCAGAAAGATGTTTATTGGTAGTTTATTGACTATTCAAAAACATTAGACTGTGTGGAACATTGTAGGGCTGCCAATAAATACACAAAGACACTCAGCTCTAGCTCCTTGGGTCAGCAAACCTAGCTCTCCCAATCACACGCCTAGAGGTACACTACTCCACAAGCCAGCTTCCTGTCTGAAAGCACTCAGTTTTATTTGCTATGAGGATTGGGAAATCCACAACTCTATCTTATGTTCTGGTTCTTGATTCTGCTGTCCCTCTCTTCTACTCCTCTTGTTGCTCCTCTGATGTCACAGCTGTCTCCTAGATTTAGAAGGTTCAATGGACAGGTATCTTCAGAATCCAAAGGATTCCCTTCAATATTGACTCCTTTATGTTTATGGTTGTAAAGCCCTACTTTCTTGCTCCTGAGATGGCTCACTTTATATTCAGCTGGAGAGCAATCACAATTAACCAACTTAATAATCAGGCACAACCGTATCTTATAAGTGTCTTTCTCCACCTTCTCAAATCCAGATGCATCGGAAAAAGTCATTTTGTAGAATTTATAGAGCCTATGACTAGAAGGGCCATATTAAATAGTCCTCTATACTACATCAAAGCATTGCAAAAATGAGAATTCCAGAATACTTAATTGTGATCATGCTAAACTTGCACACAGACCAAGGGGTGTTCATTTGAGCAGAACAAAGGGATGCTGCATAATTTAGAAATCAAGAAAAGTGTGCAGAAGGGTTGTATCCTTTCACACTACTTATTTGGTCTGTATGCTGAATAAATATCCCTACTTATTCAAGCTGTATGCTGAGGTTAGGCTATATGAAAAAGAACACAGAATCAGGATTAGAGAAATTTTCATTAACAGCCTGTGATATGCATAAGGCACACCTTGCTTGCTGAAATCCAAGAAGACTTAAAGCACTTACTGATGATCAAAGACTACATCCTTCAGTGTGGACTATAAGTCAATTTAAAGGAAACAGAAATATTCACAAATAGACCAATAGACAACATCATAATAAACAGAGAGAAAATTGGAGTTATCAAGGGTTTCACTTTACTTGGATCCCCAATCAATACTTACGGAGGCAGCATTCAAGAAATCAAATGATGTCTTAGGCTGGGAGAATATACTGCACAAGACCTCTTTAAAGTGTGTAACATTAAAATTCTCACTTTGAGGATAAAGGTACATCTGACCCAAATTTTATATGCATTTGAAAGTTGTACCGTGAGTAAGGAAGACTGAAGAAAATTGATACATGTGAATTATAGTGTTAAAAAAAGAATATTGATGCATTGAGGGAGTGTTTGAGTAGAGGCCCAAGGTCCTTCCGCCACCTTAATACTTGACCTATAAATATAGACACATAGATCTATTTCCCCATCCTCCTATATATATTTGCATGTACATGTCTTTGTCTAGACCTCCATGAATGCCCTTTGACTCCTAGCTCTTTCCTCCATCTCCCTTGACCTTCCTCCTGCCCCACTACCATGCTTCATCGCCACCTGGGCTAGAGTATACCTCTTCTCTAAGCAACCTTACCCTTGATCATTTCCCACCAAGCCTGCCACTCCTCCTTCTCTACCATTTGGGGTCCCATGTTTTTCCCTTGTCCCTGGGTTTGTTAACACCACTTCCTTACCCCCCCTACCCCCCCCACCCCAAGTCCTCCCGGAACTGTCGGTCCCGTTGTTTTTCCTCCAGATAGTTCATCCAGCCTGTCCTATTCAGACAGACCTGTGGAGTCACTAACATGCACGAAAACTAGACAGAGGAAAACAAAGCAACAGTATACAACCAGACAACACCTTCTTTTATTAAATTGGAACTCTATGATGCTCACTCTCCCAACACAACTGCTGAAGCCAAAGTGGGTGAACAAGTAAATGTGGTGAAGAAAGCTGATGGTGCCCAGCTATCAAAAGAGATAGTGACTGGGGTCTTAAAGGCTTGAAGATAAACAAGCGGCCATCTAGCTCAGAAGCAACAAAGTCCACATGGAAGAACACACCAGCCTGTGTGATCGAGTGGTCCCAAAGGGATCAGTTACCAGGCATCAAAGAACAAAAAATCATATCATTGACTGCACACCTCCATGATAGGATCGCTGAAGACAAATGGGTGCACAAGCAAATGTGGTGAAGAAAGCTGATGGTGCCCGGCTATCAAAAGAGATAGTGTCTGGGGTCTTAAAGGCTTGAAGGTGAACAAGCGGCCATCTCGCTCAGAAACAAATAAGCCCACATGGAAGAAGCACACCGGCCAGTGCGATCACGAGGTGCCCAAGGGACCAGGTATAAGGCATCATGCAAAAAAAAAAAAAGATATAAGTGTGTGTATGTATGTGTATATATGTGTATATGTATATATGTATGTGTATATATGTATATATATATCATATTAAATGAAGGGGGAAGTGCAGAGTGGAGACCCAAGGCCCAAGTGTCGGCCAATGGAGATCCCCTCATAGAGGGGTTTAGGAGAGGAGATGGGTTAATTAGGGTGTGAGGTAGTATCGATGAAGAACACAGCTTTCCCCCAGATCCTGGATGCTTCCTCCCCCCAACTACCATGATCCGAATTCTACCTTGCAGGGCTGGATAGGACAGAGGCTGTACACTGGTACATATGAGGGTTGGAGGTACAGGGAATCCAGGGTGGATGATACCTTCAGGACCAAGGGTGTGAGGGACGATGCTGGGAGAGTGGAGGGTGAGTGGGTTGGAAAGGGGGAACTGATTACAAGGATCCACATGTGACCTCTTCCCTGGGAGAGGGACAGCAGAGAAGGGGGGAAGGGAGACTCCGGATAGGGCAAGATATGACAAAATAATGAGGTATAAATTACCAAGGGCATATGAGGGAGGGGGGAATAGTGAGGGAGGGGGGGGGGAAAGAGGACCTGATGCAAGGGGCTTAAGTGGAGAGCAAATGCCTTGAGAATGATTGGGGCAGGGAATGTATGGATGTGCTTTATACAATTGATGTATGTATATGTATGGATTGTGGTAAGAGTTGTTTGAGTCCCTAATAAAATGTAAAAGAAGAAAAGAGAATAAAATGATTAGGGCAAAGACTGTACAGATGTGCTTTATACAATTGATGTATGTATATGTATGAACTGTGAAAAGAATTGTATCAGCCCCAATAAATTAAAAAAAAGAAAAAAAATTATAATAATACCCCCGCCTTTTAAAATAGTTTAAGCCATCAATTAGAGCTACGTATGGAAAATATTCAGCCAAGTGCCAAACAGATGTAAGTACTCAATAAAAGATAACTATTAAAAAAAAAAGAATATTGAGAGTACCATGGACTGCCAGAAGAACAAACAATATGTTGTAGAGGAAATTTAACCAGAATGTTCCTTAGAAGAAGGACAGCAAGATTCCAAAATCCCAAGAGGTCTTGTACCACAGTGTGTTAGACAGGGTTCTCTAGAGAGACAAAATAAGAATGCTAATAAGTATATAGATAGATAGATAACATAATAAATAAACATTTATTTAAATTAGAAAGCAGTACAAATGACTCAGTGCAACTCACTACCGTGAGACAGTCTGCCAGGTTATACTATGGCCTAGAATAAAGCAGCGCACTTTTCCACTCTGAGCCTCACTCAAATCTAGCAGTCTTTTATGATATCCAGTACATGAGTCGTAACAGTATTCCTAGGTTTGAAATAATAAGCTTCATCAAGAATCTAAAGCGTTCTTGTACACTAGTGATAATGGCCTTATTGCCAACTGAATATCTAATTCCCAGACCCCAGCACAGCTGTCATTGATGGTGCCATTGAATCTGTTCCAACCCACAACAACACTATGCACAACAAAATGAAACTCTGCCCAGTCCCGTGCCATCTTCACAATGGTTTCTGTGCTTGAGCCCAACACACGGTCTGCTTTATCAAACCACTCCTAGTAGCACCTGTCATAAGTTGGGCTCTCTGGAAACAAATGCTGAAACAGAGTTTGTTATTGTCATTTGGTGCCTTCAATTGATCTTACTCATAATGACCCCAGGTAAGGCAATAGGATTACATCACAGGGTTTTCTAGGTTATAGTTTTATGGGAGCAGATTGCCAGGTTGTCCCCCTGAAGAGGGCTTGAACTACCATTATTTCAGTCAGCAGTCAAGTGCTTAGTCATTGTATGACCAGGGCTCCTTACTCCTGTCACACAGGGCAATGATTAGGGACCCACCCCTACAAAAGAGCAGAAGTGGGGGTAGGAAGGAACAGAGGGAGAAATGAGCTGCAGCTCAGGCCCAGTGAAGCGGAGACATCCCCACATATAGTGCACATTCTGACTGGTCAGAATGGTACCACTGTGGCCAACGTGAATGAGCCTTTGCATGACACCATAGTCAGTCATTGGGTGAAGAGACTTTCCTTTTTCTAAAAATTTTAATCATTTTATTGGGAGCTCTTACATATATCATAACAATGTATAGTTCAATCACATCAAGCAATATTGTACAATTGCTACCACAATCAGTTTCAAAACATTTTGTTTCTTATTGAACTTCTTGGTATCAGCCCCTATTTATCCCATCTCTCCCCCATCCTACCCCTAAGGAACCCTTATTGGTTTTTTCCCTATACTAGTTTTTTTGTTGCCATATCTTACATGATCCAATATATCTGTTCACATACAAATCTCTTGTTCAATCCCATCGAGTGGGGTTATACAGTCATAAATGATAAAAGCTCACTATTTCCCTCTTCTCCCCTCTCGTCCTGTACCCCCAGGGAACCATTACTTCTGTTACTGTTTCTGAAGGATTAACTAGGTTGTCTTTCATGTACCTAAAGATCTTAAATATACAAATGAACATATGCAAATCTAACATAATTGATGAGGTAAAACAAAAAACAGAAAGTAAGGGGAGCAAATATTAAAGAACTAGAAGATTGTTATGTGGTTTATCGGTGCTATACCACAGCCTGGATTTATCATCCCTTCCATGTGGCCTTTCTGAGAGGGATTGTCCAATTATCCTGTAGGTGAGTTTGGGGTCTCCACTACATCGACACCTCATGATCACACAGGCTGGTGGGCTTTTTCCATATGGGCTTTGTTGCTTCCCTGCTAGATGACTGCTTCTTTAACTACCAGCCTTTAAGACACCAGATGCTGTCTCTTTTAGTAGCTGGGCACATTTGCTTGTGCACCCATTTTGTCTTCAGCAATTGTGTCAGGAAAGTTAGTATTATACAATGCCACATTATTAGAACAAACCATTCTTGAACTTGGAGAAGATTTAAGTAGAGGTCCAAAGTCCATCTGCTTTCTTGTTGCATTTGTGTATATGTATATATACATACATAAAGAGATATATATTTTTCCTTTCCTCATGCCCCACTATTATGTTTACCTGTCATTCACTTCCCTGTAATTACTCTCAGATACAATTCAATTGATTAAACTCAACCATAAAAGCCACACCATCCCCACCATCAATTTTAGAACACTTACTGTACACGGGGTACCTGTCATTGTTGGCTCCCTGCCCACCTCATGCCCTCCCCTCCCATGAGCCTCAGGAACCATCAGACCAGTCACTGCCTCAATAAGATTGCCTATCCTGCCTCTGCCTATCTTGTAAAGATAAACACCAAAAATACTCAAACAAACAAACATACAGATAGATAGTCAATAGATTAACAGGAATCATGACGTAGAGCAATGAATATCTCTCTGTTAAACAGAGAGAAAGACATGTTAAAACCATCACTCCAGTCCCCCTTTCTTCCAGAGCTGTATATCCCAGGTCCTGCTTAACTGACAACCCATATACCCTTTCAGTCTTTAGTATTTGTGTTGAAAAGGGAGTATCCTAAATATCCCGTGTTATTCCTGCAGTCAGGAATGGAGCATTCTAGTGTCCCCTGCCCAATTAAATTTGTAGATTTTCAGTGTGTTCCCCTTCAGATGGGGTACCATGTGCTGCCCCACATCCCACATCATGTCAAAAGTTTATGATCAGGATATTTGGAGACTTGGTGGCTTCGCTCCCATCACTGGTCTGTTGCGCGCTCCTCTAGATTTGCCCCATGTGTGAGTGTCAGACTGGCTGCTCTCCCTAAGGCTGGACCTTCAGGGCTGTCCTCTGCAGCACTGTCATCTAGGGAGAGGGAGACACGTCTCAAGCTGAAGCTGGCCCTGCAGTCATCTCTGGGAATGAGCTACTCTGAGCAGGAACATCACCCTCAAAGATTGGCATACCAACATGAGATCGACTCTCGCTCTTCCTTTCCTATGGAGATATAAATAAGACCCTCCCATTGGGTTGTTTAGTGCAGTGAGCCCCACATTGCCATCTTTTTTCTTCCCCCACCCCTCTGTTTGTCTTAAAGGAATATGAGAGGTGGGGAAAAGATGCCTTTTAGCACAGGCGCTATCTGCATCTGGTTTTGATGATGTAAGAATCATTGGTTTTGGTCTAGCACATGCCAGAACACATTGTCCTCAGCCCGGGAAGGTTGTGTTGTGTGACTTTTCCCTTCTGCCCATTCTTCTGTTTGAACTTACCTCAGTGAGCTCATGTTGTACTTGACCTTTTGTGCTTGGCTAACTTCACTCAGCATAATCTGTTCCAACTCTTTCCACAAAATAATGTGTTTCATAGTATTATCACTATTTTTTAGGAATATGTAGTATTCCATTGTGTGTAGGTACCAGTATTTTTTATCCATTCATCTATGGATGGAAATTTAGGCTGTTTCCAATTTGTTGCAATTGTGAACTGCACAGCAATGAATATTGGAGAGCAGATGTCTGGTCAGAGTCTGTTGCTTATTTCTTCTGGGTACATGCCCAGTAGTGGAACTGATGGGTTGTATGGTAGTTAGATTTCCATCTGCTTTAGGTATCACCAAATCACTTCCCACAAAGGCTGTACATATCTACACGACCACCAGCAGTGAATGAGTGTTTCTGTCTCACCACACCCCCTCCAACATTTGTTGCTTTCTGTCTTTTTTAATTGGGCTATCTTTGTGGGTACTAGGTGGTATCTCAAAATTGTTTTGCTTTACATTTCCCAGATGGCTAATGATGAGGAACATTTTCTCATATGTCTATTGGACATTTAGGTTTCCTCCTTTGTGAATCTTCTGTTCAAGTCTTTTGCCCATCTCCTCAGTGGGCTATTTGTTTTTGTTTGCTTGTTTGTTTGTTATTGTAAGCTTGAAGGATTCTGTAGATTTTAGTAATAATCCCTTTTCTGATATGTCATTACTAAATATCTTTTTCCCCTCTGTGGACTCTCCTATTACTCGCTTGATGAAATCTTTTGATGTACACAAGTATCTTATCTTTAGTAGGTCTCACTCATCTATTTTATCTTCCTCTGAGAGCATATATTTCCTTATGTTTGAGATCCCATGTATTCCCTGTGCTAATGTTCTTAGCTTTGTCTCAATTATCTCATTAACGATCCTGGTAATAGTGGGTTTTACCTCCAGATCTGTGTGATCCACCTTGTGTTTGTTTTTGTGTATGGAGTGAGGTAAGGGTTTTGTTTCATTTTTCTGCAGGCTGATATCCAGTTTTTCTAGCACCATTTGTTGAAAAGGCATCTGCTTCCCATTTGATATTTTGGGGCCGTTCTCAAAGATCAGTTGCCGGTATGCTGCTGCTTTAATTTCTGGGTTTTCTGTTCTTATCCAGTGGTCCAAGTATCTGTCATTATACCAGTACCATGCTGTTTTGACAATGGCGGCTGTGTAATAAGTCAGGTAGTGTGAGCTCTCCCACTTGGTTCTCACTCTTGAGGAGTTCCTTGCCAATTCTTGGCTTCTTCTCTTTCCATATGAAGTTGGTAATCAGTTTTTCCATTTCTTTGAAAAAATGATGTATTGGGATTGCATTGAATTTATACAGTGGCTTAGCAGGGTTGGCATATTTACAATATTGAGTCTTCCAATCCATGAGCATGGGATATTCTTCCATTTGTAAAGGTCCCTTTCAGTTTCTTGTGACAACATTTTGTTTTCCTCATAGAGATCTTTTGTTTGTGTTTTTTTTTTACTTAGGTATATCTATAGATATTTCAGTTTATCCTTGTCTATTGTGAAGGGTACTACCTTCTTGATCTCTTATTCTGTAATGCCCTCAGTAGTGCATAGCAATCTAATTGACTTCTGTTCCTTGATCTTGTATCCTGCCACTTTACCATATTCCTCTATCATACCACTCTACCATATTCCTACCACTCTATTGTATTCCCCTATCATTCCCAGCAATCCTATTGTGGAGCCTTTGGGGTTCTCTCTATATAAAATCATGTCACCTGCAAAATGCAATTATTTCCCTTCTTCGTTCCCCAGATGTATACTTTTGATATCATTCCATGACCTTATATTATGAGCTAGGACCTTCAGGATGATGTTTAATAGATGTGGGGACAAGGGACATCCTGGTCGGGTCTGCTTTTTCAATGGAAATGTTTTCATCTTTCCTCTGTACTTGTAACGCTGGCTATTTGCTTTTCATATGCACCTTTTATTATACCGAGGGAATCCCTTCTAACCCTATGTTCTTGAGTGTCTCTATTAGACACTCGATGCGTGTTGAATATTTTCAAATGCTTTTTCTGCATCTATTGATATTATTGTGTGGGTGTTTTTTCCTTTCAATTTGATGGATAATGTTGATGGCTTTTCAGATGTTGAACCATCTCTGCATCCTGGTATGAATCCCACCTGGTCATGATGGATTATTTTTTGGATATATTTTTGTATTCTATTGGCCAAGATTTTGTTAAGAATTTTTGCATCTATGTTCACCAGAGATGTAGCCCCGTAGTTCTCTATTCTCGTGGGATCCTTACCTAGCTTTGGTATCTGTGTTATACTAGCTTCATAGAAGGTGTTTGGAAGTTTGTCGTCCTTTTCTATGTTCTGGAAAAGTTTGTGTAACGTGGGTGTCAGCTTGGAGAGACTTTCTGGTGCTGAGGCAAATCTTAAAAGAACTGAGAGCAAAATGCAGGTGGCCAGCTAAATGCAGGTGGCCTTACCAACAGTTTGACCAAAAATTTCTTCCTTAAAAGGACATTTTTATGTCCATCTCAAATAATATGATGCAAATTGACAATGTAATACTGTACATAGAAGAAAAAGAGTCACAAATGAGACGGAATGGGAATGTATGACTAATTTTCTCCATGAACAAAAGTCTATCCATGAGACCTGAACTGGATGGTTCCCAACTATCATTATCAAACACTTTAATTAAAGATTCTTTAGAAGAATCCTTGTCAAAAAATGGGAAAATGCGGAAGAGAATTTCAAATAATATGGAATCCAGGCTTTTTGGAACCTTGAAACTGTTGTCCTAACTAACATAGTCTTTAAGCAAGGCTTACACCAACAATCTTGTCTGACATCCTTTATAAACCAAAAATTAATTTATCTTAATTAGTGAAAAAGTCTTGCCATGAACACAATATTCTTTTAAGATCTATATGAGGTCAAATTAACAACTGCAACTCGAAAGAGTTGTTAGGAAATGTGGAGCCCTTGTATTTATGTTAATGAAAGAGGAACAATTCAGGAGAGACTGGTTGCACTACTTGAAGAACAGAATCAATGGTACTGAATTGTATTTGTAGAGAGTGTTGAATTACTGTTGATTCTAAGCCAGCTCCAAATAAGTTTCTACTATCTGATTCCATCTATACAAGAGTAAGTAAAAAAGACTTACCTATAGCTACCACCCTGAACTTCAACCTCAAGCCTTGTAATCTATGATGAAATAAATTTCTGATTGTTAACAATTTTTTATCTTTATGTTACGACAGCACTAAAAAACTAAGATGGCCTCAACAATATGGGCTCTATCTAGGGTCAGCTCTGGATCTCATTTCTAGCTCTGTCACTTTCAAACTATATAGCTTTCAACAAAATATTCAAATTCCCCAAGCTTTTTTCCTCATCTACGAAATTGGAATAACAACAGTTCACTTGAAATGGCTGTTGTGAAAATTTAATGAGATAATGCAAACAGGTAAAGGGCATAACATAGTGCTTGCCATCCTATGGGCACACGATCAATACTTGTATAGTGGAGCACTCACCATTCAGCAAGTGCTAATGGGCATCAGGATATCATAATGCGTGATTACAATAAAAAACAGTCCTGTCCTCATGAGCTGTATTCCTCACGAGACACTAACAAGGGATGATGGGTGTGTAAGGGCTTAAGAAAGTAAACAAGAGAATGTCTACAGGTTATTCATCCTGCTGGACCAGAAAAATGAAAGGGGGCGTGGTGAAAAAGGGAGAGAGAAGAGGGCAGGGCCAGATCCCAAACAACATTGCAGGTCATGCTATTTTAAAAGATTTGATTGAAGACAAATGGGCTGAGGAGGAAAATGCACATACATTTATCCTCATTTTCAAAAACCAGACCCACTGTCAAGTCAATGTTGGCTCATTGAGACCCTGTAGAGGGTGGCTAGGCTGTGAGTTTTTAGGGGAACAGATGGCCTCATATTCATTCCACAGAGTGACTTGGAGGTTTGAACTGCCCACTTTGTGGTTAGCACTCCAATAACATTTATCCACCAGTGCAGCACTTGATTCATTTACTGATCTTATTACCCGACTATTTTCTTTATAGTTCACACTATTACAACTCTCTTCTACAGGGTATGCTTTGTCTTTAACAGAGGCTAGTTGTGCATGTCTGTGTGTGGTTTCCACTCTCAGTTTTAATTCCATCTACCAACTTTTTTCCTCAAACAACAATTTTTCTACCTTCTTTTTCAATTATCACCACAAAAGCTTTCAACTTAGAGAAAACAATACTTTTTTCTTCCCAAAGCCAGCCAGTTCCCTGACACAAAGTAACAGATACTACACTTTGCTAGCAATTCTTATGAAAATGCATTTCTCTGAAGCCTGTTGTCATGGCAGCTAAAGATCAAGACAGGCCTGCTACATACAGCAATTTACATAGATTTGAAAGCCTCTTTGGGGGACAACATTAAAATGTATAATCAAATGCACTGGAAACCATAGCCCAACAAAATACAATGTCAGTTATTCAAATAACATGTCTAAAGCAAAATACATCCTTTATTTCCATCACTATTGTGTTCATTATTTATGCTCGTTGAGCTACTTTAATTTCCAACACACTGGCAGTCTTACGTTTGTCATCTTTGAGAATCTTCAGATTACCTTTGCTCAGGCACTGGTCAGACTAACACAGCCACACTGCAGTCTCCATGGCATTGCGCTCTGTGGCTTCTTTGTTTGCTGGACCGGGGACATCCCATAGGTGAATTTCTCCCTTAGACAGCCACCGCCTCAAATGTCACAGCGCAGCCATTCTCCTTCGCTCCCTCTGATTGTAATTCTGCCGCAAGATATTGTGTCCTATGTGTCCATCAGGGGTGAGGAGAAAAACCCAAGAATAGGAGAATCAAGGAGGTGGTGCCTAAAGGAAAACATAAAGGTTCAGATGCAAATACTTGAGTACAAAATGCCACTTTTATTAACAATTTGGATGGAGGTGCTTGTCTCTAATCCTTTTTGTGGGTTATCCCTCAAAATCACCCTGGGAGACGGCTGGCATTTGCAGTCAGGGAAACAGAGGCATGAGGGGATTAGGAGACTCCAGTGACAGAAGAGATCAGTAGCTGAGCTAGGGTGAGAATTCCAAATGCTGGCATTCCAGAGCCATTGTTCAGCCCAGGGGCTGCTGGACCTGGGCCAAAGGGATTTTATCCAGATTGTCTAAAGCTTAACCGGCTGCCACCTCGCCAGTGATAATTAGCCACTCCACCCACTTTTCCCATAACTAGGTCATGCACACTAACATTTTGGCCTTGGCTTTATTAAATTGATTTTCCTTGAACTTCAGAATGGTAACTGAGTTCCTCACCTCACATTCCTCCCCTTCAAGAGTGGCATTTATGAGCAACTAGTAGCCTCCCCTTACCTAACCTTCCCTCTTAAATTGTTCCCCCAAGTTAAATCTATATCTCCACATCTGGCATGGGTAATGTACTCATGTAAAATCATCACTTTGTTACATATCCCTTTTCGTTATTATCCAAAACGCACAGATTTTAAAGAACCTGCTCATGCAGTTGAAACCCAGGAAGGAAACACACCAAAAGAGTGGCCTCTTCTTTAAAGATACCGTAGGTCATTGATAGGCCAGGCTTGTACAGTAGGCATTGCTCTAAGTGTTTTGCACAGAACAACTCAACCCACTGAACTAAATTACATGAGCAAAGTGAGGCACACAGAAGTTAAGAAGTTCACCCAGTGTAACACAGTTAATAGGTGGCACCACCAAGATGCAACTGCGGGTTACATCTAGGCTTCCTTGTATCTAGCGGAAGCCATTAGGCTTTCTCTGTGACAGTGAGTGGATTATTGGGTTCTGGAATCTAACACCAAGAGTCATACTGCAGCTACATTATCTTGGATAAATGACTCCATTAAGTTTTAGACTCAGATATTGTACTAATTCCCATAAGATTTGATGAATAAAGTTGTGGTACTATGCATGGCACACAGCAAACTCTCCAAAAGCGTGGTGCTGGTGGTTAGGTGTCATGGAATTGATTCTGACTCAGAGACAACATGTGACAAAAACTGAAGTTTCCCTATAGTTTTCTAGATTGTAATCTTTCTGGTAGATTACAGTTTGTGTGTGTATTGCCAGCTTTTTATCCCATGGAACTACTGGGTGGATTCAAACCACCAACCTTACAGTTCCAGCAGCTGATCACTTAACGATTGCACCACTACGACTCCTTTCAAAAAGGATTAGCTACATGCTATTAAGGAGTGGACTAATTAATAGAACATAGCAAGGAGAATTAGCCCATGGAAGAAACCGATATGGGAGAAAGAAGGTGTTTCCTACACACAGTTGAGCATATTCCAGTAAAATGTTGTGTGGGTAGGTGGAGTGGAAGAGGACAGGGCTGAAGAGGGAAATGAGAGGAACAGAGGAAGCTTTTTCAAGTAAGAAGAGACTAGCTGCACTTTGAACAAATTAAATAAAAGACAACCAACATAGAACTTGCTCTGAAAATGAGCACACTTTAATGAGGAGCTAGTTTGAAACAATCATTTCCAAAAACAAACAAAACACAACTCATTGCCATTGAGTCAATTCCAGCTCAAAGTAACCCGACAAGAAAGGAGAGAGCTATCCCTGGGGGTTTCTAAGCCTTTAACTCTTCACAGTAGAAAGCAGGCTGGTGGTTTCGAACTGCTGACCTTGTGGTTAGCAATATAACCACATAACCACTACACCACCAAAGCTCTCAGAATAAATCAATTCAACAATCTCTTCAGTGAAACAACTAATCTGACTATTTTATTTGTTTCTGAGCCCTTGGTTGCCTGAATTAAGCAATTCCTTGGTGCAATGTTAATATATTTCTTCTCTGTCATTATTTACTCAGGATCCCTGGGTGGTGCCGTTAGCATGCTCAGCTTCTAAAGAAAACATTCAAGGTTCAAGTCCACTCAGAAGAAAGGTATGGTGTTCTGCTTTTGATATATCAGCCATATAAGATTCTTTAGAACACAATACTCTTCTTTCATGAATGGGTTAGTCATGAATCACAATCGACTCAACAGCAACTGGCTTGGTTTAATTTCTTTGTTTAATCTACACAAAACCAGAAAATTTTAAATTTATTTTCTAGGAAAAAATTTCTCTCATCGGAAAACCATGTAGACAAAATAAAGTTCCATTTGCTCTGTGGCCAATGTCCTTGACACTGAGAATAAAAGACTTACCAGACTTTGAAATTTTTGTATATTCCCATCCAAAATGAGTACCTCATGTTTTGTGGTCTGGAAATTTTCCTGTGGCTCTAGCAGTTAGAATATAAGCTAATGTTGACCTTGCTATCTATCTGTTTTCCTGGAGTCCTCATTTTTAAAGCATTATAGGAGATAGAGACTCTGAGTTCCTGTCTAGGAGCCAGACCCAATACCAGATTTGAACCCAAATGCTATCATCCATGTGGCATGACTTTGGGCTAGTCATGTCTCCTCGCTGAAAGTCTAGTCAATCATTTGTAAAATGAGAAACATGTATCGGTCTTATGGATTTCTATTCTTCCAAAATATGTGTTGCGAATCCTAACCTTTATGCCTGTACTTATAATTCCATTTGGAGAGGAATATTCATTTGTTGATATCACAGGATTAGTGTAGAGTATGTCTTGAGATAAAAAAGAGTAAGCACAGATGGGGGAAGAAAGATTCCACGACGATTGTCTAGGAGCAGAAGCTCAAAGAGACAAGAACATTCCTCCAAAGCCAGCACCTTGATTTCAGACTTATAGTCGACTAAAACGTGAGGGAACGAACAGGTGAATTACCACCTGTTTGTGATATTTCTGTCATAGCAGCACTGGTTAACTAAGACCATCTGCTTTAGGATTCTCTGGTTTTTCTGAACTCATTCTATGAGATCTGTATTATCTGATATGTAGGTACAATCACTAGCATGAGCTATTATTGAGGAAGTAGCAGATATCATTTTCATGGTTGCTAGTTTTATATGATAATCACCAGTCCCTAGGGATTTGGAATAATTTCACCATCGAAATTTTCTATTATAGTGGCATTATAGATCTGTCTCAACAAGCTTGCTCAAGTAACTTTCCAATTGCAAATTCACATGATAATAGCATTATAAATGGCATCTCCAAAGACTTCAATTAAAATTGATTTGTCATTGTAATCTTAGCTAATAATGGTATGGTAATGGCATTATAATGAGGAGATCAAAGACTTACACTAAAATTATTTTGACATTGTTATCCTATATTCTAAATAGCTTTGAATGGGCTTCTCTATACATAGATTTGAAACTGCTATATCATCGTGATATTAAAAGCTAAGAATATGGATAATGGAACCATCCACTCATTCTCCAAAGTCCAGCTTCAAACCTTTTGACCATTTTCATCTACATAAAGATAGAGTTCAAATAGAGGTTCCATTCTAATTGCCCTATCCAGGATCCCAGGGAAAAGGACATTGAGAGGATGATAATGAGTGTCTGGAAATGCTGCTCTCGGCTGAGGCTGGAACAAGCCCTGCAAGATCTCCTTCCACAGAGGCTGGGGCCTGAGTATCCCTCTGCCATGTGTTGGGTCTGGATCATGCTGCTCTCAGGGGCAGAAGATAAACCCAGTCCAAGGGATCCCGCGAATAGAGACAGCACTCTACTGCTTCGGAAGCGGTCACTGAATCAAGAGTCTGTAGCTTCTGCCGCTGACAGCTTCCTTTCTCTCTCCCTTTGCGGCTTTGCATTTGGAACCCTCTTGGGTTTTAAGTAAGGTTGAAATTTTCAGCGCTTTTGTCTGTGAAGCCATCTGTGCGTGGTTGTTTCTGTGTTTATTTGTCTGCTTTGACGGGACTTCAATGAAATGGGATGGACTACAGATTCACTTTATTTTTACTTTAGAGACGATAGTGGGTGATTTTGTTAGGTGCTGTTGAGATAGGTGACTATGACTCATATCGATTTCATGTATAACAGAGCAGACGTTGCCTAGCCAGTTTACGCAAGAAACTCTGGTTACCCAATGGTTAAGCACTTAGCTGATAACTGAAAGGTCAGTGGTTAAAACACACTAGCCATTTTACAGCAGAAAGATGTGGCGACCTCTTCCATAGAGGTACAAAGTTTGGAAATCTTATGGGCCAGTTTGGGGTCTATCATTTGGGTCATTATAAACTTCATTGTTGTGACCACAAGGTCGGTCCATTTTGTTGAGGGTCTTCTGTTTTACTGAAGCGCTACTTTAGTAAGCATGATGTCTGCCACAGGAGCTGCTCTTTCCCGACGACTTGTCCAACATGCATAAGACGGACTCTCAACATTCCTGCTTTGAAAGAGAATCCTTCTGTACTTCCTCCAAGGAGGATTTGCTCATTTTCAAGCTAACCAAATTAAACTTGCTGCCTTCAAGTTGATTCCAACACACAGCAATCTATGTCGGCACGGACCTGTCCCGGTCAGTTTCCAAAAGTCTTACTTTTTTTTTTAAAACATTTTATTAGGGGCTCATACAACTCATCACAATCCATACATATACATACATCAGTTGTATAAAGCACATCCGCACATTCCCTGCCCCAATCATTCTCAAAGCATTTGCTCTCCATTTAAGCCCTTTGCATCAGGTCCTCTTTTTTTCCCCTCCCTCCCCACTCACCCCTCCCTCATGTGCCCTTGGTAATTTATACATTGTTATTTTGTCATATCTTGCCCTATCCGGAGTCTCCCTTCCCCCCCTTCTCTGCCGTCCATCTCCCAGGGAGAAGGTCACTTGTGGATCCTTGTAATCAGTTCCCCGTTTCCAACCCACTCACCCTCCACTCTCCCAGCATCGCCCCTCACACCCTTGGTCCTGAAGGTATCATCCACCCTGGATTCCCTGTGCCTCCAGCCCCCATATGCACCAGTGTGCAACCTCTGCCCTATCCAGTCCTGCAAGGTAGAATTCGGATCATGGTAGTTGGGGGGAGGAAGCATCCAGGATAAGTCTTACTTTTTATAGGAGTAGAAAACCTTCTCTTTCTCCTGAGAAGTGGCTGGTGGATTTAAACTGCATACCTTGTGGTTACCAGCCAAGTTCCCACAATCATCAGGGCTTCTATTCTGTATTCTTCAGTAACAGCTTAATTCAAATTCATCAATTCTCCTTTGGTCTTGCTATTTCATTGTCCAGCTTTTGAATGAATTTGAGATAAGCTGACAGGAAAATCTTAGTCATCAAAGTAGCTTCATTCCTGGGACCTACTAAAAATCAAACACTTAGGCACATCAAAAGAGTAAAAAAACAAGAGCCCATGGCTGACTAAAATATCTTTAGCAATGGCACAATGGACAAGGGATTGATTGCTAACATTTATAGAATTATGCAAAATCTCAATAATAACAATTCAATTAAAGGGGGGAAGAATATGACAAAGAATTCACAAGAGAAGACACGCCAGTGGCTTACACAAACATCAGGAAATACTTGCAATCACTAGCCTTGTGGGAGATACAATACAAAACAACAATCATTATACCCACAACAATAGCTCAATCCCCCAAAACAGAGAACAACAATGCTGTTGAGGGCGTAGGGATGTTGTAAACATGTAAAACCATTATGAAAAGTGATATAGTGCTACCTAAAATCTGGGACTATAAATACCACATGATCCAGCAATACGTCTGGTGGGAATATATCCCAAAGAAATAACAGAGAGAATACAGGCTTATGTTCTCCCAAGTTCATTACAACACAGTTCACAATAGCAAGATGCTATACGAGCCCAAATGTCCATCTGTAGAAAAATAAATAAACTCTAGTACATACACACAATGGAATACTATGCAGCCATAAAAAGTGCTTATTTCTGTTTGTGTGTTTTCTGTTTTCTCTCTCTCATCTTGTCCCCTTTGCCCTTAATCTTTTTATATTTAGCTTCATATTCTTTTTCCTCCTTTTGTCTTTTGTTTTAATTGTTAATTTATGTTTATGTGAACTGTAAAGATAAATTACTTCTAACTAAAATTAAGCACAGGATTTTTTAAGACCCCTTACTCCCATCCACAAAACTTTAGATAACGTGGAAGACTTTTCTATTTGTCTAGTTTACAGACCTAATACATCTTGGAGTGAGCCAAAATCTCACAGTGGCTGTTTTATAATCAGATTCAATTTCTCTGAAAACTTGTTCACTCTAAAGGGAGAAGCAAATTTTAAAAAGGAATAAATGCGATTCTTAAAAAAACGTGATGAAGCACTTCATGAGATGAATGGATGTGGAAACCATTATGCTGAGTGAAGTTAGTCAATAATTAAAGAACCAATATGTGGTAGTTACATAATCTGGTGCCAGTTTGAGAGAAGTATGAGTGAAGGGGTGAAGTCTGACCTGCCAATCAAGATATAACCAATGAGGCCTCTGTGTGGGCATGGCCTTGTCCTGAGAATTCTGGAAACTCCTGTTTTTTTCTCCTTGGAGGCGGGAGACATCTCACTCTGATCACTCCCTGAGAAGCTGTTCTACTGGCACTACGCCCTGGGAGCTGGAGAAGCCACATGAACCGACCCTGATGGAACCAGACCTCTGAAGCTGGAGAAGCCACATAGAGACCCCCTGCCAGCACTGAGATGCTTACAACACCACTGGGTCCACAGGACTTCCCACCCACTAGTCTGTGATCTTCCTGAATTCTGAGTTATTGCATGGGTTGCATGAGTCAGAAAAGAACTTTATAGATGGGTATCAGACATATGGGCTAATATCAGATTTATGGACTTAATCTGGACTGGGCTGGGAAGTTTCCTCAATATTCAACTGCTCTTGTAGATTAACCTCTTTCTTATACACATATGTGTATCTACGAATTTGTTTCTCTAGTCTACCCAGACTAACACACAATATTATATGAATCCACTACTATAATGATTAACATCAAGACAAAGGTAAGCTTTTGCTCTCAATTCATGCAATCTTCTAATCTGGTCCCCAAGCAATGAGGTAGTGGGCCTTTCTAGTGCCTATGAACTATATATCACCCCCTTATTTGTGCATCTTTATGTTAGTCTGGGTATTTTAGGACTGCTGCTTCCATGAGCATTGATTATGGATCAAAACAATGCAACATTCTTGACCTCTTCAACCTTTTCTCCATTTATCCTGATGTTACCTACTAGTCCCATTGTGAGGACTTAGGTGTTCTTGACATTGAGTTGTAATCCATACTGAAGATTGCAATCCTTGATCTTCATCAGCCAGTGCTTCAAGTCCTCCTCACTTTCAGTAAGCAAGGTGTGTCATCAGCATATATGTCTTTACAGGTGGTTAATAAACCTTGCTCCAATCCTAATGCCACATTCTTCTTCATATAATCCAGCTTTGTTGATTATTTACTCACCATACAGACTGTATAAGCATGGCAAGAGTATTATCTGTGAATTATTTGCAGCAGATTTATCAAATTGTAATGAATTATCAAACACAGGCAAAAAAGTAGAGTGCTGTGGGAGGGATGAACGGAGTTAGAATAGGAACAAGGATGAAGGGTAGAATAAGGAATAAGGTATGGAATAGGAATAAGGATGAAGAAATGAAATGTGTTAGAATAGGAATAAGGATGAAAGAAGAAGGATGAAGGAGGCTGCCTGGACTCTGCCTTGTGGTAGTCAGCCTTGGGCAGATGTGGACAAGAGCTGATTGTCTTTCTCCCTTTTGTACCTAGAAGGAGTCAGATATGGCCTCCAGGTCATTTTTGCAACCGCCAGTGCCCTTCTTTGTGCAGTAGGAGTATTTATAGTCATCCCTGTGTAGTTCCAACTTCCAGAAACAGTTCTACTGCCCACAGTCCAAAATACTGATAAAAAAACACAGGGCTAGATGTCCAATGAGAATGTGAATGTGATCCTATGGAACGGTGCCTGGAAGTCTGGGAGGAGTGGCAGAACAAGATGTTACATATACAGAAGCAGAAGTTAGTCTTCAAAAAATTCTTCTAATATCAGATGTGTACATTTGTAAGCAAAAGTTTCAGTTCTCATTGACATTTAATCAAAACAGAAGTTCTCTATCGTTGGGAATATAGTCACGAATGCAGGAACTACAATGATAAATGAACCTTTGTTATAGAATCTCAAGAAATGGTTTATCACTCAACGTCACTAACCTGGAGCAGTACTACAAACAAGTCTATCTGTGTGTAAAGTCACACACCATCAATAATAAAAAACAAATTTCACACAACCATCCTGGAGGAAAAACTGAATTATCTTTCTCTTGACTATGATATTACAATGCTCTTGTCATATGGAAAGACAATCAAAAAGGATATAGGGAAATAATATTACAGAGATAATACATCAGACAATACATTGGGTTTTTTCCCCTGGTATTTGTATTGTTTATGTTATTTGTCAGCTTTTAAACTTTTGTAAATTTAATGAGTTATTTTCCTATATATTTATTTCAAGCATCAGTTTGTATTGTTAGTTTTACAGTATCTGTCTTAAAGAAAACCCAAACATTTTTTCAGCTTCAGGTTCCACAAAACTAGGTCTGCTCCCAGGTCAGAATAATTTTTAAAGCATCAGAGACATCATATGACATAATCTCTGCTGAAATTTAGGAAGATCATCCCAGCATTAATGTCCAACAGCGATTTGGATTTTTTTTTTGTGGACAAGCATGATTTCAAAAACTTTAGGGTTCATATATGTTTCAGCATATATCAGGAATACATTTTTCTTTACAACTATATAATAGTAGTGTAATTGTTAAAAACTCAACTGCTAATGAAAAGTTTCATGGGTGGAACCCACCAAGCAGCTCTGCAGAGAAAGACTTGTCAATCAATTTCAGTAAATATCATGGTCAAGAAAACCCTACAGAACAGCCTGACTCGGCTACATTGTGTCCTTTAAGTTGCAATAGACATTAAAATACCCAATAATAACAACAATTGTTCATATTAATTACATGTTAAAATAAAAAAATTGATAGATTGGCTTCATTAAGGTTTAGTATAAAATTAATTTGTCTAATTTTTACCTGTTAAATATACCTACTAGAAAATTTGAAATTATAAATGCAGCTCCTACTTGTAGCTTGCATGATATTCCCATTGGACATCACTATACCATGAAGTACTGGGACTCATATATAGGATATGCTTCATATATGAGGAAATGAGTGAATAAATATGCTGTAGTAATTTTTGGATTCAGCATCAAGAAAGACCAATTTCTACAAAAATGCATCATGATTGGCAAAGCAGATGGCCAACGAAAGCAAGAGAAATCAAAACAATTGATAGACTCAAATATATCAATGATCATGAAAATGGTGTTGCACCAAATATGTCAACAATCATGAAGATGGTGTCACAACATTTTATTTTATTATACTATGAGTCACTATGAGTCTGAGAAGATAAATGACAAATAAAAACAACCTCCATTATTCAAGAACATGAGGAAATAATTAGTATGGGGTTACTTTTACCCAAAGTTTGGCCTTTGTCCTTGATTCCTAAGAACTAGCTTCTAAGATCTTGGAATTTCCTGGTAATCATAATTGTCTTACATGAGGACTGCAGACTACACCTAACCCAACAGATTATTCTAGTAAGGTGGTCGTGTCAAAAAAAAAAATCCACCTCATGATATCAAGGGAAAGGCAGCTGGAATTTTAATTACACAATTAAAATGAGATTCTCAGTAAAAACTCTTGACACTGAAGCTCCAAGGGCTTCCTGATTGGTGCTAAACATTGATACATGTAGGAAGAAAGTGCATCCCACTGGGAGATAGGGAACTCCATATTGGGAACCCTCTGATACCTCACCCTATTTATCATATCCTTCTAACCATAAGTAAAACTTAAAATATACCCCTTTGTGAATTTTTTGATTCATCCTAGAACCCTAGGGAGTAATGAGGAACCACCAGACTGGAAGTGAGGCTGTCATGGGTACTCCAAAATGTGTGGCCAGCATCTAAACTGTTGGGCAGACTGGGCAGCCTGGAGGACTGTGCCCTTTAACTTGTGAGGTCTGACCCAACCCCTGTAGCCAAGATTAGTGGAAGAAGGGCTGTATCAGAACAGAAATGGAACAGAGGGGAGCAGAATTGATAATAAATTGATTTAATTGAACTTTACAGTTTGATATGAGAAATGAGACTCTTTGCCTTCCCACTCCAAGTTAGGCTGCTCAAGCTATATCTTTAGATGACCTATTATGGAGAATTGAAATGGTTAATACAGCTCATCTACCCATAATCTTTGCAACTTCCACCGAGTGAGTGAGTGATAGTATGCAAATAAGGTATAGAAGACCCTAACCCATGGACTTCTCAGGTTTGCCATTCCACTGAGTGAAAGAGTAAACCATCTCAAAAACAGGAAGAGGAATCCCATGACCATCAAGAAAGAAACGCCACCAATGGAGCACATATGAGATCCCTACTTGAAGTGGTGGAGACTGCAGAGGGCCAGAGGCTGAACCACTGGAGCAGAGGAGCCACGATGAGACTGTGAGACAGAACAGTGGGCCGGTTCCCTTGACTATAGAGGCAAAGGCTGAAGGACCACATAGCTGAGATGCCAAGGACCAGAGAAACATGTCTGCCAGAATAGCTGAGGAAAGGTAGACAAAGAACTGCATCCTTAATATGCTGTGGTCTATTTGCTACTCTGTCATACCCCCATAATTATATTAGTTGTGAGCTCTGTGTTGCCACTGAAATGTATTAAAATTATTATTTTTAGCATTTTATTGTGAGTTCTTACAGATAACACAACATCCAGCAGTTCAGTCACATCAAGCAGTATTATACAATTGCAACCACATTTTCAAAATATTTTCTTTCTTTTTGAACTTCTTGTATTACCTCCCCTTTCCCCCTACCCTTCCCCACCATACCCCTCAGGAATTGTTTTGTTTTGTTTTTATAATAATTTTATTTTGTGTTGCATTTTTAACCATATCATACACAGTCCTATCTATCCAGTCATATACAATTCTGTTGTTTGTTCCTATCAAGTTATATAGTCATTAATGCTATCAGCTCTCCATTCTCCCTTTACCTCTTCCTGTACCCTCAAGGAACCATTACTCTTGTTATTGTTTCTGAAGGGTTATCTTGATTTTCCTTTACTGAATGATCTTAAATATATGGATAAACCTACGCAAATTTAACATGCTTAATGAGGTAAAACAAATAAAAGTCATAATAGTACAAGGAAGATAGTGATGTGGCTCATCAGTTCCACAGCGCAACCTGGATTTATCATCCTTTCTATGTGGCCCTTCTGAGAGGGACTGTCCAATTGTCTTATAGATGGGTTTCAGTCTCCACTACATCCATGCCCCTTCACATCGATTTGGTTGCTTGTTTTTGAATATTTGATACCTATTCCAGTTGACTCCTCATGATCACACAGGCTGGTGTGCTTCCTCTATGTGGGCTTTGTTGCTTCCCTGCTAGATGACTGCTTGTTTAACTACAACCCTTTAAGACCCCAGACACCATATCTTTTAACATCTGGATGCAATCAGCTTTCTTCATTACATTTGCTTATGCGGCCATTTTGTCTTCAGCAATTGTGTCAGGGAAATGAGTATGATACAATGCTTCATGATTAGAACCAACCATTCTTAAACTGAAGGAAGATTCAAGAAGTCCAAAGTCAATCTGTTTCCTTGTAGCATTTGCATATACACAAGGGGTACCCCCCCCAAGAAAAAAACAGATTTTTTTCAAAAGCTATGTATTTAATTTTTTTATATACAAAATAACCTCATCACCTTCAAAATACTCTCCATTACACTTAATATATTTGTCAAATCTGCAATTCCATTCTTGGAAACATTTTTCAAAGTCATCTGGATGGCTGACAGCACCTCCCTCGTCTTATTTTTCACCTCTTCTACATCATCATATCACCGTCCTTCATGTCCCTCTATATTTGTGGAAACAAAAACAAGTCGCACAGAGTGAGGTCAGGTGAGTAAAGTGCTGGAACATGTTGTTTTCTGCCAAAAAAAGTGGTGTGCTGTTATGGCTGTGTGAGCAGATACATTGTCATAGTGGAAAAACCTGTCCCCCATTTGCCACAAATCAGGCCTTTTTTGTCAAAAACTCCAAACAGAAAGTTTGGTTAACAGTCTAACCTGGTGGAGTGAACTCCCAATGCACTACAAATCGACATTTTCATCCATTAGACGGACATAGACTGATAAGGTTTTTCATCAATTGACATTTCTCCTTTTTTGAAATGAGAAAACCACTCGTGCACTGGAGTTTCCCCCATAGTGTTGTCCTTATACTCTGGTTCAACATCACAATAGTTTCTGCAGCATTTTTCCCAACCAGGAAACAAAATTTCAGAGCCACATGCTATTCTCTTAAACCGGCCATCAATCAGTCTTGTGGATCCAGTGGTGGCAGATGCATCGCAGCGCTGGCAGCAGTCTCCACATAGCTCCTCCAGTTCCCAGGGCATAGAATATATCTGCATAGCTGGGGTCTATCAGCATAGCATAGTGCCATATGTCTTATATCTCAGGGAGTGAGCAGAGAGAGAGTGTCTCCTGCCTCCAATGAGGAAATACCAGAGTTCCCAGAATCCTCAGGAAAAGGCCATGCCTACACAGAGGCCTCATTGGCTACATCCTGATTAATAGGCCAAACTCCACCCCTACACTTTCAATCCTTCAATTGACACCAGATTGTATAACGACCACAGGGATATTGGCCTGTAGTTCTCTGTTCTTGTGGGATCCTTGGCTGGCTTTGGTATCAGCATTTTACTAGCTTCATAGAATGTGTTTGGGAGTTTACCATCCTTTTCTATGTTCTGGAAGAGCTTGTGTAGGATATGTGTGAGCTCTTCCCTGAATGCTTGGTGAAATTCTCCTGTGAAGCCATCAGGGCCAGGGAATATTGTAGTTGGTAATTCCTTAAGAACCTTATCTATTTCTTCTTTGTTTTGTATCTGTTCAAGATCTTGATGTCCATATGAGATCATTTGGAATTGTTTGTATTTCCAGGTATTTGTCCAGGTCCTCCAAGTTGTTGAGGCCTATCTTTCATTGAAGAATAGTCCTGCATTCTACTATGTAATTAGTCTTTTAATTTCATTGAGGTCTGTTGTGATTTCCCATTTCATCCCTCATTCTGGATGGTGACGCCTACTCCTTCCTATCGTTTGTTAGATTGGCTAGCAGTTTGTCAATTGTGTTGATTCTTTTGAACAACTAGCTTTTTACTGACTTGATTGTTTCCATTGTTTTATTCTTTTATCATGTATTTATCCCTGTCCTGATTTTTAAAATGTCTTTTCTTTTTTGATTAGCTGGATTATTCTAATGACTCTGTTCCAGCTAGTGAAGGTTTTGTGACAGGGTGTTGACCATAAATCTCTCTTCCTTCTTCATATGTGCATTTATCACTATCAAGCCTCCTATAACCGTCTTTGCTTTTTCCTGTATGCTTTGGTAGGTTGTATTTTCATCCTCATGTGTGTCTAATGAAACTTCCTAATTTCATCTCTAATTTGGGGAAATCCCCAGTTCTTTCTGAAGTAAATTATTATTATTATTTCTTTCTTTTGTTGGTTTCCAGCTTGATGGTGTAGTGGTCAGAGAAGAAAGTTTTTGTGAACTCTATATGTTTGAATTTAATCAAGCTTTACTTGTCTCCCAGCATGTGGTGTATTTTTTTAATATGTGCTGAGTGAACCTGAGAAGGTGTATTTTTTCACTGTTGGGTTGAGAGCTCTGCACATATCTCTCAGGTCGAGTGGTCTGATGGTGGTGTGTTTAGTTCTGAAGCCTCTTCATGGGGCTTCTTTCCTGCTGATCTGTCTTTCTTGAAGAGCGGTGTATGAAGTCACCTACTATGATTATCAAACCTGTGATATTTTTAATCATCTTTTGAGGGATTTGGTTCATTGGGCGTATATGTGTTTATTTTGCTCACTAGCTCTTTGTCAAATGATCCCTTAAGCATCGTATAGTGCCCATACCTCCCCTTCTATTTTGATGGAGAGTGGGGCGGGATAGAAAATTCTTGGGTTACATTTTTTTTCTTTCATCCTTCAGAAGATGCTACTCCATTTCCTTTGCTTCTATTTAGTTTGTGTTGATAAATCTAAGCATATTTTTATCTGATTACCCTTATAGATAACTTCATTTTTTTCTCTAGCTGGTGTTATAATTTTCTCCTTTTCCTCAAAGTTGGATATAGTGACTACTATGTGGCTTGGTGTGTTCTTTTTTTTCTTGGAATTCAGTCTAGTTGGTGTTCTCTCTGCTTCCTGGATGATTGTAGGATCCTCCTTTATTATGTTGAGGAAGTTTTCTTCCAGGACTTCCCTCATTATTTCACCTTTTGATTTCATTGTCATGTTTGCTCTGGTATCCCAATTACTTGAATATTGTTTTTCTTCATAGCATCACTCATTATTCTCATGTTGTCTTCAGTTTCTTGAATTATCTTATTTGGTTGTCTTTCATGTTTGTTGAATTCTGCTTGGCTATCTTCTGCTTGGCTATCTTCAAGGTCACTGATACAGTTCTCTGCTTATTCCAATCTGTTGATGAGGTCTTTTACCTTCTTTTTTTGTTTCAGCTGCATTGTCCCTTAACTCTTATATTTCCCTTTAGTATTGAAGTCTATTCTCTCTATTATTTCATCCTTTTTTTGTATCAATTTCCTTATATCCTGTATGACTTTAAGCAGCATCTTGGAGATTTATTTCTCTGGTGGTTCAGACAGCTCAATCTAATAGGAACCGCTCTCTACCTTGATGCAAAAATTAAAAAATAGACAATCAAGAAAACAGACAAATTTTTTTCAAACGCACAAGACACATATTCAAAAATGAATCACATGCTGGGACATGAGTCAAGCTTGAGTAAATTCAAATATATAGAGGTCACACAAACTTCTTCTATGTTAGTTTCTGGGTTTGGGTCCTCCTCAGGCATTGCATTTTGTTTCTCTTGCTTTTTTGTAATGGATGCTGATATGGGTTATTGTCTGCATGTGATTTTGATGGAGCTCAGCACCATTTTTCTGAGAGTCCAGGAGTCTTGTGTTTTCTTTCTCAGAGCTTAGTAAGAATGATTCTAAGGACTACCTGGAACCAGCTGCACTGTGGGTTCAAGCTATGCCTCAATCTCTGTGTTAGAATGGCTTGACTAGAGAAACAAATACAGGGACACTTGTGTATGTATAAGAAAGGGCTTTATTTCAAAGTGCAATTGTACATTGTGAAAATATCCCTGCCCAGTCAAGATCAAGTCTGTAAGTCTGATATTAGCCCATATGTCTGATACCAGTCCATAAATTCCACTTCAGACTCACACCCAGATGCAAAGATGCTGAATGCAGGAAGATCACAGTCCAGTGGGTGGAAAGTCTTGTAGATCCAGTGGTGGTGGAACGAACCATTGCAGTGCTGGTGTGCGTCTCCACATGCCTCCACAGCTCTAGGGTTCTGGCTTCTATCAGCATGACTCCATGTGTCTTGTCATCAGAATGTGATGCAGAGAATGTGTGTCCCACCTCCAGGGAGGAAGAGAGGAAGTTCCAAAGTCCTCAGAAGAAGGCCATGCCTACAAATAAGCATCATTGACTGTGACCCGATTGACACCAAACTCCACTCCTTCACTCAAGTTGGCAGGAGATTATGTAGTTGCCACAATCTCCCTAGACAGCCAAAGTTGCCTCTTTGGAGGGCAGCACAAGTGGCTCTCTCAGGCAGCATGGGCGGGGCGATCATGGGCAGTGAAGGTGGTGCTGGGCAAGCTGATCATACATAGTGCAAGTCTGAACTCGTGGGCTATGTGGCTGGGAGGGAAGGGAGCTACTCAAGGGACCTGAGTGCAGACCAGTCACAGACACAGATCATGAGCAGCAGGGCCCGGCCTGTTGCAAGCATGGAGGGAGGCACATGGCAGTCCAATCATGCATAGGCAGATCAGTGTCCACAGGTCTCACTGAGGGAGGAAGCGACTCAAGGAACCTGGGCACAACAAGCCAGTGGCAGGCGCCAGTCACACCAGCTGCACCAGGCTGGTCAAGAACAGGGAGGGAGGCACTGGGCGGCCAATCACACACCAGACCATGGTGGGACAGGGGACAACTCAGGGACCTGGGCTCGGGGTTATGGGATTATGGGGATACATATTTAGTTAGTAGGTTGGTGGAAAGCAGGTATTATTGTGGTGTAGAAAGCAGGTATTATTGTGGTGTAGAAAACAGGTTCTAAGAATTGTGGTGGTTGGGGTGAATGAAGGGTATCATAAGTCCACCAGAGTCCCATGTCAACCCTGTAAATTGTGAAAGGGAAAGTGCAGGTCTTTAATTATTTGTGTTTATAACAGAAGGCCCCTTTATAGTAGCTTTCTGTACAACTCTGAATTGTCCACTACTTATATACAGTCCCATGATAGATATACACTATTGTACTGGGTGCCCCAGGGGGAGAGGCTTCTGATCAGAAGGTGGTCTGGGCAAATCCAGTGGGATCCTGTGTTTGCTGGCTACCTCGTCAGGGGCGGGGAAGGTCGCCGAATAACCCTGATGTGCTGAGTTCCAATTTGTGTGGCAGGGGAAGGAGACCTGTATTTTCTTTTTCAGAAGCTAATAAGAATAGGTCTAACAACTGTCTGAGCCAGCAATACCACAAGTTTGAGTTGCGTCTCTGTCCCCTTGGAGCTGGCAATCACCCTAGAGAACTGGGGTTATCTAACTGAAGAACCAGGCCATGACCTTGAGACACAACCCCATCATGTCCTCAGTATGGTTCTCCTTTCTATGTTCTCTGATTGGCCTGCTTTGTTAGGTGTCAGGGCACCCACGGCAACCAAAGAGGAACTTTCACTGGCATAGGGAGGGGAGAACCTCAGCATGATTCTATTGCATTCCCCATGGGCAAGAATCTGGGTGGAAAATCTGGAACTCTCCCACAGAGCCCTGAATCTGGGTCCCGCTTTTTAAAGTCCCTGGATTGATCTGATTACGCGGTGGGGAGAGGGTGGGGGCAGAACCCCCGCCACAACCAGAAAGGGAAGTTTGTTGGGATGGGGAATGGGAGAACTCAGAGGGAATCTGCTGTGTTCCCCGGGCCAGAATCTGGGTGGAAGGTCTAAATCGCTCCCTCAGTGCCTTGATTCTGTGTCCCAATTCTAAATTCTCAGAGTTGACCTGCCTCGGTAGGGGTGTGTGGCTCCTGCCAGAGCCAGAGAAGGGATTTTAATGACGCAGGGAAAGGGGGACCTCAGTACGGTTCCACTGTGGTCCCGGCGGGCGAGAATATGGGTGGAAAGTCAAATAACTTGAATCTGAGTCCTGCTTCTAAATTCTCTGAGTTGGCCTGCTTCCGTGGGGGGACAAAGCTCCTGCCAGAGCCTCAGAGCGAATTTCAGTGGCATTGGGTAAAGGGGGATCTCAGCATGTTTCTGCTGAGTTCTCCATGTGCTGGAATCGAAGAGAGAAGTCTAAATCGCTCCCATGGTACTCTTAGTCTTAGATCTGCTTCTAAATTCCCTGAATTGACATTCAACGGTAGTGGGGGTAGATGGCAGGGTGGGGTGGAGTTTCAGCCAGAACTGGAGAGGTGATTTCAAAGGACCTCAGTGTTGCTTTTCCCCTTGGATGGGGGAGGAGGGGCAATTGGAATGGGGAATGTGAGCCAAAGCCCACAGTCCTGATGACCTAGGCCCTGAGTCTAGGGTGTGGTAATTATATAATCATTTGTCAGTTTGAGAGGATGACGAGTAAAGGGTTGGAGTCTGGCCTGTCAATCAGGTCATAACCAATGAGGCCTCTGTATGTGCATGGCCTTCTCCTGAAGATTCTGGGAATTCTTGTATTCCTCCTTGGAGATGGGAGACACACTCTCTTTCAGCTCAGTCCCTTGGAGACATTTTTGTTGACAAGCCACACAGAGAGGCTGATGGCAGTCAGAGCCTTGGAGCTGGAGGAACCACATGGAGACCCGTGCCAGTGCTAAGATGCTTATAATGCCACTGGATCCACAAGACTTCCCACCCACTGGTCTGTGATCTTCCTGCATTCAGCAACATCGCATGTGTTTCGTGAGTCTGAAGAGGAATTTATAGATTGGTATTGGACATATAGGCTAATAGGACTTGATCGGGACCGGGCTGGGATGCTTTCTCAATAGTCAATTGTCCTTTTATATAAAGCTCTTTCTTGTATACAATCTACCCAGACTAACACATACCACATTTTACTTCAACACCATCTTCCCAGAACTCTGCAATGCATGATTAAACCCAGCAGCAAGTAGAGTGCCATGGAAAGGATGACTGGTGTCAGAAAAGGGTGCAGGAAGTTGGAGGGTGGGTGCTTGTTGACATATGCCTTTTGGCAAGCAGCTTTGGGTTGGTGTAGAGCTGGATTCTCCTTTTCCCTTGTAGAGCCAGAGGATGCCACACATGGTACCTGTGCCATTTTAGCCACCTATAAAAGCAAAAGTAAATTCTTCTTGTCAGCGACACCAAGTGCTATCATGGTAGTATATATGTGTAACTTTAACTTAATAAATTAAAATGATCTCTCAGTTATAATCAGTAAATAACCAGCAAGATGATGATGGGTTTGCTTCTTTAAAACTGGACTACTTGGAATTTTTCAAGTACAGCTGCCTGTAGATAATGTTCGTCTTTCTCTAGAGGCCTATGAAATCAAAAAGCCCTTTCAGAGTCCTATCTAGAAAAATACTTTATTTTTCACTTCATAAGAGTCTATGTGGCACAAAGAAAATTCCGTCTTAAAGTACTCACAGCTATCACACACGATGGCCCATCTGGTGTGGAACCATGAGAAGTAGGTGTCAGGTAGATCTACATTCAAATGTGAGCTCTGCCCTCAGTGGTAGGTGACCTATGAAAGAGACCATTAAACATCTCTGTGACTCAGTTACTTCCTCTATAGAATGAGGATAATATATTCTGGGAAGTTTGCATTGAGAAGGGAAGATTATGTATACAAAAGCAGTTAGCTAAACTGGTAATCCGAGGACTAGAAGTTGTCATCTTGCTATCATTTTACAGGTACAGTAACAACTTCAATTTCACAGTAAAAAAACAACAACAACAACAAAACCAACAACCCTGGGACTTAATCTCATATCTTTCTGAATAGAAAGGACATCTTTCACCATTATCCAAACCAGCCACTCTTACAGCTAGGTGGCCTAGCACTGCTTCCCTTAAAGAGAGTTTGTAGAATTCTCTGAGCAATGTACACCACTGAATGCAAGCATCAACTAGCCAAAAGGTGGGGGCTGAAAACCATCCAGTGGTCCATCAAAAGACAAGCCTGGTAGCCTGCTTCCAAAAGGGCACGGCCTAGAAAGTCTCATGGATCAAGTCTACATTGGTCTCCATGATGAGAATGAACTCAACAGCAGCTACCTAACTAACCTCATATATAACTTCTGCAAACAATCAATCTTGTGAGAAATGGGAGGAAAAACAAGAGAGCAAGAGCAAGCGAGCATGGCTTTGTCATGAGTATCCCAAAGTATTCTGAAAATGAACTAGAAAAATATATATATAACACCATTTGACCACAAATCAACTTCTCAGACCATGACATGGCACTTCTCATGGAACTGGTGTGCCTAGTTTCTCGCTGCCCTGAAATCCTATGATTCTGTGGCTATAAAGTGTGAACCTCTTCAAATGCTTTGAAAATGATTAGGGCAGGGAATGTACAGATGTGCTTCATACAATTGATGTATGTATATGTGTGGATTGTGATGGGAGTTGTACGGGCCCCTAATAAAAATGTTTTTTAAAAATTGAGACATCAGTGGGGTAATGTATTTAAATATTTATTTTAAATAAAAAACATTTTTTAAAAGCAAAATAAAGCAACACAATCTATGAAAAATTTCTGAAAAAAAAAGAAGAAAAGTCCTATAAACTATTAAATCCTGCCTCACCAAGGAATGCTTTCAATTGCAAGCCACAAATGCTTCAACAATACAAGGACTGTATTGGGTCCTGTAATGAAAAGGCTTTATGCTAGGGCTCGGTCGTGTCACCCAGATCTGGCTTTCCTGTCTCTAGTTTGCTCCTTTTTCTCAGTTTCATCTTAGTGCTACTTTCCCTTGTGGGCTCCAAGGGGTTGTCAGTTCATGTCTTCATTTAGTTCCAAAAGAAAAACATATCTTGTGTCAGAATCCAATGAAAAGATCTTGAGCTTCATTCTGATTGGATGGCCTTAAGTCTCATGCCCATTTTTGTATCAAACCAGAAGAATGAAATGCAGTCATGGGCTCACTATACTTGAGACCCCTGGAGTTCCAGAATGGGATATTTTACCTCAAAATAAAGACAATTCCCAAGTAGAAATTAGAGACTGTTGGGGTGGTAGGGGGTTGGAGAGAGACAGGGAAGATACTTCAACAGTAATTAGCAAGTGTCCACTATTTTTAAAAAGATTTTTTTAATTCATTGCCATTGAGTAGATTCTCATAGTAAAGTCAGAGGGCTCATGGTGACCCTATAAGCCAGAGCAGAACTACTCTGTGGGTTTCCATTACAGAATTAGAATGTCTCATCTTTCTCCAATCCAGCAGCTAGTGGTTATGAGCTATTGACCTTGTGATTAGTAGTCCACTATGTCACCAGAGCTACTAGTGTTCGATACAGTAAATTTACATTTCAATTCTTCCTATTCCATATGCTTTACTGGGCAACTGGTTTGGCAAGTTCAGAACACCCTGACACGTGGGATTGCACCAAATATTACCACCTAGATTTCTGCTAATTGAGGATATTAATCCTCCACTTACTCATTTTATGATTCAAATCATTAGGACCTCTCTTTTCACTGAACTAGCTTGTCTATTATCTGGGAATATAAGGTCACATGAACTTAATTCAAAACACAATATTTTCTCCTTATAGTGGGGCATGATTATTAATGGTAAAGTTCCCATCATAAATGAAATGAATCCTTCATTTTCTTCCAAATAAATGTGCTCCCAAAAGGCACAAAGATGGTAAATTAATTTGAAAGTAATCAATTCCTGCACTTTAAATGAACATAATTATGCAATCATTAAATTACTTAATGGTCTTCATTAGGCATATTTCTGGCTTGGGTGTCACATTTTTTATCCTAATTATCTCAAGTGCTAAAATTAATTTTCATACTGATAAGAGTACTAATCCAAGTCAGAATGAACATAAGTGGGGTGTGCCCAGTCCACCTGGAGCATAAGTTGAGCCATCCTTCTGTAAATGGTGAGATTCTCTTGGTCAGTTTAAATACAGACAATAAGGGTTAAAATAACTAGCTAACACAGGTTTATAGTGAATGTTTGACCTTCCCCCAATAGGACCAGGAAGGAGTCTGTCAGCTAAACAGAAATTCTTACAAAGAAGTCTCCCAAAGTGGGGGGGAGGGGGAACATGGAAGCTAAATATCACCAAGAGTGGGTCTTGAGGACCATCTGAAACAGGAGAAACAAGAGCTTGCACCGCTCATAGACCTGGGTTCAAAGACAAGTTTTGCTTCTAGTAAACTATGGACCCAAGCAGAGCCTATTTCCTCATTTGAAGAACTAGTTTAACAGAGTTGTTCATGAGGATCACGAGCAATGTGTCTAAAGTGTGTATTGTAACAACAATGAATACCTATTATTTGTGGTAGTTATATAATCTCCTGTCAACTTGAGTGAAGGGGTGGAGTCTATCCTGTAAGTCAGGCTTCAGCGTGATGACCTCATTTGGAGGCCCGGTGGAGATAAATAGCTCACTAGAGGCCAGGCCCTGTCTCCCTGCCTTCCCTTTCCTGCTGAGACACTCAGAGAGTAGGAGGAGATATGTGGAGACCTGTGCCAGCGTTGAGATGCTTTCGCTGTGTGCTAGTCTGGGTGGACTAAAGGAACAAACTCATAGACACTCATATGTGTATAAGAAAGAGCTTTATATCCAAAAGCAGTTGAATATTGAGAAAACATCCCAGCCCAGTCCAGATCAAGTCCATAGTCTGATATTAGCCATTATGTTCAATCTATAAAGTCCCCTTCAGACTCACAAAACACATGTAATGACACAATGCAGGAAGGTCACAGGCAAGTGAGTTAGAATTCTTGTGGATCCAGTGGTGTTATAAGCATCTCGGTGATAGCAGGGGTCTCCCTGTGGCTTCTCTGGCTCCAGGAGTCTGGATCCATCAGCCTGTCTCCATGTGTCTTCTCCACAGGGATATTTTGCAGGGAGTAAGCGAGAGAGAGTGTCCCACCTCAGAAGAGGAATACCAGAGTTCCCAGAATTCTCAGAAGAGGACCATACACACACAGATGCCTCATTAACCATCACCTGATTGACAGGCTAAATTCCACCCCTTTCACTCTTAATCCTCTCAAATTAACAAACAATTATATAACTACCATACACTACCACTGGATCCACAAGACCTTCTACCCACTGGCCTGTGATCCTCCTACAATCAGCATCATTGTGTGTTCTGAGTGAGTCTAAAGAAAAATTTATAGACTAGTATCAGACAGATGGACTAATATCAGATGTCTGGACGTGATCTGGACTGGGCAGGAATGTTTTCTCAATATTCAACCGCTCTTGAATATAAAGCTTTTTCTTATACACATCTGAGTGTCTGTGGATTTGCTTCCCTAGTCAACCTGGACTAACACATTATTCTTAGTGACGGGCAGTGGTGACTCAGTGGTAGAATTCTTACCTTTCCCAAGCTTAATCCCTGGCCAGTGTACTTCATACACAACCACCATCCACTTGTTACTGAATATTTGTATGTTGCTATGATGTTGAATATGTCCCAGTGGACCTTTAAGAAAACTAAATTAGGAAGAAAGATCTAGCAATATACGTCCTAAAATATTCCAAAGAAATTTTTATAGAGTACAGTGGTTTGATCTACAACCAATCATGGGGATGGTGCAGGACTGGGTAGCATTTTGTTCATTTGTACACGGAGTCCACATGATTTAGGATTCAGCTCAATGCCTGCCAACATTACCAGTAGCAATTATTCTTATTATTGCAGTCAGCTACCACAATTTTAGTTTTCATGGATGCTATGGTTGAGACACAGGCTAACGTTTTCAGCGTGACCATAAAAGAAAAATCTCCAACATCCGACATAGTAAGGGATTCTGAATGGCAGTATTGCAAGATAGACTACAGAACAAAATTTCTTATTTTAAGAATACATTATGTGATAACTTTCTGAAAAGTAATAGACTAGACAGACAGGCTGCCAAACCCCTCCGGAGCAAATAACAATAGACCAAATAAAGCAAACACACGTGGCACATCTAGAAACCTGAGTTCCAGAGTTGAAGATAGAGATGTGGATTAAATACTGACTAGGAAAAGAAGTTGGGTAAACAATGAATTTAAACTGGCCTGACATGGCATGGCCGTTATGAACTTTTCCAAGCAACATCCCATTGGGCCAGAGACTTTCCCGGATAGTACAAGTGTCCATTGCAATGTGATCATCTCCTTATTTACCACATCCTCTCAGGGACCAAAAAAAACCCAGCCAGCCCTCATTACTAAATACCCAACAGCTAATGACACCCTTCACAGCTACTGCTCTGCCTGAAGTTGAAGGTGAGCCCTCATGGACAAGGTGGCAGCACTGTACGGTGGGTGCTTGACACCCTTGCATTTGGAAGCACAAACTCTCCACATCCTAAGGTCAGAATACACAATGACAAATGGGCTCCTGCCCACAGACACCCACCGGGCAAGCAGGAACTTCTTCCACAACCAGGTTCCCCGACCCCAGCTATTAGGCCAAAAGTGCAAGATGTCCTGCCCCCACCCTTACACCAACTCCATGATTGCCTCAACTGGAAGAGTGCCAATCTATCCTGGGCATCCTGCTCCTTCAGCAGGCAAGAGCACCACTCCTGTTCCTTGTCCCTGAACCCCAGTTGTCTCCATTTAAAAAAAATTATTTTAATTCCTATCCTTATTTTTGTTTATTTCCTTTATCTACTCTTCTTTCCCCTTCTTTGTCTTTTCTTTTATTCCCCCTTCTTTTTCAGACTTTTCAACTATACTATTCTATTTTCATTTACCTCCTATCTTTCATTTACTTTCTTTTTTGTCTCTCTGTTTTTCCCCTAAGTTGGCATAAAACACACCACCAGCCACACTTGTTCACTTTCTACAGTTCTATTTACTCAATAAGGGCCACCACCTACTTGTTCAGCACCAGATCAATGATAAAAGCAGCAACACCAACTCAACCCTTCTTTAATGATTCTAAACAAAGATAACATAGAACTGAAAATACATGCTCCCATAATCACTTACACTGACCAATAAATAGATGGAGCATACCTAAGAAAACTACAGCATTCAATCACTAGATAAATATGAATACAACAATTACACAATGCTTTGAGGACAAAAGACAACCTCAGACAACACAAATAATCCCCCTCAGGACAAATAATGAGAGTAGCGACAGCAGGAGGGTAAGAGGAAGGTAGGGGGTGGGGGATGTAAAGGGGGAACCAATCACACAATTGACATATAATCCCTGCCCAGGGGGATGAACAACACAAAGGAACAAGACAGAATTGTTTTTTTAAATGACTAAAATACAAAGCTAGGAAATCTTCCTGAGAAAGAAAGGCATTGATCTAATTTATAAGTAAATGAAAGATATGATATATAAGTACTTCCAGTGGACTGAGAGGAAAATGCAGACAGTTTCTAGAAGTATAGAAAAAAATGCTATACTACAAGAACAAATTGAAAAACTAAGTGAAAATGAGAAACCATATGTGCAGATAAATTTTATGTCAAGTGGAAATGGCATGAAAGTGTTTGGGCAGAATCCAACCTGTCCATCAGGTCACAGCCTAATGTTGCCTAATTGGGGGTGTGGCCTTCTCTTCACCTTCACGCCTGCTGGAACTGCCAGCCTCTCTAAGAGCTGTTGGTGGTCTGCCCTGTTTCCACCAACCTTCACTACATGTGACTCTTCACCTAATGGTGTGTGATCTTCCTGTTTTCTTCATTTTTTTTTTTTTTGCACCACCAGCCTGCAGCTATGCAGGTCTGAAGAGGGCCTTGGCTTGCAATAGACTTGTGGACTTGCGTTGGACTAGACTAGGTTATCTTTTTTTATATATAAGATTACTTGATGATATAAAGCCTTTTCTTATACATATATGATCGTCATTGGATATTACAGAAATCCACAATAAAAGAGCCTTTGGTAATAAACACAATAATAGAAGGATTGCATTTTCCTTATGTCATATATGGGTCATATTTATTAAACCCATCACCTACCCCAACAACCATTGCCTCAAGACCCTGATTCCTCCACCTCAGTAACACACTTTCTTATAACCTACCAAGTAATATCATATCTCTTATAACCCTCTTCTCCAACTCATCAAAAATTACTATACTTAAAAGGAAGGCTTCCTATGATTAACATCACTACTTAAAACCTACTCCTCAGGACCTATATCTTATTCCTCCTACCCACCCATCACTTCTACCTCATCTACACACAATACAATTTCCAGCATCTATCTAAGCCTCCAATAACCTAAAGAGCCAACCCTTCCTCCCCTACAAACCCAGAAGTCTAAGAATCACCTACAGCTCAACCACTATGTGGCAGAAACAATAGCCATCAGCACTACCACAAAAATTCAAGAGAAACAAGTCAACAACTGAAGATTACCTAACCCCAATAGAATACACAGAGGAGGCCCGTGAATTTGTGAAATAATACAAAAAATGATCCTTACAAGATATTGAAATATCAATCCTAGAAGCAGATGGGGGAAAATGGAGCTACAAGAAACCTCACTCCCAAAGGAAACTAAAGAGCTAAGGAATGACCATAGAAATAAACAACAAAATACAAGATTTGACCAATAGAATGGAAGAAATGGAAAATCGAATCAGTAAACTCAAAGACAACTCAGCAGAAATCAACAAATGAAAGAAACAATCTAACAAAAAAGCAGAAAATCTGAGGATGATGTGGGATAACATGCAGCTAAATAATATTTGAATTACTAAGGTACCTGAGTAGGAAGAAACAAATAAGTCTACAGTTAAAATAGTAAGGGAATTCTTGAAAGAAAATTTCCCCAATACCACAAAGGAGGAGACCATAACAATCCAGAAATCAGAGAGAAGACTAATTAGATGAACAGCACCCCCACCTCCAAAAAAACATGAATTAACATAGTAGTCAAATTATCTAATTTCAAGGAAAAGGAGAGAATCCTGAGAACAGCAGGGAGAATAAAGCAGTCACATGTAAAGGTGAACAGACATCTCTGCAGAGACATTGGAGAAAAGAAGAAAGTAGAGTAATACATTCCAAAATTGAAGATTACCACTGTAATACAAGAACCCTTTATCCAGCAAAGCTTTCCATCAAATTTGAAAGGGAAATAAAAGTTTTTTTTCAAATAAGGAAATATTTATAGAATTTGTAAAAGCAAAACCAGCATTACAAAAAAATTTTTCCAGTTCTTTATGGGCAGGAAACCGACAACCACAGCACTCAAACATGAGAACACCACAGAATGTAACACCAACCAGAAACCAACATACTGAAAACAGTACCCAAATCATTAAATATCTAGTGGAGAAAAGAATGAACTCTTTGCATACACACACACCATCTTATAAAAGGGGAATAAATGAAAATTTCAAGCAAAATAATATGAGATGACAATGAGTAATCTACATTTCATTTAATTACACTGAATGTCAATTGACTAAATGCACCAATCTAAAGACAAAGAGTAGCAGACTGGATTAGACAACAAGATCCATCAATCTGTTGCATGCAAGAGATACACCTCAAACTCACAGGCAAAAATAGACTAGAATAAAAGGTTGTCAAAACTTTTATCAAGCTAATGGCAATCAAAAAAGCAAAAGTGGTGAAATTAATCGATGACAAAATAGACCTCATGGTCCACAAAATAATGAGAGATGAGAATGGGTATTACATAATGCTCAAGGGAAACAATAGACCATAATAAACATATGTGTACCCAATGATAGACCCTAGAAATTCATCAACCAAATCCTCAAAGAATTGAAAAGAAAAATCACCAGATCAACAATGATAGTAGGTGATTTCAAAACACTACTCTCAAAGAAAGAGAGATCAACAGGTAAGAAACCCAGTAAAGAAACAGAAAAGCTATGGATGTGCTTTATACAATTGATGTATGTATATGTGTGGATTGTGATAAGAGTTGTATGAGCCCCTAATAAAATGTTAAAAAAAAAGGAAAAGAAAAAAAAAGAAAATGATTAGGGCAAAGAACGTACAGCTGTGCTTTATACAATTGATGTATTTATATGTATGGATTGTGATAAGAGTTGTATGAGCCCCTAATAAAATGTTAAAAAAAAAAAAGAAACAGAAAAGCTGAACAACGCAATCTAACAACTTGACCTCCTAGATATCTACAAATCCCTCCAACCAACAGCAAAAGAAATGCGTATTCTTCTCCAATGCACATGGCTCATATTCTAAAGTGGACCGCATGCTGGGTCATAAAGCAAGCTTGAGTAAATTCAAACGCATAAAGATAATTCGATCCATCTTCTCTCAACACAACACCATAAACTGGAAATGCACAATAGAAGAATAAAAACATACAGAGAAACACGTAGAGACTCAATAGCACACTACTCAAAAAAGACTGTGTAATAGCCCAAATAAGAGAGCCCAAATTTGGAAGTTGCCTAGAAACGAATGAGAATGATAACACAGCATAGCAAAACCTATGAGATGCAACAAAAACTGCTATCAGAGGTCACTTTATTGCAGCAGTTCTCAACCTGTGGGTTGTGACCACTTTGGGGGCCGGACGACCCTTTCACAGGGGTCACATGTTTCATAACAGTAGCAAAATTACACTTATGAAGTAGCAACAAAAATAATTATATAGTTTGGGTCACAACAACATGAGGAACTGTGTTAAAGGGTCATGGCATTAGGAAGTTTGAGAACCACTGCTTTATTGCAATAAATGCACAAATGAAAAATTTGGAGAGAATCGTGTTCAGCACCATAACACAACACCTCCAACACTTAGAACAGAGTCAACATAATTCTTTCTACAGCAAAACAAAAGGAATTGTAAAAGTTAGAGCAGAAATAAATGAACTGGAAAACAGAAAAACAATGGAAAATCAACAAAGAAAAGTTGGTTCTTAAAAGGATCAACAAAATCAACAAACTGCTAACAAACATAACAAGGGAAAAGAGGGAGCATACGATAATTTCTAGAATTAGAATGAAACAGTGGAAGTTCCAACAGACCCTACTGAAATAAAAAGATTAATAACATGGTAATATGAAAGACTGTATTCCAACAAATGACACAGCCAAATACCCAGATAAACACTTTCTCCCCAGAGTAACACACATGGACATTATGAACTTGAACAGACCCATAGCAAAGAATAAATAGATAAGATCATCAAGCAACTCCCAACTAAAATAAACCCATCTAAATGGCTTCAAAGAAAAATTCTACCAAACATTAAGAGAAGAGCTGACACCAATCCTTCATTAAATTTTTCATATTATAGAAAGGGACAGCCCACTCCCAAACTTGTTCTTTGAAGCTAGCATCATCCTGATACAGAAACTGTGTAAACACCTGACAGGAATAAATAAATACAGACCAATATCTCTCATGAAAATAGATGCAAACTTTTCTCAACAAAATATTGGCTAATAGAATCCAACATCTAAAAAAATAATAATGATACATCTTGACCAACTGGGATTCATCCCAGGGACTGAGGGATGGTTCTATATTAAAAAAAAACAATTAACGTAACACATTAACAAGAAAAATGACAAAAACCATATAGTCATATAAATTGATGCCGAAAAAAAGCATTTGACAATATCCAACACCCATTCCTAAGAAAAGCTCTCAAGACGATAGGAATAGAAGGGAAAATCCTCAATACAATAAAGACCATAAATGAAAAACCAATAGCCGATATTACACTAAATGGATAAAAACTGAAAACATTTCCACTGAATAAAGGAACCCAGCAAGGATTTCCCTTATCCCCACTTTTATTCAACCTTGTACTGGAAGTCATAGTCAGTACATTAAGACAAGAGCAACAAACCAAGGGAGTACAATTGGGTAAAGAAGTGAAACTTTAGGGTTTGCAGATGATAAGATTTCATATATTGACAATACTAAGGTGTCCACAATAAGATGGCTGGAAACAATATAGGAGTGTAGTAGAGTAGCAGTATACAAGATTAACAAGCAGAAATCAATTGGATTCTTATCTACCAGTGATGGGAATAACAAAAAAAGATATCAAAGGAAAAATACCATTCACAATGGTCATGCAAAAACTGAATCGCCTAGGAATAAAACTAACCCAAAATATCTGCATGAAGACAAATATAAGAAAACAAAAGGAATCTGCACAAATGGAAGAATATCCTGTTTGGGGATCAGAAGACTCAACATTATGAAAATGTAGTACTGCCTAAAGCAATCTACAAAATCAATACAATCCTTTTCGAAATCCCAGCATCATTCTTTAAAGAAATGCAAAAACTGACTACCAACTTCATATGGAGAGGGAAGAATCCCAGAATAGTTCAAGAACTCTTCAAAAAGAAGAACAAAATCTTGTACTATCTGTCCTCAAAACCTATACAGCCACAGTTGTCAAAATCACATAGTACCAGTATAACAATAGATACATGGGCCAATGGATCAGGACAGAAAACCGAAATAAAATCGTCTGCGTAGAGGCAATTGATTTTTTACAAAGGCCCAAAAACCATTAAATAGGAGTCCGATGCCCTCTTCAATAATTGGTGCTGGAGAAACTGTATATCCACGTGCAGAAAAATGAAACAAGACCCAGATCTCACCCTGTGGCAGCTACATAATCTCCTGTCAACATAAGCAAAGGGGGTCGGGGGGAATCTAACCTGGCAATCAGGTCATAACCAGTCATGCCTCTGTGTGAGTATGGCCTTCTCCTGAGGATTCTTGAACTACTGTCTTCCTCCCCGGAGGTGGGACACACACTCTCTGTTTTGTCTTCCTGCTAACAAGCCACAGGGAGCTATGCTGATGGCAGTCAGAGTCCTAGAACTGGAGGAGTCACATGGAGACCCACACCAGCACTGAGTTGCTTCCACTGCCACTGGATCCACAAGCCTTTCCACCCACTGGCCTGTGATCTTCCAGCATTTGGCATCATTGGATGTGTTGCATGAATCTAAAGAGGAATTTGTAGTCTGATATCAGACATATGGGCTAATATCGGACTTATGAACTTGATCTGGACTGGGCTGAGTTGTTTTCTTAATATATAATTACTTTTTGATATAAAGTTTTCTCTTACACAAATATGAATGTCAATGAATTTGTTTCTCTAGTCTACCCGGACTAACACATTACAGTACCTTGGGAGTAGGGTACTAGAGAAGCAAATCATAAAGATGGAGAGTGTATGCTTTTCTAAGCTGCCAAATGGTAGTTTTCTTCTTTAGCTAGCTGGATGTCAGATACGGCCATGCAGTTTACTGGACTGTTTTCTGGAAAGAACATGAGAAGTTAAAGGTTTGATTCTGTTTCTGGGTTATTGTCTTTGGTTATTCCTGTTTGAAATGATAAAAATGATTGTGATAAATGTGAATCTTGAACTCAGGTAGCAAAATCACTTTTTGAACTTCTCCAAGACCTTGGTGCTTAGTGAAAATAGCTGACTGAGGTCAAAATGGCTGCAGACGGCCCTGCCCTGGCTTGAGGCAATGCAGCCAGAGGCCTAAGGCCATATGGGATAAGATTGTTTTAAGATTGAGTTTAGAATCTTGCTCTACTAGGTTTATACTGCTTTCTTCCACTTATTTTTAATGATACAATGATTGATAGAGATTATTATTGGGAAATAGAGAGAGTTTATAAGCTCACTGTTTCAGCCATAAATATGAATCTATAAATGGGTATAGGACATACCTGCAAAGAAGGTTCTGAAAAACTAAGCCCCACCCAGTGTATTGAGTGCTCAGGAGATTCGGTGGTGAGGAAACATGCGTAGGGGGCTATTGCCAGACTGAAGAAAAAAAGGAACCCTTTGGGTAATTTTTGAATTTTGAACTAGTGGTTTGTGTCAGAGCTGGAAAAATTTGGATCCATGAAGAAGCTCTCCTCTCTAGGACTGAACATTAAAGGAACCCTACACAGCCTGAAATGCTTGCTAGGTGACCACCTGAATCCACTTGTCTAGTGGAAGTTGGAGAAATGCAACAATAAAGAGACAGGTTGAGTCTGACCACTGATGCCCATGCACCAGATCCACAGGAACTAGAGGAGAAGATGAGAGCAGGTTGACTGGCCTGAAGTTCACGACTAACATAAGGGGGGTAGGGTTGTTGAGAATTTGTGACACTGCCCATGGTCTAAAGGTGAGGCAAGCAATGGGCACCCTGGTGAGGTGGCCCAAAATGAATTGACCAGAACCCAACCAGATGAACAGAAGATATTTGAACCTGTAAATTGGTGCATGTTGCTGCTGATTTTATAGACAGCCTGTTCTGGTTTGACTTTGCTTATGGATGCAGACTCACAGGGTTCCAATTGGAATGAAGATTCTTCACATCAAAGAATATGATTGACTCCTCAGAGCACTGGGCTGATGTAAGTGGGCAGTATTGAAATTGGATACCCAAAACAGAGAGTATCAAGGCATGAAGTGACTGGCTTACAAACTTTCATAGGTGGGGGAATATGCTCATAGAATTATAGGATTAGGGGGTAGGTGTTCATTTAACTGCTGCTGCAGGCATAGAATATTTTTGTTTTGTTCACTTATAGAATGTTATGTTTAAATGAGGGTGGCACATATTGAATTGTATGCATTTTAGTATTATCCTATTAGGTACAGATATGATTTTATTATTGTTTTGTTTAAAAATTATATATGGGGTCCGAGTGGAGCTAGCGAGCTGAGTGGTTGTGTGAACGCGTCTCCGAGACCGGTAGCGCTTGCAGCATGGCTGACCAACTGACTGAAGAGCAAATTGCAGAATTCAAGGAAGCTTTTTCACTATTTGACAAGGATGGTGACGGAACTATAACCACAAGGAATTGGGGACTGTCATGAGGTCTCTTGAGCAGAATCCCACAGAAACAGAATTACAAGACATGATTAATGAAGTAGATGCTGATGGTAATGGCACAATTGACTTCCCGGAATTTCTGACAATGATGGCAAGAAAAATGAAGGACACAGACAGTGAAGAAGAAATCAGAGAAGCATTCCGTGTGTTCGATAAGGATGGCAATGGCTACATTAGTGCAGCAGAACTTCGTCACGTGAGGACAAACCTTGGGCAGAAGTGAACAGACGAAGAGGTTGATGAAATGATCAGGGAAGCAGATATTGATGGGGATGGTCAAGTAAACTATGAAGAGTTTGTATAAATGATGACAGCAAAGTGAAGACATTGTACAGAATGTGTTAAATTTCTTGTACGAAATTGTTTATTTGCCTTTTCTTTGTTTGTAACTTATCTGTAAAAGGTTTCCCCCAACTGTCAAAAGAATATGCATGTATAGTAACTGGGACTTCATTCCTCCATGTTCTCTTCCCTTATCTTACTGTCATTGTCCTGAAACCTTATTTTAGAAAATTGATCAAGTAACATGTTGCATGTGGCTTACTCTGGATATATCTAAGCCCTTCTGCACATCTAAATTTAGATGGAGTTGGTCAAATGAGGGAACATCTGGTTAGGCCTTTTTTTCAGTAGTTTTCTTTAGGAACCGTCAGCATGTGGTTGTTGAAGTGTGGAGCTGTAACTCTGTGTGGACTAAGGACAGTCAACAATATGTACTTAAAGTTGCACTATTGCAAAACGGGTGTATTATCCAGGTACTCGTACACTATTTTTTTGTACTGCTGGTCCTGTACCAGAAACCTTTTCTTTTATGGTTACTTGCTTTTTAAACTTTGTTTAGCCACTTAAAAAAAATCTGCTTATGGCACAATTTGCCTCAAATCCATTCCAAGTTGTATATTTGTTTTCCAATAAAAAATTACAATTTACCCAAAAAAATTATATATGGCTACAGAGTTGTATAACAGTATCAAATTGACAAGGGATAGCCTGGGCAGTTACAGAATCTCCTATCAACCTGAGTAAAGGAGTGGAAGCTAGCCTGTCAATCAGGTCATAACCAGTCTTGCCTCTGTGTGATCAGGACCTTCTACTGAGGATTCTTGGAACTCCTGTCCTCCTCCCTGGAGGTAGTACACATATTCTGTTTTGTCCTCCTGCTGACAAGCCACATGGAGCTATGCTAATGGCAGCCAGAGCCCTGGAGCTGGAAGAGCCACGTGGAGACCCACGTCAGCACTGAGATGCTTCTACCGCCACTGGATCCCCAAGACTTTCCACCTACTAGCCTGTGATTTTCCTGCATTCACTCTAAAGAGGAATTTATAGGCTGATATTGGACATGTTGACTAATATTGGACTTATCTACTTGATCAGGACTGGGCTGGAGTGTTTTCTTAATATACAATATCTCTTTGATATAAAGTTCTGTATTATACATATATGAATGTCAATGAATTTGTTTCTCTAGTCTACCCAGACTAACACACACCCCATGCACAAAAATAAGCTCAAGTTGAATCAAAGACCTAAATGTAAAATCCAAAGCTATTGGGATCATCAATGAGAAAATTGGGACAAATTTAAGTGCTCTAGTGCAGGGAACCAAGGACTATCAGAGCTATCAAAGGAAATACACTACATGAAAGACAAAATAGATGAGCAGAACCTATTAAAAATAAAACTTTTGTGTACATCGAAAGACTTCATAAAAGAGAGACCATAGACTGGGGAAAGATATGTAGTAATGGCTTAACAGACAAAGGACTAATTACTAAAATCTACAGAATTTTATAAGCCTACAATGAGAAAAACAACAACAATGACTAATAACCCTCTGAGAAGGTGAGCAAAGGACCTCAACAGATGATTCACAAAGGATGATGCTCAAATAGCTAATAAACACATGAGGAAATTCTCCCATTCACTAGCCATCCATGAAATACAAGTGAAAACAACCATGAGATACCTTCTAACACCCATCACTGTAGCACAATTTTAAAAAGCTGAGAACAGAGTGTGGTGGATTAGAATCTTTATCCACTGCAGGTAGACTTGTAAAGATGTACAGCCAATGTGAAAGGCAATATGGCAATACCTAAACCAGATGGGAATTGAAATACCATATGATCCAGGAATATCATTACTGGTCATATACCCCAAAAAATAAGAAACTGATCATGAGCAGATGTTTGCTCCCCCATGTTCATTGCAGCACAGTTCACAAGAGCCAGAAGCTGGAAACAGCCTAAATTCCCATCAGAAGACAACTGGATTAAAAAAACTCTGATATATGTACACAATGGAATACTACTCATCCCTAAAAAAGAGCTGTGAATCCATGAACCTCCTCAGGACATGGAGAGATCTGGAAGACATTCTGCTGAGTGAAGTTAATCAATCACAAAAAGGACAAATGCTGTATGCGTCCACTGCTGTAGAAACAAGCATCAGATCAGCAACACCCTCAGGCTTGTAGGGCGCCCAGTCTGCTGACTGTGGGGTCAGAACCTGACCAATGCCAATGAGCCATACACCATCTGCTTTAGGTACGTATTTTGATGGACCTCAACTCAGCGGCAATCAAATGATCAAGGGAGGGTCAAAGGAAGTTGTCTACTGCTATGTAAATTTATGATGAAGTCCCTCCTGACAAGTAGACAGCCCCATCAGAGGGATAAGGGATACTAATGGGACAAACAATGCAAGAGAGGGGGAAAGGAGCAAACACATCCGGGAGAACACAAATGCATTTCAGTTGGTAGGAAAAGGGAAAGAACTGACCTCCAGTGTCGGCGGGGGGAGGGGGGAGGATGACTGAAAATGCTTTGGAGGACCATCGGGTAGCAGTGTCTCTGGTGGTATTCACCAAATGGGCTACATTGTGCTAGGCTTCTGGGTATACACTGAAGACCCAGGCTGTGGGTGCTGGGACACTGAAACCTGGGTCTTCAAGATTAACGCCATGCTCCAGAGGCCTCATCAGTGAGGTCCCTGGGTGAACTGGACTCTTCCTCAAACAACTTGCAACCTGAGGACTTAAATAGGAAATTGCCTGGTGTCTGAGGAAGCAGAAGACAGCTCGACCAAGATTGTTGAAATGTTGGTAGGCAGTCAGCCACAGTCTTGCCACATCAATGCCCTACATGCTGTATTAAGATATGTATTATTCTGGAAAATCTGTGATGGACAATCTGTTTTACTTTACGTTTGGTTTTGTTTTTTGTTCATCTTAGGGTGTGTACCTGAGAGGTGTAATGTCATTAGGGTCACCCTCCTGACATTATGTTATATATTTTTCTGTGTTATCAGTAAGTGAAATCCAGGATTTATGAACCTACAGGGACAGCAAGTAGAATAAGAATTTGGTGGGGGCGTACAAGAGTGGAGCAAGAAGTCCAGGAAGAAAAAGAATGTTTGGAAATTGATTGTGGTAGCAAATGTTTAATTCTGCTTGATGTAGTTGAAGTATGGAATGATATTATATATGTATTAACTCTCAATAATTTATTTTAAGACCAAGATTGTATTGTTCTTGGGGGGAGAGGGGGGGAGGAAAACTGCCTCTCTTTTCAGATGATATGGTCCTAGACATAGAAAATAACTGAAATTCTGCAAGATAGTAATTATTGGAACTAATTGAAAGATTCCCCAAACAGACAGGGTACAAAATCAACAAATAAAATCAATCAGATTTTTCTATACTAACAAAGAGAACTCTGAAACAGAAATCAGGGAAACAATACCATTTATAGCATCCACCCAAAAGAACAAATGCTTAGAAACAAATCCAATCAGAGATACAAAAGACTTACATAAAGAACACTGCAAAACACTACCATAAGAAACTAAAAAGAGGTACCTAAATGGGTAGGAAGACTATACATTGTGAGAGAGAAACAAAACAAAAACACTATAGATATAATGCACTCCTGGTCCATATCCCAGCGCCATGTTTTAGAAAGATGGAAAGGCGAATCAACAACTGTCTGTACCAGTACCAAACTGTTTTGAAGTTTGTTTGGCAGTGCCGTGGGTTTTGAAGTCAGTACGTCTGAGACCTTCACCTCTTGACTCCTTTGGTAGCGCTTTCATTACCACGGGTCTCATCCTCGTGGCTCAATTTTCAGCTAAACAATAGATAGGCCTACAAGGTAAACAAAACCCTAAGGAGGTACACGGTCATAACGAACTATTTGAGATCAAAAAGGGCAGAATTCTCCCAAAGACAAAGTTCACAATGCAGAAAGGGATAGGAATGAAATTAGAAACTGGGAGGAAACGGGATCAGTGATATTACATTGTAGGGAGAGCAATTAATGGCATGAAATAAACTGTCTATGAATTATTAATTAGAAAGTGGATTTGTTCTGTATATCTTCTATTAATTCACAATAAAAAGTTAAAAAGACATCATGTAGGGAAGGTATTTACAGCACCAGGACGAGAGAGGCAGTACAGTTCAGTTTGTTAGTTAAAAACATGGGTTTTAAAAAGTGGTCTTTTTTTAACCACTTTGTAGCCATATGACTTGAGGCAAGATACTTATACACAAGAAGCCTTTGTTTCTTAATCTAAACTGTAGGATTAAAATTTTTAACCTATATAAATTTTACAGAGTAAATGTTCAATATATGTGAGCTATTGTTAGTATTGTATAGAAATGCAAAATACTGTCAGGTGTTTTCTATCCTTTAAATATTTTAAATATACTTTAAATATTTTAAATTCAATTAAAAAACAAATTTGAATCATTTATTTGAGTTCTGAAACAAATTTTATTTATTCATTTCACAAACATTTTTGTGCTCACTGACTTTGGATCAGACACTAAGTATACAAGTTTAACAGAATTGTGGAATATTTCAAGATTGTTATTTTAATACTGCCTTTCAAACCAGCCAAGTTAGAAAACTTTTCCTAACATCTTCTCAAAAGAAGGTGACAAGAAAAGGTATCGGGTATTTCGATCAGATAGCTGTCTGCCCTGTTCACACATCAGACCAACCCTAAGTCACAATTGAAAAAGCAAATGAAAATCTCAATGTTACAGCTAATGTGGCCTTTCAGTAACTTGATATAGCCACACATGGACCAAAAGAGGCTCTTTGTTTGTCCTGCTATATTACATTCATTAGGGATGTGGAACACTGAAGGGATCAAAATTAAAATCACACACAGAAACCTTTAAAAAAAATTTTAAAATGGTAGTCTTCTTCTTCTTCTTCTTTCTCTCTCTCTCTCTCTTTCTCTCTCTCTCTGTCTCTCTCTCTCTGAAAGAAGACAAGAGTTGATGTGGAGTTGGTTAAGAATACTGGTTATACCATGAAGTGCCAATAGACTAAACAACTCAATCCTAAAATAAATACTAATAGATGTTTCTTCAAATCAGATGATCAGGTTTCAACTCACTTGCATTATGGAAGTTATTAGAAAAGAATGATCAGTAGAAAATGCATGATGTTTGGTAGACAGCTGTTGAAAATGAGGCGAACCCTCAATAAGATTAATTGACGCAATAGTCACACAATGGACTGGAACATACCAGTGACCATGACGGTGGTACAGGCCTGGACGTTGTTTCATTGCATTATACATATGGCCACCTGAGTCAGAGCTGATTCAGTAGCATCAGAACAGCAACCCTCTCTGTACCGTTATCTTTTTTTTTTGGTTCCAAGATACTATTAGGTAAGCCTTCCTAAATGAAATACACTAACTCATCCTCATGCTTGGGAAAGGGCAGATGGCAGACATTGCCATTCATGAGCTACCTCACCACTGTATCCTTTGTTATCTCTGATTTAGCAGAAGAAAAACGGACGTTCTGTGCCATTGACCTGGGTCACACATCCCAGCATTCATTCAGTAAACATTCATTAGCAAAGTCGGTGCTGCCCCCTTCATACAACAGCATTTGGAATTTGAGTGGCCTTCTGATTTTGCTAGTGCCTGCTCAGAGAAGATATAGTGCAGGATCTTTTTTTTAATTGGATTATGGTTTGCGTAGATAGTTACTGAACAAATTTCGTTTCAACTCAATAATTTTTTCACATTTTTCGTCTTAACATTAGTTGCAATCCCCTCAATCTAACTCCACTAGTCTCCCCACTTCACAAGTTTCTGCTTGGGTTCTTCATATCCTTCATTCCTGTTCATTCCTGCCTTCTAAGTTTGTTTTCAAGAAAATCCTGTCACATGATTGATTGCTCTAAGGAGTATGCTCCTTATGACTTACTGTTCCCTTTAAACATCTATCTATTATTGGTTCCAAGGTGATCCCCAGTGGTAGGTTTAACTCAAGGATTTAAGGTTATATAAAGGTTATGACATCAGAGATTCCACTAGTGTCTATCAAGCACACCAGTAAGTATGGTCATTTTTATTCATTTGAATTTTGTCCTTCTTCTCTCTTACTGTTCAGGACCTTCTGTGATCACAATCAAAGTAGTCAGTAATGGTAATTGGGCACCATCTAGTTTTTCTGGTCTCAGAGTAGTAAAGGCTGTATACGAACCATTAATCATTTAGACTAATTATTTCCTTGAGTGCTTTTATTCCCTCTCTTGTTTCCTCCAGATCAAGGATTAATGATCATGAGCACATCTACCTGTATTAATAAATATGGCCATTTGAATGCCTTCATTAATGGTGTGTTCCTCTCTTATACTCATTTTTAAATTGCTTTTTTTTGTCTTCTTGTTGTTGGAGAATTTAAACTTTCTATAAATTTTACAAATTAGTTCCTTGTCACATAAGTCTTGACAGACATTTTCCCCCACTCTGTACATTCTCATTTTACTCTTTAGGAGAATTTTTTGAAGAGAGTGGGTGTCCAATTTTAGGAAGTTTCAGTCATTTTATTTATCTTCTGCTGTTTGTAACTATTTGGCTGTGTTTAATAGACTCTATAATACATCTTATATTGAGGTCCCTAAATTTGCACAAACTCAGGCAGGGCCTCCAGTCTGCTGGACGGGGTAGCCAGACAACCTGATAGAGAGCCTGGCTGCTACCTTTCTCTCTAGATGTGGATATTGTGACGGAGGACTCCTTACATCAACTGCGGTCAAATTGTCAAGGGGGGGTGGGGAATATTGACCACTTAGTGGCTACTATGCAAAACTATAATGAGGTACCTCCAGACAGGCAGACTTGCTATCAGAGGGATGAGGAATTTTGATGGGACAGTCAAGTCAGGAGACGGGAAAGGGAGCAGACACTTCTGGAAGCAGACAAATGCATGTCTGTGGTTAGGAAAAGAGGGAGGGCCAACTTCCAAAGGGGAGGGGATGACTAATAATACTTTTAAGGACCCTAAGGGGGAGTATCCTTGGTAATACAAGGGGGTCCCCCCCACTCAAAACATGGAATTTCACTGAGCAGAGAGGAACTTTCATAATACGAATTTTTCCTCCTAGGTGAGCATCAAGCAACTCGCTCTGAGTTAGTACACCCAGTGGCTTCACCTGGGAAGGTTCTTTGTGGTCACAGTGAATTTTGTCGCAAAAGCAATTTTGCTCCAACCTCATTTTTGGGATGGCCAATTTAAGAAAACAGCATGGGTTTATGAAATTTTGTTTCATGCTTGGGAAAAATGGCACAGAAACTGTTGTGATGTTGAACACAACTTAAAAGGACAACGCTAGCCCCCATTCCCATTGTTTTGTGTTTTTCAAAATATGGCAAAGGTTCATTTGAACAATGTAATGGTGCTGGATAACCCTTGTCCTTTCTACAACCCTTCCAGTTTGAAATCACCTTCAAGTGCATCGAGGACCTGTCTGAAGACTTGGGGTAGAAAATTATCTATGTGGGCTCTGCAGAAAGTGAAGAATATGATCAAGTTTTAGACTCTGTTTTCGTGGGCATATGTTTGTGCTTCAGGCTGATGCACCTAGCCCAGGACTCATTCCAGATGCAGATGCAGCAGTTGTAACAGTTGTGCTAATCACATGCACCTATTGAGGTCAAGAATTTTTTAGTTGGCTATTATATAAATAATGAATATACCAAAATAGAATGAAGGGGCAATCCACCAATAAAACCAGACATTTGTAAGCTTCAAAGGAACATTTTGGCATCTAATCCCACAGTCACAAGATTCTACATTAATTGGGAATATAACACAGAAAGACTGGAAAAGCAGTAACCCAAATCTACAGTCCGTTCTTTCAATAGATGCGTTGCCTTCACATCAAAGAGATGGCCCATGTCAGAAAACTCGCTCAATGTCATGTTAGAATCCCACATGGACAGCATGTGACCACCTGCCATCCTGTGAGTAAAAATTAAGCTATAAAAACACAGAACTATTTCCCTGAAATTCCGTAAGTACACAGTCAAGACACGATGTGAAGAATTTGTTTAAAAATCATTCTGTAGAACGTTTATATGAAAACCAGTACTGAACAAATTGTGGAATATAAACACAACTATTTTTAAGTAAAAAAAATAAAAAGGACAGCGCTATGTGAAAAACTCAAGTGTATGAGTGATTTTCTCATTTCAAAAAAGGTGAAATGTCGATTGATGACAAACCTTGCTTTGGACATCCATCACCTTCCCGAATGAATGAAAATATTGACTTTTAGAGCATTTGGAATTCAGTCCACCAGGTCAGACACTTAATCAAGTTTTCTATTTAGAGGTTCTGAAAAGATTGCATAACAGTGTGATTTTTAAAAAAGGCCTGTTGCAGATGAGGGACTGGTTTTGCCACCACAACAATGAATCTGCTCACGCAGCCATCTCCATTTTTGTACCAGTTTTTGGGAAACACCAGCATGCCTCTCTTTCCCCAGCACCTTGGTCACCTGACCTCGCTTCATGTGACTTCTTTTTGTTTTGGTGACTGAAGAGGGACATGAAAGGGCAACGATTTGACTACGACAGCAATTTGACTACGTAGAAGAGGTGATTGGGAAATGAGGAAAGTGCTGTCAGCCATCCAAACAGATGAGCTTGAAACATGTTTCAAAAATGGAATCACATATTTGGCAAATGTATTAAGTGTAATAGAGAGTACATTGAAGCTGATAGATTGCTTTGTTAAATAATTTAAATATATACCTTTGGGAAAAACATCCCGTTTTTTTGCTTTTTTTTTTTAAAGTACCCCCTTGTATGCACCTAATAAGCCACATAGGGTCCCAGGCCAACTTACATAGGGCACTGGAGCACTGAATTCTGGATCTGCAAAGTGCACAACATGGTCCAAAGGCCATAACAGAGGGATCTGATGTGGAAACTCCTCTATATGACTAGACTCTGCCTCAAACACACCTGTAACTTGAGGACTTAAGATGGAAATTTCATGGTGACTGAAGAAACAGAACACAGCTATACCAAGAACTCTTGGTAGGTGGACAAACATTGATTTAGTACATCAATGTCCCACTTGCTGCATTAAGATATATATTATTCCAGCAGACCTGTGACTGACATTGTCAGTGATTATTATTGTAGAATTTGCCTGATAACCAACTCCCACTGTTTGTGTAAATAGCATCCAGCCATGAAAGGATTTATTCTGTACAAGTGAATAATTCAGATGTTGTGCTATGTAGTTAGCCTATACTGGTCCAATATCCCTCTTTCAACAGTGTTTTAAAAATTAGTATCAAGGGCTAATCAATGCCACTGTTAGCAGAAAATCCAAGAAAATGATCAATATTGGAAATAGAACCAGGAAGAGAATGTATGAAGACACACTCTCAACATTCATATGTTAAGGAGTCTGGGAGGCCAGTGCTACCATCAGGGAACCTTCCTGTTTGTGGGTTGGAGATGCATCCCATTCACATTCTCCTAAGTAATAGTTATTCCCCACACTCTTCCCCATAATAATGCCAATTTAAGGTGCTACATGCAAGCACATGGCTGCTACTATATATGCTTGAAGGTCAACTGCTTAATGACTATCTGTCTAAAGGTTGTCAGCCATTGATGGCAATCAGATCCTATTCTCTGTCCTACCCTAAGTAGAACCCACTCCTTTCTGAGAAGGATCATAGATCCCCCGCCCCCCCCCCCCCCCCTGGAGAAGAGCTCAAAGACACCTAAGTCAAGCTATAAAAACACAGAAGTGTTTCCCTGAAATTCCGTAAGTACACATTCCCCTAAAAAAGAAGGAAGAAATTAGACCCCCAGACCGGAAGAGTATAGGTGGTTATACTGTGATTCCTGGCTATTGGAGACACTGCATCATACATTGACCACTGGTTCAGAGCATATGCAGCCTCCTGAAGAGGGCTGTCCAACCCTGCAAGTTGCGGCCACCCTGCTGGTGCCAACATTGTGTCTTTAGAAGGCAGTTTCATCATTCTCTCAAGCCATCTCCTTTAGAATGATGAGAACCCATTACAATCAGTGGATTCCATGAGTATGGGCCCATTGTTTCATTTTATTTTCTGTTAGTTGAGTTCCTTAATCTGAAGCAATGCTGTGTGGGATACTGCACCCACAAATGGTAGTTTAGCAGAATCAGTACATACAAGGAAGACAAATCAATACCCAGAACCAGTGTCTATTCCAGTAAGAAAGAAGCACTGATCTTTCAGTGTTAGAAGTGGTTCTATATAATCAACTTGCCACCAAGTTGCTGGTTGATCTCCCCAAGCAATGGTTCCATATCTTGGACTCAGCATTTGTGTCTGCTGCTTACAGATAGGGCACTCAGAAATGGCAATAGCCAAGTCATTCTTGATGAGTAAAAGCCCATGTTACTAAGACCATGCATCATGTCCATTCATGCCACTGTGTCCACTTGGTTCCTGCACCTATTGGACAATGACAGCAGTGACGAGGAAAGATGACTACTTTCCAGAGAAAATGCCATCCTACCCACTTGATTGTCAAAATCCTCCTCTTCAGCCGTAAACCATTGGTGAGCATTCACACGAGACACAAATTTCTTCTATCATTTTTTTCCCATTCAGAGAGGTCTATCAATATGCCTCTTCTCTATCCCTCCTTGCTACCAATTTTTCAACCATGCTCTCTCTAAGTCCCTGACCACATAGTCACACATTTGACCATTTCTCCTGCCAAGTGAACCAGTTGCACTTCTTGAAGTTCTGCCTGATGAGAGGATTTTCCTTCACAACTTTCCTTTAGGGAGGTCCCAGAAACGGGCATTAGTGCTGCTGCTGTCTGCTGTCAAGTGGTACCTGCATGTTGTGAATACAATCAGCAAATCAAGCACAAGTTTTCTGTTCCTCAGTCAACTGATCATAAAGAGCTTTTCACGAAGACTAGCAGACTGGGAGAAAGCTGGTATTGTGACAGGAGTGGAGCGCAGAGGCCTTTGGCCACTTCTTTTATCTTTTATCTTCAGATCCCACTCTAGTCCAATCTTGTATATATTCTGTTGCGCACATCCAACTTTGTGACTCCATGGGTCAGAAAACACCCAGTTCATGATGGGCAGCTCAGGCCATGTAGTGACTAGTTGCCCCATGGTGAGGCATTCAGTTTCCACTAAGACCCATTAAAAGGTCAAAAGCTGTATGATCGTTAGGGTTTTTGTGCCAACGTGGCACTTGTAAGAAGATATGAGTGAGGTTTAGACTGTCAACCAGGTCACAGCCTGATGACCTCCCTTGGGGGCACTACCGAGATATAGACCTCGCTGAAGGCCAGCCCTCCCACCCTCTTTCTCTGCCTCCACCTTCCTGCTTGAGGGCCACCCTGAGAGCTTCTGGAGCCCTGCGATATTTTCCACTGACCTCAGATCTACATGACTGCACACATTGGCCTGTGATCTTCCTGAATTCTGTATCATTGCATGTGGCTGAGTGAGTCTGAAGAGGGGTGTATGGACTAGTATCACACTTGTGGACCTGAGTTGGACTGGGTTGAGATGTTTTCTTGATATACAATTACTTCTTAAAATAAAGCTCTTTCGTATACATGAGTGTCCCTGGAAGCACACCAGCCTGTGTGATTACGAGGTGTTGAAAAGATCAGGTATCAGGAATCAAAGAACAAAAAGCCATATCATTGTGAATGAGAAGGTGTGGATTGGGGACCCAAAGCCCTTCGTGGGCAACTGGACATCCCCTTACAGATGGGTCACGGGGAGGAGATGAGCCAGTCAGGGTGCAGGGTAGCAACAATGAAACATAGAACTTTCCTCTAGTTCTTAAATGCTTCTCTCACCCCCACCCCCCACTATCATGATTCCAATTCTACCTTACAAATCTGGCTAGACCAGAGGATGTACACTGGTACAGATAGGAACTAGAAACACGGGGAATCCAGAACAGATGATCCCTTCAGAACCAGTAGTGAGAGTGGCGATACCAGGAGGGTGGAGGGAAGGTGAGGTGGAAAGGGGAAACAAATTACAAGGACTTACATATAACCTCCCCCCTGGGGGACAGACAACAGAAAAGTGGGTGAAGGGAGACTTTGGAAAGTGTAAGATATGACAAAATAATAATTTATAAATTATCAACGGTTCATGACGGAGGGGTGTGCGGAGGGAGTGGGGAAATGAGGAGCATGCAGATCAATAAGTCTAGTAATTTATACTTCATCCTTACTAGGTCAAATCAAGATAATGTCATCAATGTAATGAACCAGTATGACATCTTTGTCATGGAAAAGAGGTCAAGGTCCCTGCCAACTACATTATGATATAGTCTTAGAGAGTTGACATAAGTCTTAGGGAGAGTTGTAAAAGTGTATTGTTGCCCTTGCCAGCTGAAGGCAAACTGTTGCTGCTGCTGGTGGTGGTCCTTCAAAAATGGAATTAAAGGAAAAGGCATTGGACATATCAAAAGCTGCATACCAGATACCATGATACACAATGAAACCACATCTGGCACAGCAGCTGCAATTAGAGTCACTACCTGGTTAAGTTTACAATAGTCTACTGTCATTTTCCAAGATCCGTCTGATTTTTGCCTAGGCCAAATATGCGAGTTAAATGGGGATACAGTGGGTACCACCCCTGTATCCTTCAAGTCCTTGATGGTGGCACTAATTTCTTCAATCCCTCCAAGAGTGAGATGTTGTTTTTTATTTACTATTTTGCTACACAGAGGCAGTTCTAATGGCTTTCACATGGCTTTCATACCATAATAACTCTTATTCCATATTTCAGAGATCTAGTATGGGGTTTCTGTCAGTTGCTGAGTGTGTCTATTCCAGTAATGCATTCTGGAACTGAGGAAATTACTACAGGATGGGTTCATGGACCCCTGGGAAATAGACCTACGCTAAGACTCCATTAATAACTTGACCTCCATCCACTCCTATCCTGGCTGATGGGTCTTCAAAATGTTATGGGTCAACTGGTATTAATGTCCATTCAGAGCCAGTTTTTAATTATCCCCCAACAGTCTGATTATTTCCCTTCCCCCATTGAACAGTGACTCTTGTGAAAGACCACAGATCTCTTTGGAGAAGAGTAGGAGACAAACAATATTAATCTGTGGGGATACAGTGGGAATCTTCCTCAAAGAGATCTGGGTTTGTGGTTCTGCAAATTGAGTCAAGTCTTGGAATAGACTGAGGGTTCACAACTATTCTGGTGAGTTGAATTAGACTATCATTCACCTGATCTAGAATTTTTCTGCTTATATAGGTAAAGCAAATATTGAGTAGGCTTCCCATCTATCTCACGTCTAGTGATACTTTGTCTAAGTAGCCAATATCATAGGCTCATACAAGTCAGTCTATTCTGATTACTACTTTGACTCTGCTGTTGATTAGGGTAACCATGCCCAGTTTCTGTCTGTCCAATGAGTGCTGCCATTTGGCCCCTAGTCTCGTGGGGCCCCATTATCCCCATTACAGGCAAGGATCTTCATTCGCTTAGGGAAGTGTCTACTGTCAAGCCTCACCAACATAAAATAGCAATCACAGGAGTCTTCAGACACACTGGGGCTCCCTTCACAACTTGTTTTCTTACTGTTTTGGTAAAAGGTGTGTCCTCGGGGCATTCTCTTTGTAGGTCTATGAGTCAGTCTTAATAAATCCACTATAACATGCTAATTTCTCTAAGCCTTTGGGTCCTTTCTTTCCTAATAGTGACAGATACATCAGCATCTACAGAAATGGAGTTCTCAGTGCCTTTAGGCCTAATTATAGCTGAGAACCCATTTAGAAAATTCATCTTTATGATTTTGTTTCTCTGGAACAACTCCCGGTACTAAGTGTGTTTAGTTGGATTCTCTAGAGACACAAAAACAATGACATTTTTATGTGTTTATATGTAGAAATAGATTTATATCAATAAATGGCTCACAAAGTTGTAAAAGTAGGTAAAGCTAGTCTAGTTCACATCAGGTTTATTCTGACTCATGGAAGCTGACAATACAAACCCCTCGTCTATTTTAGAGCCTCCATTATACACTTGTTGAGAAATAATTTAAGTAGCCTTCATGAAACAGTTGGTAATTCTAATAATGATATGATTAATACATAGATTTTAAAGTACTAATGAGAAAAGGAGGATCCCTGATGGTATAGGGCTTATATATTAGGCAGCTAACTACAAGGTCAATAGTTCACAACCACCAGATACTCCACACGAGAATGATGGGGCTCTCAACTACCGTAAAGAGTTACAGTCTCAGAAACCCACAGGGCAGTTCTATCCAGTCCTATGGGATCACTGTGAGAATCAACTGGATGCCAGTGAGTTTTGTTTTGTTTGTTTGTTGTTGTTGTTGTTGTTGTTGTTGTTGTTTTAGGGGGTGAAGGGCAAAAATTTCAACCATGCTCATTCACTAGGGCAAACCTATTTGCAGGACTAAGACAAGTGACAAAAATAAAAGGAAAAATAGCAAGTCTTAAGTTGCCAATTATTGGGCAACCTGAAAAGCAAGAGATTTGAACCAAAGCACCCTGACTTCCAAATCTACAACCTTGGGAAGGCAGGCCTCTGCTTCTTCTTACAATACGGTGTAACATCCAGATGTTTTCAATTTTTCAAGCTTTAAGTCTGAAGGAATATTTCAGTTCCTTTCATGTGCAACAGGTGTGTTTACAGTCAAGTCCAAATCTCTTGCCCAAAATGGAATTTCCAAATTACATAATTCTGGTAAGAATTATGAAGAATAACATACACTTCATAGAGATAAAAGCTAAGATCGAGGAAGCCTATAGCACACCAGAGTCAAGGAAGGCTGAGAAGAAACACAGCCAAAAATGGATGATTAGCAATTTAATACTGGGTCGATTCTCCCACTGAGAGTCTATATAAGCAATGTTAAGTATTTCCCCTTCCTGTCAACAGAAGTGAAATTACTTATTTTATTGGGTGTTTTTATCAGGACCCAGTATTGGCTATTGTTCTATGCCTTTCCATAAAGATTGATAAGATCATGTGTGTGAGGTCTAGGTACTATGTCAACTAGACACTCCTGGGTAAGGGTAGGGATGAAGCTCAACCTATCAATTGCATCACAGACTGATAAAATCTCCTTGGTGTCATAAACCTTTTTTGTATAAGAGAGACTGAGTTGAGTCAAATCCTCTTTGAACCTTCACTTTCTTCAGAATCTAGATCTCAAGTCTGGTTCCTCAGTTTCCTGTTGAGTGCCTGATAGTTCCAGGAGTCATCAGCAGACTACCCTCATTAGATTAATTTTTGCTGAATTCCCACATCTGAATCCACCAGCCTAAGCCCTCTGCTACCTATGTTTTCTCATCCTGCTTCCTGCTTATTGGCTCCTGCAATTCAGGAGAAGCCTTACCTGAACCAGACTTGAATTGCTTCCTTCTACATCTGTGTAAATCATGCTTCTGCCATTCAGTAGATCTCTAGCTTGAACCAGACTGGAATTACCTATCTCTACAGATGTGGGAGCCATTTCTTGACATAAATCTCTTTCTATATACAACATACAAGCTTCAGTGGCTTTGCTTCTCTGGAGAACTCATCCTAATATAATGTGGTTGTTATTTTTTGTTTTGTTTCTGTCATGGATTGCATTGATTGTTTCTCTAATGTTGAACCATCCTTGCATACCTGGTATAAGACCCACTTGATTATGGTTGTTTTCTTTTCTTTTGAGGTATTGTTGGATTTTATTGGACAGATTTTTTTTTTAATTTTAACAATTTATTAGGGGCTCATACAATTCTTATCACAGTTCATACATATACATACATCAATTGTATAGAGCACATCTGTACAGTCCCTGCCCTAATCATTTTTTTCTCCTCTTTTCTTTTTTTACATTTTATTAGGGACCCATACAACTCTTATCACCATCCATACATATACATACATCAATTTTATAAAGCACATCCATACATTCCCTGCCCCAATCATTCTCAAGGCATTTGCTCTCCACTTAAGCCCCTTGCATCAGGTCCTCTTTTTTTTTTCCCCCTCCCTCCCCTTTCCCCTCTCCCTCATGTGCCCTTGGTAATTTATACCTCATTATTTTGTCATATCTTGCCCTATCCAGAGTCTCCCTTCCCCCCTTCTCTGCTGTCCCTCTCCCAGGGAAGAGGTCACATGTGGATCCTTGTAATCAGTTCCCCCCTTCCAACCCACTCACCCTCCACTCTCCCAGCATCGCCCCTCACACCCTTGGTTCTGAAGGTATCATCCACCTTGGATTCCCTGTACCTCCAGCCCTCATATGTACCAGTGTACAGCCTCTGCCCTATCCAGTCCTGCAAGGTAGAATTCGGATCATGGTAGTTGGGGGGAGGAAGCATCCAGGATCTGGGGGAAAGCTGTGTTCTTCATCGGTACTACCTCGCACCCTAATTAACCCATCTCCTCTCCTAAACCCCTCTATGAGGGGATCTCCAGTGGCCGACACTTGGGCCTTGGGTCTCCACTCTGCACTTCCCCCTTCATTCAATATGGCATATATATATATATATATATATATATATATATATATATATATATATATACACATACACACACATACATATATACATTCTTTTTTTTTTTTTGCATGATGCCTTATACCTGGTCCCTTGGCACCTCGTGATCGCACTGGCCGGTGTGCTTTTTCCATGTGGGCTCTTTTGCTTCTGAGCTAGATGGCCGCTTGTTCTCCTTCAAGCCTTTAAGACCCCAGACACTATCTCTTTTGATAGCCGGGCACCATCAGCTTTCTTCACCACATTTGCTTATGCACCCATTTGTCTTCAGCGATCCTATCATGGAGGTGTGCAGTCAATGATATGATTTTTTGTTCTTTGATGCCTGGTAACTGATCCCTTTGGGACCACTCGATTACACAGGCTGGTGTGTTCTTCCATGTGGACTTTGTTGCTTCTGAGCTAGATGGCCGCTTGTTTATCTTCAAGCCTTTAAGACCCCAGTCACTATCTCTTTTGATAGCCGGGCACCATCAGCTTTCTTCACCACATTTACTTGTTCACCCACTTTGGCTCCAGCCGTTGTGTCGGGAGAGTGAGCATCATAGAGTTCCAATTTAATAAAAGAAGGTATTCATGCATTGAGGGAGTGTTTGAGTAGAGGCCCAAGGTCCTTCCGCCACCTTAATACTTGACCTATAAATATAGACACATAGATCTATTTCCCCATCTTCCTATATATATTTGCATGTCTTTGTCTAGACCTCCATGAATGCCCTTTGACTCCTAGCTCTTTCCTCCATCTCCCTTAACTTTCCTCCTGCCCTACTACCATGCTTCATTGCCACCTGGGCTAGAGTATACCTCTTCTCTAAGCAACCTTACCCTTGATCCTTTCCCACCATGCCTGCCACTCCCCTTTCTCTACCATTTGGGGTCCCATGTTTTTCCCTTGTCCCTGGGTTTGTTAACACCACTTCCTTACCCCCCCTACCCCCCACCCCAAATACCCCCGGAACTGTCGGTCCCGTTGTTTTTCCTCCAGATAGTTCATCCAGCCTGTCCTATTCAGACAGACCTGTGGAGTCACTAACATGCACGAAAACAAGACAGAGGAAAAGAAAGCAACAGTATAAAACCAGACAACAAATCAACTAAAACAAACCACTGACAAAGAACAGAACAAAACAGTTCACAAGAGAAAAGCTTGTAGTTGGATTTTATTGGACAGATTTTATTGGGGGTTCGTACAACTCTTTTCACAATCCATATATACATTAATTTTATAAAGCACATTTGTACATTCGTTACCCTCATCATTCTAAAAATATTTGCCAGATTTTTGTTGAGAATTTTTGCATCTACATTCATACAGAATATTGTTCTATAGTTTTCTATCTTTGTGGTACCCTTGCCTAGTTTGGGCATCAGAATGATACTGTCTTCATAAAAGGAGTTTGTGAATTTCCTGTTACCTTGTATATTCTGGAATAGTCGGTGTAGCATTGTCATCAGCTCTTATCTAAATACTTGGTAGAATTCCCCTGTGAAACCTGCTTTTGCACTTTTCTTAGGTGGAAATTTCTTTTCTTTTTTTTGGAAATGTCTAACAACCTGCTCTATTTCTTCTTTTGTTATGTGTCTATTGATGTGCTTTATGACAGTCTGAATTAATTTGAGTAACTTGTGTATTTTTAGAAATTTGTCCATGACATCTAAATTTCAAACTTGTTGAAGGACGGTTTTTCATATGTGATATTATTCTTTTTTATTTCATTTTGTTCTGTTGTAAGTCGCCATTTTCATCTCTAATTCTAGATGTTTGCATAGTCCCATTCTTTTCCTTTGTTAAATTTGCCAGTGCTTTGTCAATTTTGTTAGTCCTTCTTGTCTTATTGTTTTTTTCCCATGTTTTTCTGTTTTCCAGTTCATTTATAGAATAATAGCGACCCCACCTCCAAACAATGTCCATGTCCTAATCCTGGAACCTGTAAATACGGCACCTACATGGTAAAAAGGACTTTGCAGATGTGATGTAGGCAAGAATTGTGGAATAGGGAGATTATCCCAAATTATCCAAATGGGCCCAGTGTAATTAGAAGGATCCTTCTAAGAAAACAAGGGTGGTAATTGAGTCACCGAAGGCACTGTGATGATGAAAGTAGAGAAAAAGAGCAATGCAAAGCAGGTTACAGAGCAGAAGTTGCAGTGAAGTTATTAGGGGCCACAAGGCAAGTGTTGCAAGTAGTTTCTAGAAGGTGGAAAGACTAAGGAAAAAAATCTCCTCCAAGGCTTCCAGAATGAACCAATCCTGTAGACCCTTAACTATTTTACCCAGTTATACTTTGCAGTCTATATAATTTCTCACTTAGAATAATCTTGTATTCTGCCAATCCAATAAATCAGCAACAGGAAACTAATACAGATAGGGGGTGGGGGGAAATGAGGGAAGTAGAAGAAATGTTGGGAGGGAGGAAAACAAGGAAGAGAAAGTCGATCGCAGTCTCATTAGGGTTCTCCTGAATGTGAGCTTCTCCAGAGCTGTGGTCGCATGTGCTCAGTGCCGGAATGGAGTCTGTGCTTAGCTCACAGTAGATGTTGGGTCCTTGAATCCAATAGTAATAGCCCTTGTGAGTTTCCAGGCACTGTTCAACATGGTCTACTTATATGAACCAATGTAATCCTCACACCAACACTATAAGAAAGGTACTGTTCTTATGTCCATTTTACAGACGAAGAGACTAAAGCGGTGAGAATCTAAATAGATTGTCTAAGATGACACCTCTACTAGGTGTCAGAACTAAGTTCACCACCAAGCAGGGTGGCTCTCCTTTATACAATTTATTATTACTGACTCTGAACTACAGACAGAAGGAGGTAGAAAAAGGGAGAGTGTCAGGTAAGAGCTGAGAAAAGGTGGAATCTTTTGTCCTCCAGTGTTTACCAATCTCTGCCTGGTTTCAATGGCAGTCTCCACCACAGGACAGAGAGTGCACAAGGTTCCACCACTGTACCTCCTAGTGTCTGCTGCTCTTGTCTAGCTCCCTGGGAGGGACTGAAGAGATACCCAGCATCCAGCTCTAACAAGCATATGGAAATGGATGGGTCACATATAAGCCAATTAAGCTGGCAGCCAGGTTTGGGGAAATCACTTTCCCTGGAACCAATTGGGAGCCCATTTTGGAGATAAAAAGAGCAGCACATTAGTCTCTGTGGTCAGAAGCAGCTTTCATGCATTTCACGGAGGAAAGAGAATCTGAAACATTCTGAAATGGGAAAATGGGGTATGGCCAAATTGCTCAGTCAAGGCATTTAAAGGGTCCTTAATGTGACATTCCATGGAGGAACTGGCAGTTTGTTCAAACATGCAGGTAAAAATTAACATCTGTCTGTCAAAAAGGCGTGCTTATTACCTTTCCTACTACATCCCTCGGTGTGTGTCATGCAATGCTCCCATCATGAACACATCTTATAAACCTGTAGAAATGAGGCTTATGGAAGGCATGGACAATGAAAATCCCCAGATAAACTGAAATCACGTTATTTGCAACACGTTAAAACTCTTTTATCAATCACGTTTTTAACAAGCATCCATTTCAGGAGTTAAGCAGTAGCATCTCAGGAAGACTTAAGTCACAGAAACATGAAATAAGAGAACCCAATAAATCTTAGCTTGCTCGTGCTTCTGTAATACAACTACCACTGGTAGGTGGCTTTAAAGGACAGAAAATTGAAGAGGCAAAGCTACCATTATTCAGAGACTATATGATTTTCTACATTGAAAATCCCCTAAACTCCCCAAGTGGAGTGTTGGTAGCGATAGAGGAATATGACAGAGTGGCAGGATACAAGGCCAACAAACAGAAGTCTATCAGACTGCTATCCATTTCAGACAGGACCACAGAAGAGGCCATTAAAAAGGTAGTACCCTTTACAATAAACAAAGAACAGAAAATCATTTTCTCACAGTTCTGGAAGATGAAAGTTCAAGCTAACGTCTCGGTCATGTCCATTTCCTATCTCACTGATAGCCTTAAGTGTTCCTTGACTCATTCATATTCCTTGGCTTATATATAGTCCTCACATGGTGTCTGCCTTCACCCACTTGTGTGTTCTGAAGAAAAGCAACAATAAAACCACAATTAATTGATTAGAATAAACTGGTTACCAAATAGAGAATATTGATGAAATTAGTATAGTAAATTAAAATGATAAACCTAACTTGAATGGTTAAAATCTTGTCACTTGATCTCCCCTCTGATACCCTTTGGTCTTGATCTGGTTTTCCATATTTTCAGTGGTTTTTTTTCTTTCCATATTGCGGTTTATCTCTGATGTATTTTGTCATTGTGGGTAGCCTTCTTGAATCTTTTTTTGTGTTTTTCTGGGTTTTGGTGTATATACATGTAAGACTGCTTGATGTTATTGAACTATGGAATTGTACGATGTCTGAATTAGCTCCTAATAAAAGGGTTGGTTAGGGGGAGTGTTAGGTGGGGGAGACTCTACAGTCCTACTGTGTCCAAACTGGAGACCTGAACCAAGCTCACAATTGTTCCTATGCTTGAGCCCATTGATACAGTCACTGTGTCAAACTATCATGTTGGGGCTCTCCCTATGTTTCACTGCCCTGATTCTTTACTAAGTATGGTGTCCTTTTCCAGGGAGAGGTCCCTGATACTGTGTCCAGGGTATGTAAAAGTCTCGTTATCCTCACTTCTAAGGGATGCACTGGCTGTGCTTCTTGAAAGACAGATTTGTGTGTTCTTTGGATAGTCCACTCTATTCAATATTCTTTGGCAGCATCATTTGTCAAAGGCATCAATTCTTCTGTGGGCTTCCTTATTCATGGTCCAGCTTTCACATGCATATGAGGCAATTGAAAACACCGTGTCTTGGGTCAGGAACACCTTAGCCCTCTAAGTGACACTTGTGCTTAATAACACTTTATTTATTTATTTATTCATTTATTTATTTATAATATTTTTGGACTCTTACAACTCTTGTCACAATCCATACATCGCTCGCATCAGGCAAATTTGTACATATGTTGCCTTCATTCTTCTCTAGACATTTACTTTCTATTGAGCCCTTGGTATCATCTCTTCCCACCCCCCCTCCACCCCCATCATAAACCCTTTATAGATTATACATTGTTATTATTTTCATATCTCGCACCAACCACTGTCTCCCTTCCCCCATGTCTTCTGTTGTTCTTCCCCCTGGAGAAGGGAGTATGGTTATGTGTCCATCATTGCAATTGGTTCCCCCTTTCTCCCTTCCTCTCCCCCCGTTCATCCCTACCCTTCTGGTATCACTATTCCCACTCCTGTTCCTAGAATCTGTGTGTCGTGGGGTTTTATAGCACTTTAAATAGATCTTGTGCATAAACTTTTCCCAGTATAATATGTCATTTGATTTTTCTCTTTTTTTAAACATTGAAGCTTTATTTTGAGCCACTACATATTGAGTTACTTTAACTATCTCCTGCAGAGACTAAATATCGAGTATACACAAGATTGTATTGTTTCATTTTACAAAACTTAGCTTCTTTTTTTTAAAAAGACAAGAAACATGATCTAGGTTTTCTATAGGTTTATTTTTTTAATCGTTTTATTAGGGGCTCATACAACTCTTATCACAATCCATACATATATCAATTATGTAAAGCACATTTGAACATTCATTGCCCTCATCATTCTCAAAACATTTGCTCTCCACTTAAGCCCTTGGCATCAGCTCCTCATTTTTAGTCTGTTGGGGCACCACACACTGGCCTTAAAATCTACCTTCAGCATTCCCTGGGAACCTCACCTCTCCATTCCCTTGCTGTTCTTTTGCACCCCTTTAGTGTTTTGCCTCAGTGTGGTGGGATCAGATTGGGCGCAATTCCCACACTGTGTCTCTGGTGTTGTCCCTTGTAGGGCTATGAGTCAGTGAGGGGTGTCATGTCTCATAGTGGGGCCGGCCATGTGGTCCTCTCTGTGGACTGGCTGCTCTAGTTGGGATCATCGTCTTCACGGCCTGGTGGGCCAGGATGTGCTCCACTCGTGCCTCTCCCCCCTTCATCTGTTCCCATGTGTTCTGATCAGATATGTCCCTCTCCCAGAGCTGCAGATTCAATGCCATCCTTTGAAATAAATTCTTCTTGGGGGAGGGACAGGTGTCCACATAGTAGTTGGGATTGGGCCTGACCCCCCAGACTGCTCCACTGGTTCCCTACTCCACGCTGGCATGTTGCATTCACATCTTGGAGCACTGGGTTGAAGTTTGGTCCCTCTTTCCCTGTGGAGATAGAAATAATGCCCTTCCTTGGGTGGGTTAGTGCCCTGTGCCCCCGCTCCCCATTTGTTTTGATTTTTATTCCTTTCCCCACCTCCTTTTTAGTTGTCTACCATGTGTACCCCTGTATTTTGTCTGGGCCCTGCCATATTAGCTGGACCTCACCCCAGGAATGTTTGCATACAGTAGCTTTTTCCTTATGTCCCTTTTGAATTTTTTTTAAAAACTTACCTCAGCAGACTCATGTTGTACTTGTCCTTTTGTGCTTGATTTGCTTCGCTTAGCATGATTTCCTCCACTTCTTCCCATGTAGTGTTGTGCTTCATACGTTCATCCCTGCTTTTTAGCGGTGCATAGTACTCCATTGTATGTATATATCACAGCTTTTTAATCCAATCATCTTTGTTGCCCTCTGGGAGAGGTTGTTCTATGTGGTGGTCTCTTACGTTTTTATGTTCTTCTGCCCATACTGGGTCGGCAAGGATCTTTTGTAGGGCTGGGTTTCTTCTAACGTATTCTTTGAGTTTTTCCTTGTCTGGGAAGACTCTTACTTCTCCATCTTTAGAGCTCTTGATTCTAGGATTGTCATCCATATCTGTTTCACTTGGTTTCTCAAGTCTTAGTTTTAGGGGGTCAGGATAGTGTGCCCACCTAGTCCACCAACTTAGATGGTCCTCTGAGGACTATCCAGTGTTGAATAGTGCACGTCAAACTTCAGATTCAAACTCAAATAGTTCTCCTTTTCAATTAAAAGAAAATCCAATATTCTGATTTTTCTCTCATCTAACAGGTCCCTCTGCTTTCAGACATGTCATTTCCCTTCCATTTCTCTGTGGTCTAGAGAGTTAGAGAAATTATTTTAGGTTCTATCCATTCTCATTTATGCACTTCTGATTTTTTTCCCCTCAACTGACCTCATTTAACAGGGTGGAAGGCAGCTTTTCCTGGCCTATTAAGACTTCAATAAAATCATCTATTTCTAGTTAACTGGAATAGTATTCACATTTAGACCTGCATATTAATTGGCTGATAACTAGATGATAAAGCTGCTTTTCTCTGCAGGTGTACCAATCAATTTCAATGAAACTGAAAAATGAGTTCTTTTCTTGTTGCATCTGAAATTAAAAAGTGATTTATATTTTCTAATAAAGTGGTTTTCATTGATCTCCTTCTGAAAATGTATGGTTTCATTTGCACCCTTTTAAATTATAATAGTTTCCTTTTTTAAAAGAATGATTTTCCAATATTATTTCTGGCTTCCAATTGATGATTACCTTTATGTAGATTTGAGTAAAAATACTTTAGGAAAAAGTAAAATAGTAAAAGCCACCCTTCACATCCAAAAATGGGGGTCTGCTACTTTTAATGACCTTAATATCCTCAGACTTCTGAATTATTTTTAATACACTGTTGTCAGTAGAAGTTATGTTTTTCCTTCAAGAAATCCATTTTTCCTATTTCACAAGTTTCTCTGCCATAGAATTTGATGCCTGAGCCAATTGTTTTCTGTTTCTGTTGTGTCAGCTTGGCTGCTGGACAAATGTAGAAAGGAAAGGTTTTCTTTCTCGCTTTCCCCTGCCACCAATAGCAAACTCTTACACGGAGATGCTCAGGAATCCTGTTGTTACGGGTTGAATTCTGGCAGATGTGAAAACTGGCAAAGCTATTAGATTTCACTTTAAATTAGTACTATTGTCTTCTGAGTCATAATAATTAAAAAGCCATGAAAGGAAGCAATATTCTGAAGATGTGATAGAAAATTGCAGGTTCCCTGCTTCTTCTCTGTCACCCATCGCATTTGGGTTCACATTCGGCTGGGATTCTTTGCAAATTTAGGGTACAGTACAGTTAGGGGAGGCCACGTCAGCACTGTGATTGTTGCTGTTACTGGCTGCCTTTGAACTGGCTTCAGCTCATGGCAGCACCGTGTACATCAACCCAAAATGCTGCCCAGTCTTGTGCCATCTTCATCATGGGTATGCTCACGTCCACTCTCTTGACTACGGCGTATTTTGAGTGCCTTCCAACCGAGGGGGCTTATCTTCCAACGCCGTGTCACATAATGCTTTCTGGTGAGCGGTAGACTTGTCGTAGGCTAATCTTCAGAAGTAGATCGTTCCATCTTACTTGCTGGTCTGTGGCAGTCTGCTAGTCCTGCTGAGCCCTGTCTACCAGGGGTGATCTATTGGCGTTTAAAACACTGGTAGAATTGTTTTCAGCATCATAGCAACACATGAGCTGCCACAGTACAATAAATAGACAAATGGGTGTTGCACATCAGCTGTACACTTGGTTTGTAAAAGAGAGAGCAAAGATTTTTGTCGGTTTAACGACATCGGAGATATCTGTTGGCTGATGCGTGATCACTGAGTGCATGCAAAGGCTATTTGGGGATCTCATGTCTCATGCAAGAGTGCCTTTGTGATATGATTTGAGTGCCCCATACATAATATTTTCCTCCTTCAAAATTTTAGTTTCTAAATACTCCCCACTAATACCAGATGTTTTGTTGGGATAAAATACGAATTATTAAGAACCTCCTCTAGGTTCGTCTTTAGAAAGTTCCTTGATGGAACAGATGTGGATGGCTAACAATATGTATTAATTCATCCCCTGCCTCCCTGTGTACCATGAAACTACACAACACATAATAGCAACAGGCAGAAGAACAAAGGCATAGCAAAGGGGTAGAAAATAGGGTGGGCATGATGAAGACAGGCACCCCAGCTCTGCACCAGACTCTGTTTCTAGTGACACTCCAATTCAGTCCCTTTTCACCATATAAATTCTCAAATAATGATTTTCTACCAATCTCTTGGATCCTCAGTGGTCAAGACCAGTCATGAGGGACAATGGATTAATTCTCTGTCAATTTGGAAATTATCATTTAAAATAGTTATAAAAAATAATTGGAGGAAGAGAACAAGGGTTTACTGAGGTATTCTATGAATTATCTGATCTCATCTTCAAAATCACTCCATTTCTATGCCCATTTTACAGGGAAGAGTTGCTTTTCTAGCATCACATGGCAATTAAGGGATTGAAAGCTGGGTCTTCCGGATGCTCCAAAATCCATGATGTCTACCACTCCATTCCACTCAGTGTACTTAGGACCATTTGGGGATACTTTAGGAAAATGATTTAGAACAAATAACTCAATTACTTTCATAAATAAATTTCAAGGAAAAAAAGATGGGTAGGGAAAAAGGTGGGTGAAGGCACCTGTAAATTCATAGACACTTAAGAGACATAAGAATCCCTGAAAGAAACCAATCCTCAATGTGTTTGCTTACTAACAACAAAAAAAGATGGTGGTTCAAATTAACCTTGAGGTATCTCAGGAGGAATTCCCAAGGAATCCCCACTTAGAAAATAACAATCGAAAATTCTATAAATTTGTACTTTGATACACTTGGAGCCATGATGAATAGGGGTTGATTCAACAAAGGTTTTCAGTCGTTTTAAGAGACATATCAAACTAATGCAGTGTTTGGACTTGTTTGGATTCTGATTCAAACCAACCAATTTGTTAAAAAGAAAAAAGGGCAGGGAGGAGGGACAAAAAGAGGAGTGGAGGAGGGAAAGAAGAGCGGCAGGGAGGAAAGAAGACAGCTTGATGATAAACTGTTGTTCATACGTTTTGGCTAATGTTATTATCCCAGCTCCATCAATAGTGAATTACCCAAAATTGAAGCCAAATTGAGAAGAGGACATGGAAATAAGGACATCGTGTCTGATGTCAGATGGATCTGAGCGGAACATGGAGGATATCAAAAATGTGATTGGTTGTGTTTTATTGACCCTGTAAAGGCATTTGACTTTGTGGATCATGACACTTTAAAGATAGCATTGCAATGAATGGGAATCCAAGAACACTTTAGTGTACTCATGTGAAATCTATACATAACCCAAGAAAGAGTAACACTGTTAAAAACCACAATAACTGGATGCACGACCCTAAAAATATGCTAAAAATTAGTGAATTACTTATTTTACAAGGCTGAACTTTATGGTATGAGATTCACATCTCTGTAAAACCATTACAGAAAACAAAGCAGTCATTCAAACATAACAAAAGGGCCCTGCCTGATTTACAATTAAGAAAGAGGTGTACCAGGGCTAGATCCTTTCACCATATTTACTCCATCAATATGATGAACAAATAATCTGAGATGCTGGTCTGTAAGAAGAACGCCACATCGGAACTGAAGAAGACTTTTACCAGCTTGCAATGTGACACAGTCTTGTTGGCTCAGAGGGAAGAGGACTTGAAGTGCTTACCAAAAAGATCAGACAGCGTCTTCAACATGGACTACACTGCAACATAAAGAAAACAAAAATCTTTACAACCGACCAATAGGCAACATAAAAAATAAAGAACGTATGTTTCAAACAAAAAAGTATTTTACCCACTTTAATTTGAATATATAAATGACATAAATTGTCAATGATTTCATTTTAAAGAAATCCCTTTGAAGTCTAGGTGTCCCACACCCACGTCATGGTATTCTCAATCATTTCATATGCATGTAGAAGCTAGACCCTGAATATGAAAAAAAAAAGAATTTATACATTTGACTTACAAAAAATATCAGATGTACCATGAACTGCCAAAGAACAAACAAATCTATTTTGGAAGTACAGATAGTTATTCCTTAGAAGTGAGGATGGTGAAACTTTGTCTTACATGCTGTGAATTTGTTATCAGGAAAGGCAAGTTCCTGGAGAAGGTGCATAAAGAAATAGAGATGAGCTGATCCAGTGACTACAGCAAGGGACTCAAACAGGGCAATGACTGTGAAGACATTGTCGCACCTGGCAGTGCTTTGTTCAAAGGGTGGCTGGGAATTGGAACTGGCTACAGCACCTACCAGCAACAACCGCATGATATTTCATTTCATTTCTTAAACAAAAAGTCATACTAAAGCATCTATAGTGGAAATGGCATGATATCTCAAGTTGATTTCGAAATAATACAGAGAAGGGAAAATAGTTATAGATAAAATTAAATTATCTTGTGTTCATTTTCATTTTGCTGAAGCTGAGTGTTGAGTTCCAGGAACTTTGTTATATGAGTCCCTCATTTTTTACATAAGTATAGATGTTTCCAAAATGGGAAAAAGTAATATTCTAATTGAAAAATAAACAGTAGCACTATTTAAAACAACAACAACGAATGGATGCACAATCCTGTAAATACACTAAAAATTAATGAATTGTATACTTTAAAGGTTTGAACTCCATGGTATAAAAATTATATCTCTGTAAAACTATTACAAAAACAAAACAATGATATGAACAAAGTCTACAGTAATTAAAGGGTAGGCAATCATATAATTTTCCTCAAATATTTATAATACCTCATAGAAGATGATTTTAAACAAATGAGTAGTATATCCACATAGACAGGACCTCTGTGATGCCCAACTACCACAGAGAGAATCTTATCAAAAGGGGGAAATGTGGGACAGAATTCCATATGCTCACGAGTGTAGACTTTTTGGAGCTCTGAATGCCCTGAGACCATTTTTAAACCTCAAACCAGGAAGATTCCCTACAGTCTTCTTTAAGTTAAATAATTATTTAGTTCAATTAGTAAAAAAATATCTGCCATTAGCACTGAGCTCTCCACCCTCATCCCTACCTTATGCCCCCTGCCCCTAGATTATAAAGAAGGATACATTTGCCTCAATCCAAAATGGCTCTAATATTAAGGGTATTATCTCATATAAAATGCCTGAGTGGGATGACTGCAGAGTTGCTTATTTGTTGGTTTAATGTTGATTCTTGGCTCCATTTCATTCTTTCTAGGATTGCAAAATGGCTTTCAAAATGGCTCTGTGGGTCCAAGCAATATATCCTCACTAAGTTGTCTGGAGACAGATAAATAGTACCTTTTTTTAACTTTTATTGTGAATTAGTTTACATTCCATCACTTTAAACTAAGGTTTTACAAATTAAGCTTTTTATCAACTACCTCCCATTCACTTGCCCTGTCTCTCGGTTTTTTTCCTCTCCTCTCTCTTGTAGAATACTGTCAGTCCTTTCACCCAAGTTAAGACTCATCTACCCTCTTACACAATGATTCTCAACCTTCCTAATGCCGCGTACAACCCTTTAATACAGTTCCTCATGTTGTGGTGACCCCCAACTATAAAATTATTTTTGTTACTACTTCATAACTGTAATGTTGCTACTGTTATGAATCATACTGTAAATATCTGATATGCAGGATGTATTAGGGGACCCCTGTAAAAGGGCCGTTCAACCCCCAAAGGGGTCGCAACCTACAGGTTGAGAAATGCTTTTCTAACATATTGCTTCCCCTTCTCTCCTTTTCCCACTCATCCTTGCCAGCCATCAAAGTCTGTTTCTTTTTATATGAAAACCTTTGTTTTGCTTTTTTTCTTGTATAATAGTGGTATCATACAATATTTGTCCTTTTGTGATTGAATAATTTCACTCAGCATAATGCTTTCCAAATCCATCCAGGCCACTGTTTCATCAGTGGTGCATGGTCATTTCATTGTGTATATGCAACAAAGTTTGTTTATCTGTTCTTCCACTGATGGGCATTTAGGTTGTTTCCATCTTCTTGCTATTGTGAGTTCTGCTACAATGAACATGGTTGTGCATATATCTGTTTAGGGTATGGCTCTTATTTCTTTAGAGTATATACCAAGTAAAGGAAATTCTGACTCATATGACATTGTGCTCCCAATTTTAAATGTTCTATCGATGTCAGTGTGAGGAAATAGCTCATTGTTGATTTGATTTACATTTCTTGAATAACTAGGGATCCATGAGCATTTATTCTTATGTGTGTTGACCGCCTGGATGTCTTCTTTGGTGACTTTGTCATATCCTCTCCATTTTTTAGTTGGATTATTCATCTTTTCTTGTTGAAGTGTTGAAGTTTTCTATAGATTTTTAGAGATTAGCCTTTGTCTGATAATAGTTCCTTGTCTGATTGCCAAAAGTATTTCCCAGTTTGTGTGCTCTCGTTGTAATAATTTAGTAATGTATTTTGATTCACATAAGTGCCATATTTTTAGGAGGTCCCGGTCATTTATTTTATCTTCTGGGGTGTGTGTGTGTGTGTGTGTGTGTGTGTGTGTGTGTGTGTGTGTGTGTGTTGCCACATTTAGTAGTTTCTTTATTGCATGTATCGGGGCTCTTAAATGTCCCTATTTTCTCACTGATGATCTTTATAGTTCTATGATTTACTTTTAGGCCTTTAATCGATCATTCAATTTTTGTATATGTAGTGAGGTATGGATCCTCTTTCATTCTTCTGCAAATAGAAATACAATTTTGTCAGTACCATTTATTGAAGTTACTATCTTTTTCCCATTTAATGTACTCTGGTTCTTTGTCAAAAAGTGTTTGTAGGTGGATGGATATATTTCTGGGTGCTCTATTCTATTCCATTGACCTATGTATCTATCCTTGTACCAGTACCAGGCTATTTTGATTAATGTGACTGTGTATAACACTTTGAGGTGAAGAAGTAGATGCCTTCTCCCTTTTTTTTCCCAAGTAGTGCTTTGCTTATCCTGGTCTCTTTCCTCTCCATATAAAGCTGATGATTAGTTTTTCCATTTATTTAAATAATAAGCATTGTGCTCTTCTAAAAAACTCTCTCTCTCAATAAAAGAAAACTCTCTACATGGAAACAAATTGACAAAAGCTGCTTGAAAAGTTAGGACACATGGAGACAGTGAGTTATGTGAGTGGGAGGGGGAGTATTAGAACAGGAGGGGGAGAATGGTCTCACAATTGAAGAATATAATCAGTATCACTGATTTGCACAAGTGGAAACTGTTAAACTGGGGGAGCAGGCAGGGAGGGGGGAAATGAGGAGCTGATACCAAGGGCACAAGTAGAAAGAAAATATTTTGAGAATGATGATGGCAACAAATGTACAAATGTGCTTGGCACAATGGATGTATGTATGGATTATGTACAAGGATCCACATGTGACCTCCTCCCTGGGAGATGGACGGCAGAGAAGGGGGAGAAGGGAGACTCCGGATAGGGCTAGATATGACAAAATAACAATGTATAAATTACCAAGGGCACATGAGGGAAGGGGGAGCAGGGAGGGAGGGGAAAAAAAAGAGGACCTGATGCAAAGGGCTTGAGTGGAGAGCAAATGCTTTGAGAATGATTGGGGCAGGGAATGTGCAGATGTGCTTTATACAATTGATGTATGTATATGTATGGATTGTGATAAGAGTTGTATGAGCCCCTAATAAAATGTTTTTTTTAAAGAATTATACGAGTCCCAATAAAATGTTTTTTTTTAATCTCAGCCCTTTATATAACTAAAAAACAAAATTAATTGCACTCATGTTTGAGACAAATTTTTTAATATTCACAAAGTTCATGTTCTGAAATCTAATGAGGTAAATAGCCTCTAGTCTTGGGTTTTACAAGCTTACAAGCAGCCATCTCAGACACAACTATTGCTGTCTACTCATCAGGAGTAAAAGAGAAAGAAGGAAATCAATGTCTCAAAGAAGAAAGTACACTACAAGGTAACAGCCTATACTAGCCACAGTCTCATCCACCCTGAGACGAAAGAATTGGAGTCCAGTTAACACTATACCAACTTGGAAGGCTGATAGACTAACACATAACAGAAATGAAATTCTTGGAAAGTCCAGACTTGCTGGACCAATTGGACCAGAGGACTGCCTGAGACTATCCTTGAACAAAAACCATCCCTGAGCCCACCTTAAAGGGAAACAACATGGCACACAAAATATAGGTCATTACCCATGAGTGCAGTATTCTAGTTTTTTGTTCGTTTGTTTAATGGCATGAGATCAAAAGATCAACAAGTACTCTAAAGCAAAGTTGAGAAATGAGGAAATAGGGAAACTAGAATTTTGCTAATGGAGTGAAGAGGAAGCAGTGAAAGAAAATGTTGGCTACTGTGGAAAATGTAACTGATGTCACGCAACAGATTGTATAGAAATTATCAAATGTAATGTTAATTTATTTTTTGGACTTTCACACACAAAAAAGAAAATATAGGGTATTTTTAAATATATGAAATTGCTGGTGTCCTAGTTCTAGTATCTTTATATCCAGATAATTGAAGCCAGGATAATCTCCTTCCTGGAAAATGGCTGGCAGTGGTGTGACCTTCTTGGTGGTTACATTTGAAAAGAGGTAGCTCTCAGGTCCTTGAGAAGACACCCTAGATTAGTATATTTTTCATAGAGCTAGAGAAAGAATTTACAATTACAATTTATCTAAAACGGATTCTAAAAGAGGAAAGAGGAGCGGAGCCTTTTTCCATGTTTTCAACAGAAAGGACTAGGGAGCAGTGACGTAACACTAATGGTGGTGGAATAGCAAGGGCAGAGAATAAAGAATGGTTACACAACATGAAGAATCTAAACAATATCATTGAATTGTATATGTAGTATTTGCTGAAATAAAATATCCTTTGCAGTGTATGTTTTCACCCCACCACCACCACCATTTTTTTCCAATTAAAAAAACCCTGTTCCTTTCCATTTGTATTTCTCTTTACACCAGTGACAGTGCAAAAGCTGCATAGAGCAGCCATAGCTGACCTCCTCCAGCTGTCTTATTATCAGGAGGCAGATGGTAGACATCCTCCCAGCCTCCAACCTTCTTGACCTATTCTGACATCAACTTTCCTCCCACAGAATCCTCCTTCTATGCTGGGTCTGATCATTTATTGCAATTACTGCACAGAACTTACAGGCAAAATTTCACTATATGGGAATTTATTAGGGAAGAAAATAGGTTACTACAAATCAGGTTCAGTAAGCAGTATATCTTTGGTTTAGAGTAACACCTCAGCCAGCAGCCAAGTCTCTCTCCCTCTCTGGTCCTTAGTCACATGGCCCCTTGGCCTCTGCCTCCGTGGACCCGGAAACCTGCCTATTGTTGGCCCGCACTGTCTCGGAGTCTCGGTACGACTTCTCTGTTCTGTCTCATGGTCTTCTTCCTCCAGTCTCTAGTTTCAGCCTGGCTTCTTTGCTCTGTCCCATGATCTCCATGACACACTCTCTGGGGCCTCTGGTCTCATCCTCCACCACTTTAGACAGCGATCTTAAATGTGCTCTGCTTCCAATCATCCTGAAGTGTATTGATGTATCAGAGATGGCTCTTACACGCAGAAAATGGCCTTCATGGAGGTGTGGTTCTTGTTTTTCAGCAGACCATACCGCCAAGGAGATAAATAGCGGCTTAGTTCACAGACTTTACTCAACTGCAAAATGTATTCCCACTTTAATCCTAGTCATTAGCATAGTAAAAAAAATCACCTCCAAAATGGGACGATAGCCACATATATAGAATCCAGAACTATAATACATTGAATAAGGAATTGTGGCCAGAAGGGCCGTATTAATTAAACCAGTAATCGCTGGTCTCTTATTGTCTCCAGAGTGCTCACATCTCTTTGCCTACCATCACATAATTGCTCTCAAAACAATGACCAATATATTGATACCTGAAAGGATCAACATGGTGTGGACTCTAAGTCTCTAGCCTCATCTTCAACCCATACCCACCTCACTGTAAGGTCCAGTTACACGGATTTTCTGTTCTTCCCAGTAGTTAATGGTCCTTTCATCACAAAGCCTTTACACATGTCAAACCCTTCCTCAATCTGGTTAATACCAACCCAACTCACATAAAACTTTTCTTGGGAAAAGCTTCTCTCATATCCCAGAGCCTAATTTTCCCATTACTTGTTTCAAGGCATTTGCTGGAGTTGGAATTTCACGTTTGTTCATTTGATTGCTTGATTGGTATCTGACTAGACTATAAATTCCATGCAGAATGAGACTCCCTTTGCTCACCACTGGATCTTCGGGACCTCACAAAGCCTGGCATAGGGCTGCACTAAACAGTGGTCAAATTAAACAAAAAGGAACCTGTGAATTAAAGGATGATTTACAAGAAAGCTCCAAACCCCTGGCTCCTGCAACCACTGTCTTAAATGTCTTACACAGGCTCCGGGAAAGTATCTCCTGTAACAAAAGTGTTTGCTCCACGTTACATGGGGAAAAGAGAGAGAAGTCACCTCTAAAACAGCCCTCTTAAAGAGAGCTCATCAGTGGTCTTCTCTCTCTGGCAGGAATCCATTTCAGGGAAGAATTTTTAGTACTTTAATGATGCCTTTCTGCCCTACAGCATATGACAATAAGGAGCAATTAACTCTACAACTATAATATGAAAGGGTGGCATGCATTTAAATTGGAATTGATTTTTGTTTAATCTGTGTTTTCACAGGCTGAAATCAGGCTTTTCAGAGCCAGCTCATTAGAAAGGACAAGTTGGAGGTTTGGGGATGTTGGAAATCCTCTTTCCAATGAAGAAGGGCCAGAATTCACTTTTATCCTAACTTGGCTTTGACTAGAGTTTTTACCCCCCTTCTTTGGTATGTCTTGAACTTAAATCTCAACCTAATTCACATGTAAATGCCTGGCCCCAGGTGTGTCTGTTTCTCTTGTCATCTGGAAGCCTGCTCCATCATTCCCACGAAGTCTATCTGTGCTGTGTGCTCCAGAGCACAAGCCCTGACACAACTGAGTGCTTTAACACATACTGCTTCCTGCCAAGAAGGGGTAAGACATATGGCTTCAATTCTGCAAATAGTTTTTCCTTGATCATTATGCATAATAAAAAATGTCATCTAGCTTTGGTGAAGTGCAGAGTTTCCGAACTCAACAAAAGCTACGGAATCACTTATGGATCATTTTAAACATGCAGGTTACACAACCTTTCTTGATGAAAATGAAGAAATTCGAATTTATTTTTGAAGACCAAATTCTACACCCAACTGAACCAAGAGATAATGTCATGATAAAGTGAGTTGAGATTGGGGTTGTCAAGGATTTATTGGATCCACAATCTACTCTCATGGAAGCAGCAGTCAAGAAACCAAGTGGCAGGTTGCATTGGACATAAAAGAAAAGATGTCCTTTTGAGGGCTAAGTTGACCCTGACTCGTCATGGCCATAGTATTTGCAATCAGCTCATGTACATGTACAGACTGACAATGAATAAGCAAGACCACGGAAGAACTGGAGCACTCAAATGATGATGTTGGCGGAACAGAGCTGCAGTGGCCCTGAAACTCAGCTGCATGCAGCCCCCAGGCATCCCACAAGTGCCTTCCCTACAACCAGGGCTCAAAAACAGAAACACACTGCCATCAAGTCAATTCCCAAGTCATAGCTTACCCAATAGGACAAGGTAGAGCTGGCCCTGCGGGTTTCCCAAACTATCACAGTGTATGAGAGAAGAAAGCTTTGTCTTTCTCCCATCCAGGACACCCCAAAAAAGGACAGCTCAGCCCAAGAGGTGGTGTAAAGAAGGCCAAGAGGAAATGGACAAGGTGATCAGCCAAACCTGCTCCAGCAAAAGTGGAGATAACGCTAAAAGAAGGGCAGCAGGAAAAATAAATCTTCAGACAGAAAAGTGCAAACAAAGGGGAAAACAGGAGCAAAGGGAGAACAGGCTGAAGCAGTTAACCTAGAAACTGAGGAAGATTCGCCTGCCCAAAATGGAGAAACAAAAAACTAGAAGAACCCAGCGGCAGAGGAAGCGGGAGAAAAAGAAGCCAAGTCTGATTAATGTGTTGTTACCTGTTTTATTAGTGAGACCTGTATCTCCTTCAATCCAGAGGAATACTTTTACCAACTATTTTATAAATGCAATTTTTAATAACTCCAGAAACATGTATAAGAAAGAGGACATGTCATTTCATCCCATTTTTTAAAGTGTAAGTGTTTTTTTTAAATGTGAAATAATTTACTGGTTGTTTGTTTTTTAGTATAACCAGAAAATAATGGAATACTGAATTGTGGGAAGAGTTGACTGTCCATAGTGCCAACTTAACCTTTCATGGGCAGGAGGAGACTTTTAGAATCCTTCCTTGATGGCCATTTGGAGTCACTGCCATGCATTTGTGTGACTTGAGCATTTTATATTGCGCATGTGTTGCTTTTAGTAGAATTGTCTTAAAAGCCATTCCCTCATCCTGGTTCTCTTTTGAGACCCTTGTGTGTTCTGTAACATCTTTGGTCATTGTAGTCCAGTTTTCCTGATAAAGTTTTTATGTGCTGTGATAGGTTGAAAATGTAACTGTGTAGTGCATGTAACATGAAATTGCACATTAGAGGAACTTATGATGTAACAACCTATGAACATTTGAAGATAATGAGTCACAATCAATTCGATGGAAGTGAGTTTGAGGGAATGCAAAACTATAAAACTTCTGGAAGATGACATAGGAAAAAATCTAGGTGACCTTAGATTTGGGGATGAGCTTTTAGTTACAACAACAAAAGCAACATGCATGAAAGTTAAAATTGTTAAGGTGAGCTTCGTAATAATTAAAGACAAGGCACAGCCTGGAAGAAAATATTTGCAAAACTCCTCTCTGACAAAGAACTTACATGTTTGTAATAGTTAAGGTTTATTGTGCCAACCTGGCTGATGAACACATGTGGGATTAATTGAAGGGCAGAGAGATAAATGGCTCGGTGAGCCTCACCTGTCTGGTCTCTTGTTCTCTGATCATCGGACCGGGGTGCAGCTGCCTTAGCCAGTTCCCTGCTTCAGCTGGCAAGGCTCACTTCCTGCGAGGCATCCCTGAGGAGGAGCCACATGGACCTACCCTGATGCAGCCCTGGGTGCTGGAGAAGTCGCGTGGAGACCCCTGCCAGCGCTGAGATGCTTACACACTGATTCGGCTTTCCTCCTGCAGCTGGCATCATTGTGTGTGTTTTGTGAGTTTAAGGAGGACTTTGTAGATTGGTGTCGGGCATATGAGCTAATGTCTGACTTATGGACTTGGACTGGACTGGGTTGGGATGCTTAATGTACAATTACCCTTTATATAAAACTCTCTCATATATACCAATGAGTTTCTGTGGATTTGTTTCTCTAGTCTACCCGGACTAACACAATGTCCAAAGAACTCTTAAAATTTACTAATAAGAAAACAGGGATTTGTGTGCAAAATATGTAAACTTGTGAACACAATAAAGAAGATATACAGATGCCCAACAGATATTTCAAAATACACTCAGTGTCATGTCATCTGGGAGTTACCACTTACAACAGCAAAAAGCTATTCTCCCACCATTATTTGCCTTTGGGTCAATTCCACGTGTGTCACAGTAAAACTGCGATCTATACTTGTGTGTGTGTGTGTGTGTGTGTGTACTAGATGACAATTTACAGAGCAGATCACCAGTTTCAAATCCAACAATTCATACGCATTTTGTGTCAACTCCCTTATCCCAGTTCCTCCCTGTGTTGCCTATTTCCTTCCCTCCTTCTTTCCTGCATCCCGGGATTTGGCTTTTGGATCAATGCTGTGCTGCCACAAAGGTGAGTGGAGTTCCAGACCTGAAAGATCCGTCTGGATTTGGGGGTTCCCACCAGTCTTTATCCAATCAGTTAGTCTGGTTTATGATTTTCAGTTTTGCTCCACATTTTTCTCCCACTTTATCCAGCACCTTCTAATGTGATTCTTTTCCGAGCAGAAGCTGAGCACAACCCAGGTCTTCTCACCTCAAGGTCCTGGGGACTGATGGTTGTGTAGTCTATTAGTCCCTGGAATGAATTGTTTCCATATGGCTTTCAGTTTTCATTAGTCTTCCTGCCTCTAAACAGGGAGAGCCATGGCTACACATTAGATGGCTGTTCATGAGTATTGAAGATGTGAACTATGTCATGCGAATAGCTTGCTATCACAAGAGCCCATTCCATAGGGCTTTCAGTGGCTTTTCTCTCTCTTTTTTTAGATAGATCACAAGGGCTTTCTCAGAGGAGTCATCAGATGGATTCACATCTCCAACATGTGAGTTTATAGCCAAGTACATTCATCATGTGTACCACCCATAGACTTCACCCAACTATAGAATGGCTAAAATTGAAATAATAACAAACACTGGCATAAATATGGAGCAATAGAACTTTCATTCAAGGATATCCAAAATCTGCCATTATGGAAGATATTTTAGCCATTTCTTCCAATGCTAAACAAGCAGCTCACTTAATCCAGCAGTTGAACTCCTAAACATTTACTTGGTAACTTATACTAACGCAAAACCTGAACACAGATGTTTACAACAGTTTACTCATAATGGTCAAAACCTGGAAGCAATGAAAATGTTCCTCAAAAGAAACTGGGTAAACTAATTGTGTTACATCCACATAATGAGCTATTATTTGGTGACCAAAAACGGAGATCTTAGCTAGGAAAAAGGCTGGAATGAGCTTAAGTGCATATTTCAAGTGCAAGAAATGAGCCTAACAGGCTAAATATTGTATAATTTCAACTAAATGGATTCTGGAAAGGCCAAAACTACAGTGACAATAAATACCTCAGTAAGTACTAGGGATTGGAGTAGGAAGGAGAAAGGGTGAATACGTGAAGTACAAAGAGGTTTAAAAGGTGGTGAAATCCTATTTTCTTTGATACTTGATATGGTGAATAAAGGACATAATATGTTTTTTAATATATGTTTTTAATATGTAAGATAAGATTAAATAATAATCTATAAATTATTAAGGGTTCATGAGGAAGGGGGAGCAGGGAGGGAGGGGAGAAGGGAAAATGAGCTGATTCCAGGAACCCAAGTGGAAGGCGAATTTTGAGAATGATGAGGGCAACCAATGTATCAGGTGCTTTACTCAACTGATGTATGTATGGATTGTGATAAGAGTTGTATGAGCCCCAATAAAATGATTTATTAAAAATCTATGAACTGTACAACACAAATAGTGAACTATAATGTAACTGTAGGCTTCGGTTAATAATAATTTATCCAAAAAGAAACATTAATAATAATTTATCAACATTGGTTCATCAGTTGCAGCAACTCTGCCAAATAAAGGAAAGCTGTATAGAAGGGGAGGGGATGCCTGGGAATGTTCTGGAGTATCTCCTCAACTTTTCTATAAGCCAAAAATATTAAATAAAAATCTACTAAGGGCTCAAGTAGAAAATGTTTGGGAAATGATGATGGCAACATATGTACAAATATGCTGGTTACAATTGATGTATGGAATGTTAAAAGAGCTGTAAGAGTCCCCAATAAAATGATTTTCTAAATGATTTTTTAAGTCTTCTAAATAGCTTAATAGAAAGGGAACATACTTTTACATGTATGCCATGACCCATTTTACTGAGGGGAAAAGTGTATAAAACTATTGGAAAGAAAAACAAGAAAATAATATCTCATATTTGTGGGCTCCTAGGTCATTTTAATTTTATTCTTTATATTTTTCCATGTTATCCTACTTTTCAAGCTTTTTTTCAGAAATAAACAGTATATTTAAGCAAAAAGAGTGGCAACAATATGATCACAGCATTTATTAATGTTTTTGCATCCTGATATCACTCTAGTTATCTGATATGAACATGTAACCGCTGGGGCATAAAAGTTCTGTCCCCTTCCCATCTCTGGGTATCCCCCAATTAAACCTCCCCTGAAGTATCCTATACACTTGTCATTTTGCACCTGAAAAGAGTTGACCAACACAGCTAGAGAAAGGCAATAATGAGGAGCACCTCAAAGGAGGCTGTTTGGGCCCCTGCTTCTGCAAAGATATATGGATAACCACGGAGCTTCCCAGAATCCTCTGCCCCTCTGAAAAACTGAACAAGGCATCCACTTAAAATGGACCACTGACTGATGGAGCTGTTCATTCCTTTACCTCTACTGCCCTCTAGTGCCAAATTTCTATAATTATCATTTTTAAAAATTATTTTATTGGGGCTCATAAAACTCTTATCACAATCCATACATACATCAATAGTGTAAAGCACACTTACATTCGTTGCCCTCATCATTCTCAAGATTTGCTTTCCACTTGAGTTCCTGGAATCCGCTCCTCATTTTCCTTTTTCCCCTCCCTCATGAACCCTTAATAATTTATAAATCATTATTTTATCTTATCTTACACTGCCCAGTGTCTCCCTTCACCCACTTTTCTGTTGTCCATCCTCCAGAGAGGAGGTTATATGTAGAGCCTTGTGATCAGTTCCCTCTTTCTATCCCACATTCCCTCCCGGTATAGCCACTCTCACTGCTGGTCCTGAGGGGTTCATCTGTCCTGGATTCTCTGTGTTTCCAGTTCCTATCGGTACCACTGTACATCCTCTGTTATAACCAGGTTTGCAAGGTAGAATTGGGATCATGATAGTTGAGGGGAGGAAGCGTTTAAGAACTAGAGGAAGGTTGTGCGTTTCATTATTGCTACACTGAACTCTCGTCTCCTCCCCTCTACCCCTCTGCAAGGGATGTCCAATTGTTTACAGATTAGGTCCCCATCACGCGCTCCTCTCATTCACAATGGTATGATTTTCCGCCCCCCGGCCACCCTCCCCCCACCTTTGGTGCTTGAAACCTGGTCCCCTTGGTCCTTCATGATCACACAGGTTGGTGTGCTGCTTCCATGTGGGCTTTGTTGCTTCTGGGCTATGGCCGCTTGTTTACTTTCAAGCCTATAAGACCCCAGACACTATATCTATCGATAGCTGGGCTCCATCAGCCTTCTTCACCATACTTACTTATGCACACATTCGTCTTCAGCATTTATGTGGGGAAGGTGATCACACAATGATGGCTTTTGTTCTTTGGTGTATGCTACCTGATCCCTTCAACACCTCGTGTTCACACAGGCTTGTGTGCTTCTTCTCTGTGGGCTTTGTTGCTTCTGAGCTAAATGGCCGCTTTTTTGCCTTCAAGTCTTTAAGATCCCAGATGCTAGATCTTTTGGTAGCCGGGCACCATCAGCTTTCTTCACCACGTTTGCTTATGCACACATCTGTCTTCAGCAATCATGTCGGGAAGGTGGGTATCATGGAATGACCGTTTAGCTGAGCAAGCTGCTCTTGTATTAAGGGAATGTGCGCGAGGAGGCCCAATGTCCACCTGCTACCCTACTACTAAACCTACAAATATATGCACTTAGGTCTATTTCCCCCCATTATCATAAATATAACTGAGAGGAATTACTGAAACCAGAATGAAGGCTGAGCATGGTAGTAGGACAGGAGGAAAGTGTAAGGAAATAGAGGAAAGGAGTAGGAGGCAAAGGGCATACCTAGAAACCTAAATACAGACATGTACATATGTAATCATCATTTTCTAAAATCTTCAGTTGATTCTGACTCACAGTGACCTTTGATAGAACAGGGTAGAAGAACTGCCCCTATGGGTTTCCAAGACTAACTCTTTTCAGGAGTAGAAAGTCTTATCTGTCTCCTGGGGTTGTGGTTTCGAACTTCTGACCTTGAAGTTATCAGTCCAACCTATAACCCATTACACGTTGGACCAGGACTCCTTAATGATCGTTAGACACCAATCTTCTTTTGGTAATGAAGAATCCAGACATAAAAATTAAAATCTTGCAAGCCTTTCCATAGTATTGAGGAAAATCAATACTCTGTACACTTGACGATTTTGCATGTGCAAAATGTTCATTTGTATGTGTATACATTAAACTCCAAATAAAAGTACTTTAAAAGCTTGTCCCATGAATTCATCTTTAAAATATTTCAATAACTACCTACTAATGGGTAGACTCTCTTCTAGGTGCTGGAAGGAGCCCTGGAATCTCTGTGATTTAGGCGCTGGGCTGCAAGATTTGTGGTGTGAACCCACTAGCCACTCTGTAGGAGAAAGATGAAGCTGTCCACTCCTGTGAAGATGTGAAGGGACAGTGCTGCCCAGCTGCGAGGGAAGGAATACAACCACTGCCTGAAGACTGGACTGAAACAGCAAGACAGATGGTTAGTCTGGGTGGACTAGAGAAGCAAATTCCTAGACACTCATATGTGTATAAGAAAGATGTTTAGAGCAGGCAACGCTTCACTCTTGGGTCAAAATGGCCGGCAGGTCCACCGTTGCAGCCTCAGGCCGGTGGCTGGACGGCATTCGAAAATGGTACCACAACGCTGCGGGGTTCAATAAACTCGGACTAATGCGAGATGACACAATATACGAGACCGAAGATGTGATAGAAGCCATAAAAAGGTTTCCTGAAAACCTGTATAATGAGCGGATGTTTCGCATTAAGAGAACCTTGGACCTGAGCATGAGGTAACAGATCTTGCCTAAAGAACAGTGGACAAAATATGAGGAGGATAAATTCTACTTGGAGCCATACCTGAAAGATGTGATTTGGAAAAGAAAAGAGATAGAGAATGGGCCAAGAAAGGATCATGTCATTGAAATCTGTGGAGGTAGCTGTCTGCAGAGTATTTTTATGAAGTTGGTTCAACCTGAAATGTTTAATTTAAAAACCATCCTAGGCTGCAAATGTAGTACTTTAAATAAATATGTATTGTAAAAAGAAGAAAGAAAGATGTTTATATACAAGAGCAATTGAATATTGAGAAAACATCCCAGCCAAGTCTAGATCAAGTCCATAAGTTCTATGTTAACTCATATGTCTGATACCAATCTATACAGTCCTCTTCAGACTCATGAAACACATGGAATGACACTGAATGCAGGAAGATCACAGGCCAGTGGGTGGGAACTCTGGTGGATCCAGTGGTGTTGTAAGCATCCCAGCATTGGCAGAGGTCTCCACGAGGCTTCTCCAGCTCAGGGTACTAGTGTAGTTCCATGTGCCTTGTCAGTTGCTATGTCTTGCAGGATGTGAGCAGAGAGAGTGTCTCTCATCTCCAAAGGGGAATACAAGAGATCCCTGAATCCTCAAGAGAAGGTCATGCCCACACAGAGACTCCACCTTTTCACTCTTAACCCTCTCAAGTTCCAAATTGACACTAGATTATGTAAATACTATAGAGGGTCCAAGATAGATTGTCAAAAAGGCCAGGGAGTAGCAATTGTCAAGAGGGCATGGATGGGTAATCCAATAAAAAAGATAAGCACAGGCCTACTGGTGCTTACGTTTTAAATCACAGTGACCAACTCCTTTCATATGGGTTTGTGGTGAAAAACGAAACTGTTCACTAAGCACAAATAAATCCATGCTTATCTTGCTTACTGTAATGCCTAAATCACAGATTACTCAATCCCTATTAAACTAAAACCACTTATTGTCGATGTAGGGTTTCTGGAGCTGCCTGTCTTTCTAGGGGAAGACAATTTCATCTCCATGAAGTGGCTAGTGGGTTTGAACACCAGACCAAATTTATTGGACAATACCACCTGGCCTCCTTTGGTCCCTGTCAGGAATTATAAATTGAAAAGAGGCTTTGATTCTGCAAGAAGGTACTTTGGGGCTGGGACAGGGACAGATGTCAGCCAGACATAGAAGCAGAATCTTTCATGTGAAACTGTTCACTTCTAATTAGTAAGTATAAACACAAATAAACTTGTGCTCACCTGGCTTATTGGACAGCCCCATACTAAGGAGGGGAAAATGGGAATCCTTGGAAAAAGTGAAAGACAGACTGTGCGTATGGAGTATAAAACAAATAAAAATTTTAAAAAGCTGGGCCCTGGGGGGGAGGGGAACAGGTTAGTGGAATAACTAAGACTGCCCAGATAGTTTCTTTGGATGTGAATGGGGGGCAGAGTTGTTTGGGCTAGTAGGTAACCAGATTTGTGTTTTGACGAGATCCCACTGGTTGAAGGGTAGCATATGGGCTAAGCTGGGTCATAATAGAAGCAAGTAGACTACATTAAAAGCTAGCGATTTGACCCAGGTGAGAGAGGATCATGACTTGGTCTAGGGTGGGGTGGCAGAACAGAAATAGTAGATGGAGTTGAGGGAGACAGAGAGTCACTGGCTTGCATGTGGATTTGATGTGGGAAGATCACAAAGTGCAGAGACATGTCAAGAATGACTTAGGATTCTGGTTTGAGTAATAAGATACAGTTTCCTTTTGACATAGGGAGCAAGTGGCAGAAGACCAGATTTCAAAATACAAGTTTACCAATGTAAACTCTTGCAATCTTTCTCTACTGAAGAATTCTTTGTTTGCAATACTGGTCCCTAGGTTTTTGTAACACGTGTGTGTGTGTGTGTGTGTGTGTGTGTGTGTGTGTGTGTGTGTGTGTGTGTCCAAAACCAGTTGCCAGGAAGTCCATTTCAGCTCAAGGTGACCCATGTGTGTCAAAGTAGAACCATCATTACCAGTGGCTGAGATTTTCAGAAGTAAATTAAGGCCTTTTTCCAACATGGCTCTAGATGACTCAGACTACCAAACTTTCAGTTAGCAGCCAAATGCATAATCTGTTTGGACACCCGGGGACTTGTACTAGAGCTTAAATTCCAAAGCACTTGCTTTTTGGAAAACTTCAACTTACAGTGGGAGTGCTATCTCCAATTAGAGTCATTTAGAGTTCCACTTCCATGTGAGTTCTTTCTGACCGTGTGAAAAGCTATTCCCCATGGCAGAGTGCATTTGAAAGTAAATACAATTCCCTGGCAAGCCCAGGAAGGGGCAGTCTTGCCCTCTGGTGACTTGTCTGGGTGAACCTTAATGATTTACTGCTGCCTGTCACCTGGAAGCAAGGGTGCCAGGCCCACAAGGTCATGACTCACACCCTGAACTTCAAGCAGCCAGGTGCTTTAAGGTTCCCAAAGCCAAGCCTGCAAACGAATCCAGTCTACAGTTGTGTCCTTTACCTGCTTTGCTAATCTCACCTGTGACAATGATGAATTGATCTCCTGTCAATCATATTTTGTGATGATTTCCTTTGTTTTCTATCACCCATAATTAGCCACATGGCCCTGCATCCTTCCAATATCATTATGGCCTCTTGCTGATGGTCACCTTCATCCAGATGATTTGTCTGTTGTGTCTTTGTTCTATTAAATAAAATGGTCTGTGACATATGTTTGAATCTGAGATCTTTTTCACCAATAAGAGGCTCTATATTGTACTGTCATATCGCTTCCAGTAGATGAGAAACTAATGTTCAAACTGGATAAACGATTTCTCCAAAGACATACCAATGGTCAAGTCATACTGTGAACATAGTCTCTTACCATTGCTTTGGAATTGGTCCAGATTCTATTTAAAGCTTGGGGAGTTCCATGATGTCAAATAATTGTCCAAACTCTTTTAAAACACCCTAAGGAAGAGGAAACAAACCATTTTTCACAGCAGCATGTGTTATTATTAAATTTCTTTAAATATACAGAAAGTTCACCATACTGAATTGAAATACATTTTCAAGTAATTGAACTCATTGTTTCTGATTTTTTGCCTCATGGATGATATCAAGTAAGTATTTTTCATATGAGTACAATTCAAATATGCCTGTCTTTAAAAAGATAAACAAGTGGAAAGCAAATATTTTGAGAATGATGATGGCAACAAATGTACAAATGTGTTTGACACAATGGATAGATGGGTGGATGTATTGTGATAAGATTTGTACAAGGCCCCAATAAAATGATTTTATTAAATAATTATAAATGGATTATAATTACTTCTTCAGAAATGAGCTGGAGTAGGTATGTACTCTAGGACTTGAATTGGGTCTTCTAAATATTTTATCTAATGTACACTGTCTTGGAAAAGTCCCTAAATTCCACAATTACACAAAAAACAGATGTTTTATTTTTAATTGGTAGGTATCAGAGAATCAGAAATCAAGGGAATCTATATGTGACGTGTGTCATGTATTTGTATGAACTATTGAATAATGTATACTAGTGGGGAGACAAAGGAGACACCAAATTTTAAATATAATTTGTGGAGAACATTTAGTAAGTCTTACTCAGGATAAAGACTAGACAAAGACACATTATTGAGATGTGAAAGACCATCAGTTCATAATAGAGTCCAAGGATTTACAGACAACCATTCACTTACATAAGACATAGGAGTACAAGGGAAACTGTCCCCAAAACATGATTGACAGCAGAGGAGTGCATCACAGTTGCAGGCAGTTTTGTGGAAGAAGGAATGGGACCATAATTGTGTGCATTGTGCTTACATGATTGGCTCAGGGCCCTCTGACCAGGTGTGAAGATGTGGGTCACGAGCATAGGACTCACAACTATGCCACCCTAGTATCCCAATGTCTACTAGAAGCACACCCACACAAGGGTCTAAGAGTTAGAATACCCCTCCCTGGACTGGATAAGGGTGTGATAGTAATCCACTTTCTAATGCACTCTGCCTGAAGGCCAGGCTATCCACAGTGCAGCTAAATGGTCAGAAGGAATTCAGTAGAGACTGAATCTGTATCAAGACTCAAACCGGAATATCACTGATGGCCATAGGTTATAAGACAGCACCTTATTTTCTTTTGAATGAGTACCAATATGGGCCTCTTCCAGACAGTTGGCCATGTAACTGTCTTCCAAACTGGCATAAACAAGTGTACGCTTCCAGTGCTTTAGATTGTTGAAACATTTCAGTTGGTATCCCATCAATTCCTAGAGTCTTTATTTTTGGTTGTTTCGGTGCAGCTTGAACTTCTTGAGTGCCATTGGCTTTTGCTCATTTGATACCTCTTAAAATAGTGGACTATGCAGTGATTCTTTGGGTACCGTGACTCTGCAAATTCTTTCCATGTTCTTTAGATGCTTCTTGCATCACTCAACAGTTTGCCCATAGAATCTGTGGCCGTCCCCTCATCTGGTGTCAACTTAAGGATTAAGAGTGTAGGCGTGGAGTCTAGGCTGTCAATCTGGAGATAGCCAATGAGACTTCTGTGTGGGCCTGGCCTTCTCCTGAGAATTCTGGGAAATCTGGTCCTGCCTCTTTGGAGGCGGAAGACACCTCTCTCTCTTTCTGCCACTTCCTAGGAGACATTGCAGAAGACAAGCGACATGGACACAACCAGACCTCAGAAGCCGGAGAAGCCACAGAGAGACCCCTGCCAGCTCTGAGATGCTTACAATGCCACTGGATCCAAAGACTTTCTACCCAATGGTTTGTGATCGTCCTGCTTTTGGCTTCATTTCATGTGTTTCGTGAGTCTGAAGAGGACTTTATAGATTGGTAGTGGACATATCGGCTAATGTCAAATTTATGGCCTTGGATTGGACTGGGTTGGGATGTTTTCTCAATGTTCAGTTCCTCTTGTATATAAACCTCTCTCTTATATATATATATATGTGTTCTTATATACATATCTGTGTCCATGGATTTGTTTCTCTAGTCAATCCAGACTAACACATAATCTTGCAGGATTGCAACTCAAGGCTTGAATTTTTTCTTGAATTCTTTAAGTTTATGATATACTGATCATGTTCTTCCTTTTGTACATTTCATTATAATATTTTATATTGTCTTCATGAATTACCATTTGAAATTTTCTTTTCAGCTTTTTAACTTCATCATTTCTTCCATGTGTCTTAGTTAGTCTACAATTAAGAGCAAGTTTCATAGTCTCTTCTGACACCCACTTTGTTTCTTTGTTTTTAATATTTTTAATGACATATACTTCACATATTGTGTTAGTCCAGTGGACTGGAGGAACAAATTCATATATGTAAGAGAGAACTTTATATCAAAGAGCAATTGTACATTGAGGAAAACATCCTGGCCCAGACCAGATCAAGTCCATGAATCTGATGTTAGCCCATATGTCAATACTAGTACATACATTCCTCTTTATACTCACACAGCCAAGCAATGATGCTGAATGCAGCAAGATCACAGGCCAGTGGATGGAAAGTCATGTGGATCCAGTGATCCACTGTATCTCAGCACTGGTACGGGTCTCCACATGGCTCTTCCAGCTCCAGGAATCTGACTCTATCAGCATAGCTCCATGTATCTTGTCAGCAGGAAGACCAAGCAGATAGAGTAGCAAAGCTTGGATCTGGCCTCCAGTGAGCTATTTATCTCCTTCATGCCTGCAAATGAGGTCATCAAGCTCGACCTGATTGACAGGCTAGACTCCACCCCTTTGTAAGTTGACCGTAGTTTATGTAGTTGCCACACGTATGCACTTCCATACTTTGGTCATATCAAAAAGAGTTGTACACTCAATTATGGTAGATCTAATTAAGTTAAAATGTAATACTTGCTCATTTGATGTCCCCTTTGAGCCATGTAAAATTTGTTCTAATTTTTAGTATTTCTTGCTTTTCTCTGATTTATTTTGTCATTGTTAGCTATTTCTTTTTGCTGGGGTTTTTGTTTTGTTTTTGTATGTTTTTTAGTATATGAAAGCCAGGATAAATAAATCTATAGTGTATATGTTGGTGATGTACAGTCATCACCAGCATCAGTTTCAGAACATTTTCTTCTTTGCTACTAGTTCTCTTTCCCGCCAACCTCCCTTCCCAGACCCCTAGTAAGTCCTTAATTAGTTACTCCCTCTATAGATCTAACTCCCCTGAATTTCATATACTGGAAGAGAAACGGGGGGGGGGGGAGGGCAGCAAAACAACAAAATCCAACAACAACAACAAAATAAACCAGAGAAAACTCTCAATTGAAAAGAAAATAGGAAATATTAAAAACCAAAACAAATTTAAAATGGGTCCAAAGGGAGAGCAAATGAAAGTGTTTGATTTTAACCTAGCTGGTTCTGCAGCGATCCACTTTCCATTGCATCCACACCCCTGGTCCATGGCCAAAGTGCATTCACAGGATGCTCAACTCGTGGGTATTTGCCCTGTACTTTTTCTCCAAAAAACGAAACAACATTAAAAGAAGTCAAAAGAGAGATCAAATGATAAGGGATTACACTTTAACCTAACTGCATCTGCCATCATCAGCTTTGCAATGCTCTATGGCTCATAGCAAGGTCAGTCACATCCTTCGACTATGATCAGAGGGCATTCACCGAGAGGCTTAGTCCGCTGACATCCACTCTGATCTTTTCTTCCTTTCCAGTCTCTTTAATGACCTTTTTCTTTCTTCATGAATGGCCTTCTTAATATAGCCCAGAGCTCATCATGTCTTTTGCCATTGGTGTGTCAAATCTTTCTTAAGATGTTCTCAAAATCCAGGTGGGGTATATTTAAAGTTGTATTTTGGCTTTCGTGGATTTTTAAAATTTTCATCAACTTCAACTTGAATTTCCATAAGACCAAATGATGGTCTGCTCCACCGCTGGCGCTTGGCCTGGTTTTAGGTGCTAATATTAAGCTTCTCCATCCTCTCTTCTCGCAGATGTAGTCAGTGTGATCTGTGCATGCCATCTGGAAAAGTCCACTTGCTTTCTGTGTTGTTGAAAACAGGTATTTGCAACAAACAAGTGGTTGATCTTGCAAATTTCTATCATGCAATCTTCAGCTCCATTTCTGTCACCTAGGCTGCATTTTCCAATTACTGTTCCTTCCTCCAGTTTAAATAACTTTTGTATTCCAATCGCCAATCATTAATGATGCATCTTGATTTCATGTTTGATCAATTTCAGACTGAAAATGTGGATAGAATTCTTTCATTTCTGCATCACTGGTTTTAGTGGTTGGTGCATGAATTTGAATAATAGTCCTATTAAACTGGATTTTTTTGTATGGAGATAGGTTTTATCCACAGATAGATATCCTATCACAGATATCATGATAGATCTTGAAATTTCCTTTTTGAAATGAATGCAACATCATACCTCTTAAATCTGGCATAGTAAATCATATGATTTTCTGATTCAAAGTGTTCAATACCAGGCCATTTCAGCTCACTATTACCTAAAATATCAATCACTATGTGATCCGCTTCAGTTTTTACAGCTTCCAATTTTCCTAGATTCATACTCTATGCACGTTCCAATGATGACTCATGCCCACCAACAAATGAAGGTCCTTTATGGTTCACTCTCATACTTTGACAGAAGGGACTCACCCTCTGGCACTGAGTCTGACAATGTCCTGCTTCTATTAGTGAGGTTTACAGTATCAGGCAACATTTCAATGCTGTTCTTAGTCTAAAAACTGCTGAACCTGTTTTGTTTGGTGCATATATGTTAATTTTGGTTATGCCTTCCACTCCTATTAACAGTATGAAAATGGCCCCTCCACTAAGCAATAAGGAAAAATCATTATGTATTGCCCTTCATTGTCTCCCAGGAGGATTTTGCTTTGAAATCTGTGTAATTGGAGATGAATATTGCCATTCCTGCTTTTTCTTGGTAGGTGGGGGGATGGGGGGAGCCCTCATGCTCATGCTATGTATATTTTTTTCTAACCTTTGATTTGTAGTCTATTTTTGTCTTTCTGTCTAAGGTATACTTTTTTGTAAGAAACATTAATTTAGTCTACTATTCTCTGTCTCTGACTAGTGCATTTCATCAGTTAATAGTGTTTTTTATTGACATGTGTGCATTTGTTGCTGTCATTTTGCTGGGTGCATTTTTGTGGTGTTATTGGGGGTTTTTCTTCCTATATTTCTGTGATATTTTGGAAACTGCTTTGCATATATTGATTTTTGTATGGAGTTGTCTTGTACTATTGATCTCGTTTGTCTGCTATTGGTTATCTGTTCAGAGTACCCCAATTATTATTTTTACTAATGTTGGCCTTGTTTTTACAAATTTATTTGATTTGATTTGATTTTTTCTTGTCTAGAAGTACTCTTTTTTTAATCCCTCATATTTAAGTTATAATTTTGTGGCATACAAGATTTATAAATATCAGTTTTGTTTTACTTTTTTTCTTTTAGGATTTTTTTATATGTCACTCCACTGAATGGATTCTACTGGGGCGCGAAATCCAAGCTTATTCTTACTGCTGTTCCTTTGTATGTTGACTGTTCTTTTTCTCCCGACTGCTCTCAGAATTCTTACCTTGTATTTTATGTTGGGGAGTTTAACTACAATGTCATGCTATTTTTCTTTTGGGGTCTATCCAGTTTGGTGTTCTCTCTGCTTCCTGTATGTCTACTTTCTCCTCTTTTGTGTTGTGAGTGAAATCTTCTTTCAGGATTTCTTGTGCTATTTTCTCTTGGTTGTATGTTTCTTTCTGTTCTGGAATCTCAATGATACATAAGCTATTTCTCTTGATAGTGTCCCACTTAATTCTTAGAACTTCTCTGAGACTCCTTTGTGCTTTTTGTTGATACTCCTCATAGATTAGAATCAAAATATTTGTCTTCAAGCTTATTCAGCTCTCTGTTCCTTCAGCTCAATTGCTCTGTTCTTTTATAATGGTGTGCAATTCTGTTATCTTAGTTTGGGGGCTTCTGGAGTTTTTCTTGTAATGCTTACAGTTTTTTTCTATTCTTTCAATTGTTCTCTTAGATTATTTCTCCATCTGATTAAAGGACCTGCTCATTATTCATCTGAATTATTTTTCTGGAATCTTCAACCATTTCCTTTGGGTCTAGGCATTGTTTCCTATGTCTTTTAGGTTTTTATTTTCATGTGGACCAATATCTTCTGCTTTTTCCATGTTTACTTGATATCATTGTTATGAGAATTAGGAAGGTTGGGTCATGTGAGTTTGGTTAACTGCATCCAGTGATGCAGAAGAGGAATAATAGAAAACAGAAAACAAGTAGAGGAAGAAAAATAGAATAAGCGAGAGAAGAGAAAATAAAAGAAGGGGAATTTAAATTTTTTTAAATGTAAAAAGGGGGGAAAGGGTAGAACTAATTTAAAAGAAATTATAAAATAGTAAAAAAAAATTTTAACGTTGCTATTTGGTCAGGACTTCACTCTTTCCAGAAGCATTGTAGTTGGTGTGGGAAAAGCTAGCTGCGCTGCTATAAGAAGGGTGGGGGGCAGAGCGGGTACCGGACTTGTCATGGGGGCAATTGCAGGGTGAGTTCCAGTGCAGCAGGGTCCCACCAGCCAGGAAAGAAAGTGGGCCTTGTGAAGGTAATCACACACCAGCGGGTCTGCATGGGCTAGGTGTGGAGGCGAAGTGGGATCCAGGTGAGAGTAATGTGTTGTGTGGGCCTATCAGGGAGGCTAAGGAGGTAGGGCACAGGAAGGCAGGTGGGTGGGGAGAAGTGCTAAGCATCTCCTGGGAGTCCTTACCCCTTCCTCCTCTCCTGCACCCACTCCCACAGTCTCCGGCCTTTGGAAGTTTCAAGTTACCTTGCTATTGAGTCTTTTGTAAAGATTACTGGCAGCATGGTCTTTTTTTTTCTTGGTATTTTTCTCCTGAATGTTGAAAAGCAATTAACTCTCTGTGATTAGTTGGCCATCTTGAACCAGTCCTCTGTTCTTATTTGATGCACACTTATTAGTTTGTGAATTTTGCTTCCTGCTCTCACTATACAAAAATGGAGTTTCCTCCGTGTTCAGTGAAGTGGCCATTTTTCATTGTATGAATTTGGATATCTTCTTGGACGCAACCTTCTCTTTCTCTCAGGAAACCTTTTTTTATTTTGACATACTCCATAATGTCACTCCATTGGACCCTGTTGTGCAATAGTTCTAGGGGAGAAAATACCCCAAATTTGAGCATATCCTATGAAGACAATTTTAATATGCTTTCAACAGGACAAAGAAAAATTATTCGCCTAAGGGAAACTGAGCATGAGACCATAATGCTGCCCAAAGCATTCACGGCCGTGTGGCTAAATACATCAACAGAAACGAAGGCAATCATCCCAAAATTATGATTGGCAGCAAATTAATTAACCACTGTCACCAGCAGGTCTACACAATCAGGGAAAGGACCGTGATTGGGGAATGTACACAACTGCAGATTAACAAGGATTATAATATTGATCCTGGAACTCTTAGACTATCTATCCACGTGGTAGTTTGTATTTGAAATCATGAATATGCATTTCTTCATAATTAAAGGCATGCCCAGGCAAGTTTTCTGAGGACAATACTGCTTCTCCCTGGGCTGGCCACAACAGTTGTAATCTACTTTCTTTCTTTTTTTTTTTTTTAAACGTTTTATTAGGGGCTCATACAACTCTTATCACCGTCCATACATATACATACATCAATTGTATAAAGCACATCTGTACATTCTTTGCCCTAATCATTTTCTTTTCTTTCTTTCTTTTTTTTCCCCCTTTTCTTTTTTTACATTTTATTAGGGACTCATACAACTCTTATCACAATCCATACATATGTAATCTACTTTCAAACGTACATTGTCACATTGCTGATTAACGATCACAAACAATACAAGTACCGGTTGAATTCTAAATAGTGTTCATGTTCCCACTGAAATCTGAAGCCTTTCACAATCCAAGTGCTATAGAATTTAAACTGTTAGTAGATTCTAGGTATCAGTCAAAATTGGTATCCCATTGAGCCTGCTTAATTTAGAAGCCTTTATTTCCTAATTCATTCAGCAGAAAACTCAATTTAGCTAACCATCAGCAACAAAAACACCTCCTATTTCCAGAGGATTTTGACCTCCTCAAACAGAAACTCAGTACCCCTTAAGCAAGAACTACCACGCCCTCTCCCTTCAGTCCTTGGTAATGACTACTCATCTGACGAGCATGCTAGGTCCAAGACAGAGCCACTGATGTGAATCACCATGTCAGAAAAATAAAACCCAACTTTTTCTTTCCTGTACAGACATGGCCTTCCCACAAGCTGAATTCAGAGTGCATCAGTCCATAATTCACTAACATCAAATACCCACCAGGTAATCTAAAATCGCCCAGTGTGGCTTCATTGTTCCTGTGTGGCCATTGCTCATAAAACTTCTGCTTTGGACTGCTCTTCCAATCTCTGGTACTAGCGGTTGCCCAATTCATGAGTCTCTTGATAAAACCAATGAATTTTTTAAAAGTAATGTGTCATTGACATTTTTGAAAACATCATTGCTAAGTAATTTCAAAAATCTAGGTTCTTGGCTTAAGTAGAAATGTACACCCAAGACACAGGTCAAGGTCCATGTTGTTGTTTACTGTTCGTTCAGAGCTGACTCTTAAAGGTCACCTAGCCATAACACTTCAGAAAGTCTGCAGACTCCCTTTCCTTCCTCTCCTGGCGTGTTCTTGGGAAGAATACTTACTCAGGCTGGCAATGAGATTATCACTGATTATCAGATGTTAAACTAATGCAAACATTCTAATTAACAAACAACATTTAATGTAGCTCATGATTGCCTTGTGACTAGTAAGCCTTGATTTTGTAAATGTCAATCAGAAATTTTCTTTTTACATTCCTGAATGTTTTCTACTTAAAATCGGTGAAAAATTCCTTTTGCCAGATGCTTACTTCATTTCCTAAAGTATGAACTTACCCTTATTCAAATCACTTATTCCTCCCATAAAATTTATTAGATTTTTTTTAAAGAATGTCCAGTTTGCTTTCTGACATGTCTTGGTGTCAAACGCAGGATTTTAAGATGTATTACAGTCTCTGACTCCAAGAAGTCAAGAACCCAGCATTTGGGTACCACCATGAGTTCTCCGAGTTCATCCAGCTCCATGGATCCTTGGGAGTTGTTGTGTGATACACTTCTCAAATTCCGAGCTCTGTTTCCAGGTTCCTGTCTTCAAATGTAGCGATCCTCCAGTTTTATTGAATGATCTGGTTTCATTTTTTTCTTGCAAGAACTGACCTCTGCTAATATTAGTAATAGAGGTTCTAAGTTTGCGAAAATTACTCTCTATGACATTTTGAGTTTGTAGAATCTTGGGCTTCATAAGCCCTTCTCCACACCACAAACACCACCAAACAAAAAACCAAAACACCAGGACACAGGTTAACTATGTAAGAGTCACTCAGACAGGCATCAGGGGAGCCCTGGTGGTTACACATAGGGCTGTAACCGTCACAGTCAGCAGTTAGTTCAAAACCACCAGCCCATTCTGAGGGAGAAACGAGGAATTTTTTATTCCTGTTAAGAGTTAGAATCTCAATTTTTAAAACAGAGAGACAGAGTCTCATAAACCTACAAGGGCAGTTCTACTCTGTCCTAGAGGATCACAGGACCACGATGAGTCAGTATTTACTTGATGGCAGGGAGTCCTTTGAATTTTGAAAGCAGGCATCAACCACAGATTGGTTAGAGAATCCTATGATAGTGTACACCAGTTTAGAGGATGGGCCAGAAGCATTAAGCTGACAGTCACATGACAATGTCTCTGCGGCTTTCCTGCACGTGTTAGTTAAAGTGACTGTGTGAGTCCCGGTGGACTAGAGAAACAAATTCATAGACACACATATATGTATAAGGAAGAGCTTTGTATACAAGAGCAATTGTACGTTAAGAAAACATTCCAACCCAGTCCCGTCCAAGGTCTAAGCCTGATGTTAGCCCATATGTCTGATAGCAATCTTTTAAGTCTGAAAGTCCTAAACTTTGAACAAACCTGTCAAATCAAGGAGAAATACAAAGTTTCCTTCTGAGAGGCTCCCATGGAAGATGCACAAGCTCTATGGTTCCATGTCTACTCATACATAGTTACTTGGCATGAGCTCACTAGGGCAGTGTGGGAAATATGGAGCTACTTTGAGGTTCTTTTGTTAGCTAAATTAACTTTTCTGGAGAGTGGATTAGAAATTAAAAGCTTCCAAATTAAGCAGGCTCAATGGGATGCTTATTTTGATTGATAACTAGAAGCTTCTAAGACACATCAACATAGCAATTTTGCTTCCCTCCAGGATACTTTACAATAAAAAAGCTGATATATTTAAAATAAAAAATTGGTTTCAAGCCAGCAGAATGAATTAAGGTCAGAGGAATTTAAACCAGATTCCATGATTATTTTGAAGGAATCCCAAAGACTTTAATTTTTTAAAATCATTTTATTGGGGCTCGTGCAACTCTTATCACAATCTATACATCCATGCATGTGTCAAGCACATTTGTACATATGTTGCCATCATCATTCTCAAAACATTTGCTTTCTTCTTGAGCCCTTTGTATCAGCTCCTCATTTTTTTCTCCTCCCTCACCACTCCTCCCTCCCCCATGAACCCTTGATAATTTACAAATTATTATTATTTTGTCATATCTTACACCATCCGACGTCTCCCTTCACCCACTTCTCCACTGTCTGTCCCCCAGGGAGGAGGTTATATGTAGATCCTTATAATCAGTTCCCCCTTTCTCCCTCACTATTCCTCCACCCTCCCAGCATCGCCACTCTCACCACTGGTCCTGAAGGAGTCATCTGTCCTGGATTTCCTGTGTTTCCAGTTCCTATCTGTGCCAGTGTACATCCTCTGGTCCAGCCAGATTTGTAAGGTAGAATTGGGATCATGATAGTCGGGGGAAGGAAGTATTCAAGAACTAGAACAAAATTGTATATTTCATTGACTCTGGGAAACCTAAGTTTCAAGCTATGCTGAAGAGTCTTTAGAAGTAAGCTTGGATTTCTCTCTATCAGGATACTAGTCTGGGTTTCAAAAACAAACTGAGTATATTTTAAGTAACTTGGAATGTCAGCTATCATCTTGCAAAACAGAATGTACATCTACTTTTTTCCTTCCTTTTTAGAAAAATGTTTGGATTTGTTGTTGTCTTTCTTTTCCTCCGGAGAACTTTTGCTTGATACTCAGGTTTTATCAGTTAGCTCCTTACATCTGAGGTTAGCTAGGATATGTTGTTGTTGTTTTTAGGGGGCCTAGATTTGGTTCCAACCCAAAGTGATCATATGCAAAACAGAAGGAAACACTGCACAGTCCTGCACCATCCTCACAATAATTTCTGTGCCTGACCCCATTGTCAATTCATCTCACTGAGGGCCTTCCACTGTTCTGCTGCCTCTCCACTTTACCAAGCATGCTGTCCTTCTTCAGGGACTGGTCTCTCCGACAGTATGTCTAAAGTATGTAAGATGAAGTCTTATCATCTTTGCCTCTAAGGATCATATCAGGCAATGGAAAACACTATCAAGAAGACTTGAAGCACTTGCTAATGAAGATCAAGAATTTCAGCCTTCATTATAAATTATGACTCAATATTAAGAAAACCAAAATCCTCACAACTGGGTCCAGTTAAAATTTACAGTCTTGGAAACCCATAAGGACAGTTCTACCTTGTCCTATAGCAGCGGTTCTCAATCTTCCTAGTGCCACGATCCTTTAATATAATTCCTCATTTTGTGGTGACCCACCAACCATAAAATTATTTTCATTGCTCACTCACTCACTCTCTCTCACTTACTCTCTCACTCACTCACTCTCACTCACTCACTCTCTTTCACTCACTTCCCCACACTCTCACTCTCACTCATTCACTCAATCACTTTCTCTCACTCACTCACTCTCATTTACTCTCTCTCTCTCATTCACATCCCCACTCTCTCACTCACTCTCTCATTCACCTACTCACTCACTCCCCCAGCCTCTCTCTCTCTCTCTCTCTCTCACTCACTCATTTTCTCTCATTCACCCCCCACCCTCTCACTCACTCTTACTCACTCACTCTCTCTCATTCACTTCCCCACCCTCTCACTCACTCTTACTCACTCTCTCTCATTCACTCTCTTTCACTCACTCTCTCTCTTACTAACTCACTCACTCACTCACTTCCCCACACTCTCACTCACTCACTCCTTCTCATTCACTCCCCCCACCCTCTCACTCACTCACTCCCCCCACCCTCTCACTCACTTACTCCCCTACCCTCTCACTCACTCTCACTCACTCACTCTCACTCATTCACTCTCTCTCATTCACTCCCCCACCCTCTCACTCACTCTCACTCACTCGCTCTCACTCACTCACTCACTCACTCACTCACTCTCTCACTCACTCTCACTCACTCCCCCACCCTCTCACTCACTCTCACTCACTCACTCTCACTCTCTCTCACTCATTCACTCTCTCTCATTCACTCCCCCACCCTCTCACTCACTCTCACTCACTCCCTCTCACTCACTCCCTCTCACTCACTCCCTCTCACTCACTCACTCACTCACTCTCTCACTCACTCTCTCACTCACTCACTCTCTCGCTCACTCAGTCATTCTCCTTCACTCACTCCCCCACCCTCTCACTCACTCTCTCACTCACTCTCACTCACTCTCTCATGCATTCACTCACTCTCTCTCACTCACTCCCCACCCTCTCACTCATTCTCTCACTCACTCTCACTCACTCTCTCATGCATTTACTCACTCTCTCACTCACTCTCACTCACTCCCCCACCCTCTCATTAAGAAAAACAAAAGAAAAAAATTATTTTCGTTGCTACTTCATAACTGTAAGTTTGCTACTGTTATGACTCGGGCAACCTGTGTAAAAGCATCATTCAACCCCCAAAGGGGTTGTGACCCACAGGTTGAGAACGGCTGTATAGCGTCATTATGAGTCAGAATTGGCTCAATGACAATGTGTTTGGTTATGTTACCTTCAGCATATGCAAATGTAGGACCAATTCTTATCATTAACTATGAGTTAAAGATAAGAAAGATAGGGTAGGATCTGTTCTCCTTGACCCCCAACCTCTGAGGTCATTTAGCTACTGGAAAGCTTCCATGGACACTTCCCCAATAAATGAAGATCTTTTAAGACCAAAGAAAATAAGGTACAGTCTTATACGCCTACTGTCATCAAGTTGATTTGACTCATAGTACAACTTCCTCTTTGGGTTTTCAAGGCTCTTCTATGAGGGCAGAAGTATCATCTTTCTCCCACAGAGCCACTGGTGGAATCAAACTGTTAACCTTGCTGTTCGCAGTCCAACACGTAACCCACTATGCCACCAGGAATTCTTTTTTTATCTTACTATAGTGATTCGCCTTTCCTCCGGCAGTCAGCATCATTGCGTGTGTTTTATAAGATTGAGGAGGACTTTGTAGATTGGTGTTGGACTTATGGGTTTGGACAGCACTGGGTTGGGATACTTTCTTAATGTACACTTACCCTTTATATAAAAGTCTTTTCTTATGCATATATGAGTTTCTGTGAATTTGTTTCCCTAGTTTACCCAGACTAACATGTTACTGGTAACCACAAAATGATGTCTTGCAGGAAGTGAGCCTGCCAGCTGAGCAGGGAACTGGCTAAGGCAGCTGTACCCTGGTCTGACCATCAGAAAGCAAGAGACCCGAGAACTAGAAAGGCAAGGTTCACCGAGCCATTTATCTCTCCACCCTTCAATGAACCCCACATGTGTTTATCAGCCAGGTTGATAACCTTAACTATCTCATATAGTTATCAGAAATTTTGTAGATTTTCTATTATTTTAAAAACTGTAAATAACTTGTCTTTATTGTAGACATACTCTAAGAAGCCAAAGCCTAGAAATTATAATGAGACATGCCAGAAATTAAGTGGTAAAAGTATGAATGAATATATAGACTATATAAACACAAGTAAACATGTTTGTAAAATTTTGCTAAAGACAATTCAAAAATAGTTGCACAGTATATAGATAGGGGGGTGCTAGAAATTCAAGCAAGAGTCAGAAGAGGCTATAGAATAACAGATATGATTGCTGATATCAAATGAATCTTTACTGAAAACAGAGAATACCATAACAAATGTTTGCTTGTGCTTTATTGAAAAGACCTTTGACTATGTGGATCCATAGTCAAGCCATAAATAAAAGCAAAGAACAGGAACTCCAGAATACATCATTGTGTTGATGTAGAACCTGTAGTTAGACTAAGGAATAGTCATTTGAAAAAACAAGGGATACTGCATGGTTTAAATTCAATAAAGGTGCATATGTTATCTTTTTGCATGTTGATTCAAAATGTGTGCTAAGCAAATAATCTGAAAAAGTTATTTGAAGAAGAATGTAACATCAGGATTGGAAAAGGACTCATTAACAACCTATCGCGTGCACAGAACACCAATTTGATTGCTGAAAGCCATAAGGACTTGAAGCACTTGCTGATAAAGATGCAGACCTACACAAACCTCAGTATGGATTACAATCCAACATAAAGAAAGCAAAAGCCCTCACAACTAGAGTAATAGACAACATCAAGGTAAATGGAGGAAAGGTTGGAGTTGGCATGGATTTCTTTCTACATGACTCACCATCAACATTCATGGAAGAAACAGACAAGAAATTAAATGACGGGGGACGGACAACAGAAAAGTGGGTGAAGGGAGACATCAGACAGGGCAAGATATGACAATATAATAATTTATAAATTATCAAGGGTTCATGAGGGAGGAGTGGTGGGGAGGGAGGAGAAAAAAATGAGGAACTGATGCCAGGAGCTTAAGTGGAGAGCAAATGTTTTGAGAATGATAAGGGCAATGAATGTACAGATGTGCTTTATACAATTGATGTATGGATGGTGATAAGAGTTGTATGAGCCCCTAATAAAATGATTTTTTTAAAAGAAATTGAATGACCTGTTGCATTGAGCAAGTCTGCAGCAAAAGACTTCAAAATATTAAAGAGCAAAGATATCTCTTTGATATCTAAGGTTCACCTAACCTAAGCCATGATATCTCAATGTTCTCACATGCATGTGAAAGTTGGACAATGATTAAGGAAGACTGAAAAAGAATTGATGCATTTGCATTTTGAGGTGGGTGAGCTGAACTCTCACTACCAATGAGTCGACTCTGATACACAGCAGCCCTGTAGGTCAGAGTAGGACTGCCCTCTGGGTTTCCGAGTTTGTCCTTTGTGAGGGGAGTAGAAAGCCTGTCTTTCTCCCAGGGGCTCATGAAGAATGTTGAAAATACCATCGACCCTCAGAAGACCAAACACATCTGCTGTGGATGAAGTGCAGCCAGAACGCTTCATCGAATTGAGGGAAGTGAGACTTCATCGAGTGCTGCGGATGTGCTATCAGGAGGGAGCAGCCTGTAGAAAAGTGTGTCATGCTTGGTAAAACATGGGTTAGAGAGGGTTAAAGAAAAAGAGGAAGACTTCCAAGGAGATGAACTGACACAATGGCTTCAACAATGGGCTCGATTACAGCAATTGTGAGAATGGCACAGGACCAAGCGGTGCTTTGCTCTGTTGTATGACTAGGAGTGGTTAGAAACTTAGAGGTACATAATAATAACAAAGAGGTTCTCCATGAGAATATTACTGATATGATATGTTAAGGTTCTATTCTCTGGAAATAAGAAACTATTATATTTCTTCACCCTAAATGATCTAACTAATGGATTTGATTGTTTGTTTTGTTTGAGTATTTTGACTAATTCTTGTTATGGTATCGCTTATGTGTTTATATAAATAATAAATTAACCAGAAGTCAAGGGAATAGAGGAAAGAGCTAGGAGGCAAAGGGAATTTATAGAGGTCTAGACAAAGACATGTATATGCAAATATATGTATATATAAGGATGGGGAAATAGGTCTATGTGCCTATATTTACAGATTTAGTATTAAGGTGGTGGAAGGACCTTGGGCCTCTACTCAAGCACTCTCTCAATGCATGAATACTTTCTTCTATTAAATTGGCATTCTATGATGCTCACCCTCCTGACACAGCCGCTGAAGCCAAAGCAGGTGAACAAGCAAATGTGGTGAAGAAAGCTGATGGTGCCTGGCTATCAAAAGGGATAGTGTCTGTGGTCTTAAAGGCTTGAAGATAAACAAGCGGCCATCTGCTCAGAAGCAACGAAGCCCACATGGAAGAACACACCAGCCTGTGTGATCACGTGGTTCCGAAGGGATCAGTTATCAAGCATCAAAGAACAAAAAATCATATCATTGGGTGCACACCTCCATGATACGATCGCTAAGGACAAACGGGTGCATAAGCAAATGTGGCGAAGAAAGCTGATGGTGTCTGGCTATCAAAAGAGATAGTGTCTGGGGTCTTAAAGGCTTGAAGGTAAACAAGCGGCCATCTAGCTCAGAAGCAACAAAGCCCACATGGAAGAAGCACACCAGCCTGTGCGATCACGAGGTATCGAAGGGATCAGGTATAAGGCATCGTGCAAAATATATATATATATATATATATATATACACCATAGTGAATGAAGGGGGAAGTGCAGAGTGGAGACCCAAGGCCCATTTGTCAGCCACTGGAGATCCCCTTGCAGAGGGGTCTAGGGGAGGAGATGAATCAATCAGGGTGCAATGTAGCACCGATGAAGAATACAGCTTTCCTCCAGTTCCTAAATGCTTCCTCCCCCCCCCCCCAACTATCATGATCCAAATTCCACCTTGCAAGTCTGGATAGAGCAGAGGATGTACACTGGTGTAGATAGGAGCTGGAGGCACAGAGAATCCAGGGTGGATGATACCTTCAGGACCAGGGGTGTGATGGACGATACTGAGAGGGTAGAGGGTGAGTGGGTTGGAAAAAGGGAACCAATTACAAGGATCTACACGTGACCTCCTCCCTGGGGGAAGGAAAACAGAAAAGGGGGTGAAGGGAGATGCTGGATAGGGCAAGATATGACAAAATAATAATTTATCAATTATCAAGGGCTCATGAGGGAGCGGGGAACAGGGAGGGAGGGGGAAAAAAGAGGACCTGATGCAAAGGGCTTAAGTGGAGAGCAAATGCTTTGAAAATGATGAGGGCAAAGAATGTACAGATGTGCCTTACACAATTGATGCATGTATGGATTGTGATAAGAGTTGTATGACCACGGAGAAAAATTAAGAAATAAGAAGTTTGAAATCAATACCAGAAAAGAAACCAATTTAAAATAAGTGGGAGATGAGCAAAAGACCTAGCAGAGAATGCTTTATAGTCAGCATAGGGCTATTAGTTACTGAAATGGTTGGTTCTTGAATTAAAGGAAATTATCAGTTTACATAGGTTTAGATATTGTAACTCTGGAATTAAAAGCTTCGGTTGATAAACTTAGGAAAGTTGTAAAGCCTATAACTAAAGAAGTGTCTTAAATTTGAACTAAGATTTTACACAAAGACTAACATTAAATTTCCTGTTAGTTTTACAAGGAAGAATTTGTGCCTTCATAAATGCACATAGCTGTGTTTGTATTAATAATATGCCATCTGGGGCTATGTAGAGTGTAGCTACTGCTGAGCCACATGAAAAGCAATTATTGGTGCTGTTTATGTATAAACCTCATGAGACTTGTTTCCGTAGTTCGGAGACCTTGGGCTATGGCTAGTGGGTCCTTTGAATTAGTTGTTCTATCCTGTTGGTAATGCAGTGACTGGGACTTAAAAAGCTTGCCAGTGGTCACCCCAGGTGCAACAATTGGTATCTATTCATTCAGAAACAACAGAAGAAAAGAACATCCCAGGTTGGAAACGTGAAAGGAAACAGCCTTGCTGATATGGTCACTAATTGATCTGCCTCTCATATTATTCTGCACTATAATAAAGACAGTGATCCCCAAATGTGCTTATTGACAATTCTAAGCTGTCAGAGTTCTAAGCTTTAAAAATATTCTGAAACATGAACAATTGGCCCAGATGGGTGAGATCGAGACATAGAAAGAAAGAGAATGTTACCAAGGTCTTGTTTACAGACTGGGCTTAATAAGAAAACTGCTTTTCCTAACTTCCTAAAGCATTGTTGATATTTAATTCAATATTCTAAGGAGTATCTTACACAGCTCAGAAAAGCCTTTTCTGAACAAAAATTGGTCTCTCAAAGCCTACCTGCCATAGCTAAGAGACTGTAGATTGGAAGAGACAGCAATATAAGGATTCATTACAACATCATTGGAAAGGGACATAAATAACCTAGTTCTTCTTACCAAATTACAGGGAGTTAGGATCTGAATTCATTTGTCACAAAGTAATCCGTACAAGATGGCCCCATGAACTTGTCAGCCCTCTGGAGAACTGAAAATTATCTTAAAATGCCCTAATGATCAGAAGCAGATGCTTTATGACATAGGCAACTGATCCTAAGATCAGAACAGGATTCCATGACTTACTGAACTGAGTGATTCACTTTATATCTGCAGCTATTCTTATATTACTAGGTTTGCTTCCTACTTGTGGTCTTTTTCCGTGGTGGCTTGATGTAAAATGAAGGTTTATTTGGCTTTGGTCTTCTATTTATAACAATCCTTTCTGATGCTAAGAGAGAAACGCATTTGTTAAACTAACCAAATCAGTAACCACTGCCAGTAGAGCGTGCACGGGGTCACTGATTTGGATATCTTTACTCATCATAAGAGAGGTACAAACCCCTTTAAAATGGGCAGATCAAATGAAATACCAAAGCTCTATCTCCAAGAACTCTCAATTAGGGTGAGTAATTCGCCAAGCCTCCTACCCTGTTATGTATGGTGCCTTTAGCTTGACAACCCCATCTACTCCTGAGCTGCTACTATGGCTCCACTTGCTGATGACATCGCAGACAGGTTGGTGGCTCCACAAAAATCATCAGAATCTCTTGATAGAATTGTCTTTGGTAGTGGGATAGCCCTCGATGGTGTTTTAGGCCAAAAGAGGGAGTCTGTGCCATTGCTAATACCAATTGTCATACTTGGGTTACCGCCACCAGCTATAGAAGAAGGTATCTGGAAAGCTTGCCAGAAGGTCACATGGCTGCATAGATCACCAAAGACTTACACATTTTGAAATTTTTATCTGTTTATTGGAAGATGCTGGTCCCTGGTTGTGCTCTCTATTCCACAACAGAGGAAGGATCTTAATCATTATAATAATCATTTTATGTAGGATCAAATGTTCCATGAAATATCTATCTAATATATGTAACACCACTACAATCCTAATTGCTAAGCAAAAGAGCATGTACTTTGAAAGAACAATTATATCTTGGAGAATATTTCGGTTTTTCACCCTGCTTAGTAACTTCCTTGCAACGTAGTCCCTCTCTTAAAAGACCAAAGAGGCAGAAACCCAAGCTGGACCATGACTAACACAAAGACAAAACATATGGTGTCAGCTACTTTCCTAACTTTCAAAGGCAGCTGTGACACCAGAGACGTGACAGAGAAGCAGCAAAGAAGTAGAGGGAACAGAACCAAGCGTATAATACAGAGTTATGGGCTTCCAGGCCAATATAACAAAACAAGGAGGTGTGTTCGCAGAGTGGTGTGCTTCCTGGGAATTTGTCCAGGGATCTTTGTACTGTCAGATGGACCCATGAAGTTGGAGTTAAGCACCTTCAGGCTGAGGCTGACTGTGGGTGTCCTTTGGGCATTTATCGGCAGAAGTAAAAGAGCTTTGTAACATTGCCTGAGTCAGGGAGAAGTCAGGGGTCTACGTGGCTGAGACTGGGGACCAGAGAGAGCCCGTAGGTTTGACGGAGAAAAGGTTTTCCTGACAAGGAACTATATCCTGAGCCTTTCTGATCCTGATCTACACGCTTCCCTAAAAAACCCCATAGCCTTTTCCCTATTGTCTGTGAGTTCTGTGTGACTGCTGCAATGAATGATAAAATCCAGTGAATTGTAGAGAGTGCTGTGGGAGGGACGTGGGGCATCATGATCGAGAAGGCTGAAGGAGGGAGGCATGTCTGACCTCAGCCTTGTAGGAGTTAGCCTTGGGCTGATTCCTGATGTTGAGGTTGATGCTCTTTCCTCCTTATGAAGTTAGAAGTCAGATTCTACTCCCATGCCACTTTTATAGGCCCCCAAAACTGTATCATATCTTCTGGCCTCTATGCCTGTACTTGTGTGATAGGTTGTGCCTTGGGTTGCTAAGCAAAATGTCCACAGTTCAACCCCCACCCCAGCCACTCCTTGGAAGAAAGATGAGGCTTTCTGCTCCTGTGAAAATTTACAACCTTGCAAACTCACCGAGGCAATTCTACTTGGACCTATATGGTTGCTATGAGTCAGAATCAACTGGACATTGAGTTTGATTTGAATATGCCTGCAGGTAAAGATCCCTGATGGTAGGTACTGTCAGGGAACTACTGGACTCTTAATTGCAAGGTCTACAGTTCAAACCTACCAGCCACTCTTCAAGAAAAGATGAGGCTATCCGCTTCTGTAAAGATTCACAGTTTCAGACACCCTCTGTTGGGCTACTATGAGTTGGGATCAACTGGATAGCAGCAGGTCTGGGTTTTTGAATGCCTTTCGCCCTGGTGGTGTAGTGGTTACTCATTGGGCTGCTAATTGCAAGGCTCACAGTCTGAACCCAGCAGTTGCTCCTTGGGAGAAAGACTGGTCTTTCTGCTTCTGTAATGAGTTCGTCTCAGAAATCCATGGGGGCAGGTGTACCCTGTCCTGTAGGGTTGCTAAAACTCAGCAACATCTCAATAACAGTGAGTTTGGTTTGGTTTCTGGTGGTTATAATCACATTTGGGAGTAGACTATCTTTGTTATGTTAGCGAGGTGGAATTGTTGTTGGGTGGATCTTTAATCAATCTCTGTTGTGATATGAAAGAAATAAACAAGAAGAGAGCGAGGTGGGAAAGGTAGATGCCAAGATAGGTCTAGACCTCCAAGGAAAGAGGAAGCAGAAGTTGAAGAGACAAGGACCTTCTTACAAAACCAAACTAGAGAGAGAGCCTGCCCCTGAGCCAATGCCCTGGATTCAGACGTGTAGCTTCTGAAACTCGGAGAAAAGTAAGTCTTCTTGTGAAAGTGATACACTTGTGGCATGTCGGTTATAACAGCACTAGGTAAGTCAGACATCATTCCACTGAGTGTGCTACTGTATCTCGTTGGGGTTTCAGTTGGCACTAAAGTAGTAACTATAGCCTTGGGAGCGCACTTACTGCCACTTACTAGCTGTGAACTTGTGCCATTTACCAACCTTTATACATGTGTTGTCTCACTGTCCAAAACTTAAATGCACAGAGAAAGACTGAAAATTAGTGTAGCAGAGTTGGGCAGCATGGACTCAGAAAGTATCGGGAAGGTACCCTGAAGAGGGTCTCATGAAAAGGAGTTAGTTATACAGGAGAGTTTCCTGTTAAATTCATCAGTTCACTGACAGGGCTCCAGTATCCATCAGTTGTAGAAACAGACCCACTGAAGACACGCCATGCATTGCCCAGTCAGACGCTGGGGTTCCAGGTCCTTGAAAATGGTTATACACAGATAGTTCCTTAAAAGAACCAGATACCTAAGGAAAACCAATCTCTTCAAAGATGCTTACTAGGCTGTTGTTTGACTTCAAGAAAATACCTTCCTTAAAGGTAGAAGGTTCAGAAGGACACCCTAGGGGAGATCTCCCTGAGTGGGTCACCCCAACTCCATGGACCCAGAAATATGGATTCTAAGATAATTAAAGCTGTTTCTAATCACCCTTAATATGTAGATTTTTACTTGCCTCTGGAACTATTGTGAAGACCAAATTAGATAATATTTATAAGGTGTTTAGAAACTCAGTGGAAATGCTCCATATATGGAAGTTATCTAGCCAGCGGTCACCATCTCCCACCACTCTGACTCTTTATTCTTCTCTGACTCCTTTATGGCTTTTCTATACCACCTGTCCTTGCATATTGGAGGGTTCTGCTCTTGATACATACCCTTCTGCTGTGGCCAGCCTCTCCGTTCTTTGCTTAGATATGAGGAATGGATGCAAAAGACAAATATATGCCAAGGCTTCAATATATTGCCTAGGTGCACTGATGATCCCTAAATGAAGTCCTCACAAATGAAGGGTGAGCGTGACAGTGGGGCAGTAGGAAGGTAAGAGGAAACAGAGGAAGATATAGGAAGCAAAACTATGAATAGAGGTAGAAACATAGTTGCATGCATATGTAAATATATTAATTCATAAAAATAGAGATATCGGTCTATGTACATCTACTTCTATGGCAAGCTGTTGAGGAAGTGGACAGATTTGGGGCCTCTACTCAAGCCCTCTGTGAATGCAAGAAAACTTTGTTCTATTAACCTGGCATTCTGTGATGCTCACCCTCCTGACACAATTGCTGAAGACAAAATGGTGCACAAGCAAATATGGTGAAGAAAGCTGGTGGTGCCAGGCTGTTAAAAGATAGTGTCTAGGGTCTTAAAGGCTTGAACTTGAACCAGCATTATCTAGCAGAGAAACAACAAGCCCACATGGGAGAAATATGTCAGCATATGTGATCACGAGGTGTCGATAGGATCAGGTAACAGGCATCAGAAGACCCAAACAAATAATCATATTATTGAAAACAAGGGAAGTCAGAGTAGAGACCCCAAACCCATCTGTAAACAATTGGACATCCTCTCATAGAAGGATCACAAGGAAGGAGAGGATCAGCAAGGGTGCAGTATAGAACTGATGAAACACAATATTCCTCTGGTTCTTTGAGGCTTCCTCACCCCAATATCATGACCCCAGTTCTACCTTACAAATACAGCTAGACCGGAACATGTATACTGGTACAGACAAGATCTCTAGACATATGGAATCCAGGACAGATTAATCCCTCGGGGGAGAGAGGGGGGGAGAGGAGCTAGGTTACTGAGAAGGGAGGGTTAGGAAGAAAAAGAACCGCATATATGGATAGTTTGACAGGATATTGTTTTTTATTTGTGAGGTTTCTGAAGTGGCTAATACCTCAGTGCTTGGCTTCGCACGATGAAAGAATTCACGCCGAAGCCCGTTTTATAATTCAAGTGGGTTTTTATGACGGACAGGACACTTTCAGGTTGTACAGTCTCAAAGAGGTTCACAACTGGGCCCCATCAACCACATGGAAAAGAACATCCACAGCGATCCCAGGAGGCCAGAAGCCCAAGAACCCTAGAGGCTGAGGGCATGTGGGCCAAGCGACTGTGGGCCCTGAGTAGGCTCAGAGTGGGAGAAAGACACCCACGCTCTACCAGCTTCTGACCAGGAGCAGGGTAAGGGAGCTTCCTGGAGCATGCTCCCTGCTTTTATTCTAGCCCACCCCCTGCCTGAGGGAAGACATGGTGGATGGTATTGGTTGACCCAATTGGCTGAGTTAGGCCCACCTGGGTGATGTCATGAGCCTGGGTCTGGTCTGGCACACCCAAGTATGCCTCCCACATGGCTCAGGGGCTTGAGTAGGAGCATGCTCAGTTGGGGGTCTTCATAGGTATCTAATGGTTGCCTGATTTATTTCCAACCTCCTCTATGGGGGCCTTTGCAGGTATGGGAGGGACGATGGCCTATCCCTAAACTAACAATTTAATTTTTTGAGTTGGGCTGTATAAATACTTGTGTGTAGCATGTTTCTTTGAAAAGCAAACAAACAAAAATGCCCTCAAGATTCCTTATCCCTCAAACCAAAATAGTGGTCTGGGTTTGGTAGGCGGGGGGGGGGGGGGGGGGGGGGAAATGGAGGAAAAGTGAAAAAAAAACCAAAAAACAGTTGCAGCCAAGAAAACCCCCATAGAACTCAGTTCTGTGTATTCCACAAGATCGCTGTGATTAAGAATGAACTTGACAAAAACGGGTTTGGTGTTTTGGTTTTATGAGAATCATTTTTTAAAGTACTGCTACTAGAGTCCCAAATCGTACATGCATGGGTTTGTTCCAAACAAAGTATATTTAAGCATGTTTCTGAGATCAGTTGATGGCTGCAGACATGTTCTCTCCCTCATCATATACTTGTCTTACTCTCCTTAGGGTGCATTTTAAAAAATCCAATCAGAACAGTGGTGTTTGAGGGGAACTGCAGGGCCAGTTAAAGTCAAGGCCGAGAGGTCAGTTCAGAAGACGACGGTGACTGTTTGCTTAGGGATCATCTTATACATTTCCTCAAGGACACAGGACAATCAAGGGGGCTTATTAGGAAGAAGTGTTAAGGAAATCGAAAACTGCATTGGTGGGGAGGCGGGGGAAGGTGTGTTGTTGATTTAAAAGACCAGGAAAGCTGCACTGAGGAATTTCTTTTTCCCCCATCACAACGCACCTGCTCATTTTTCAAGCGTAGCAAGGGCTGTCCTATGGGAATTTTGATTGGAAATCCTACCCCAACCTCCCTACAGCCATGATCTTTCCCTTTCAGACTTCCTTTTACTCCCCAAATTAAAAGAATATTGAAAAGAAACATGATTTGAATCCTTCAAGGAAGCCAAAATTGCCATTTTGATGTGGTGTAAATCGAAGAGCCCAGAAGTTTTCAAAGAAGAGTCAGAGAAATAGAATCACCCCCTTCAGACCTGTACAGACCTAGGGGGGGAAAGATATGTCAAGGAACATTTCATATTTGGGGTCTTAATAAAGGTTTCTATTATCTTATAGCAACACTGGTTACTTACTTTTGTATATGTAAAGCACCTGGACACAATAAGTGATATGTTATTTGCTCTTAGGATATCTCCTTTGTTCCAGGGGCATCGCAAATTTAATCCCTCAAAACGCCCCCCTTCCTCTTTTCTCTGTTTTTTCCATTCTTTTCTATTCTTCCAGAGCTCTGCTTTGTGCGGTGGCCCTGACACTTAAGTGGAAACCTTGCTTCTCTTGTCCTCAATCCCGAAGTAAAGACCATCCCCTAAACTTGTTGATTTTAGCCCTTAAATGTATCTTGAATTTGTCCTCTTCACCTTATCCCACTTGTGGTAAAGTAGATTTTTATTTTTTTTAACTCACTTCTCTGCCCCACTCCCATCACCAAGAAGGAGGTATTTCTAGTCTTGGTGATGCTAGGTTGGTCCTGTGACTTGCTTCTGGTAATGAGATAATAGACCTTCTGACCATGGCTGTGTGGTTGAACTTGGCCTTTTGCACTTCTGGCTTTCACCAGAAGAACACACTTCAGATAACATGGATCACCTGATCTCCAGTGAGCCACAGACTTAGGAGCCAGGGAGAAACAAAACAAACAAAAACCCTTTTCATAGCGGGTCACTGAGACTTTCTATCTGCTTACAAAATAGCAGTTGATGCTAAGAGATTGTCAATAATCAAAGGCACCTTTCTTTCCTAGGCTAGGCAATTGTCTTTGAGTTGGAATCCCTGCTTCTAGCCCCAGTCCTTTCAAATTCTTCCTCTGAACGGCTACCGCCATGCTCTACTTAGTCTAAGTGCCAAACCAAATCTATCAGCTGAATTACTCAGAACTTGTTTACACTGCTAGAAACGGAATGCAAACCTCTTTGAGCAAAAATAAATAGATAGATAGATAGATAGATAGATAGATAGATAGATAGATAGATAGATGATAGATAAGAAAAGAGGAAAGATAAAGGAAGGGAGAAAGGAGAAGAACTGGAAAGAAACTTGGGAGGATTGCATTGGCAGTTTAAGCAATCCAGGTGTGCTATTAACTTCTGGCATGGCTGTAGTTAGTTTCCCGAGCAAGTTCATCAGGAATATTTCTCTCCTCCCATCCTTCCTCTTCTCTGTGACTTCTTCCTCCCCAGTGGTGGAAAATACGGTCACTAAGAGGCTTTAGGCTTGAATCCTGCAATGTTGTTAACTCCAAAAGAAAACAAACATGTATGACTACTCCCACTACCGTTCCTAAGGGGGTTGGTTATCTGTCCTGAAGTCCATGTGTCAAGAGCTCTTATTTGTTCTTGTCTGTACCAACGTGTGTGTACTCTGGTCTTGCCGGATTTGTAAGGTAGAACTGGGTCATGGTAGTGGGGAGGGGAGGAAGCTTTCAGGAACTAGAGGAATAATGTGTGTCATCAGTGCTCTACTGTAATGATGGTGGGGGTGGAGGTGGGGGTGTAGGAGGTGGGGGAAAAGGTGAATGAGGGCCTCATAATAAGGTTGAATATATAGCCTCTTCCCCCAAGGGGGATGAATAACAGAAATGGAGGTGAAGGGATACAATGGACAGTGTAAGACATGAAATAATAATAATATATAATTTATCAAGGATTCACGAGGGTGGGTAGGTAGAGGAGGGAGGGGGAAAAAGAGGAGCTGATACCAAGGGCTTAAGTAGAAAGAAATTGCTTTAGAAATGTTGATGGCAACATATGTACAAGTTAATATGTACACATTAATACAATTAAATGATGGATTGTTATAAGATTTGTAAGAGCCCCCCAATAAAATGAATAATCAATTTTTTAATTAAAAAAGCTCACTTATTTCATAACTGCTCAGTGAAAGTCTCAGGAAGACTCTCATTGGCCTAATTTGGGCCCGATGCTCTTCCTTGATCCAACAATGACTTTGACAGGGCCCAAGTAGTACTCAGCCTGAAGCCTGAGCGTGAGGTCAACTTCACTCAGTCCTGTGGGTAAGTCAACAGGAAAGAGTTCCCTGGGAGGAATGGGATGTGTTACTAGACAACCCAATGCCTCAAGCCCACTGAGCACCATCAGGAGGAAATCCCAGGTCCTCTGTGATACAAAATACAAGGTCGTCTGTGGTCTGGTCCTGCTCACTTGGCCGGTGTCACTTCCCTGTGGTTGTGTGACATACATTTCCAGCTCCAGAAACACTGCCCATCATTCTCCGCATGTGGTCATGCAGCTTCTTACCCCAAACCTGGGTCCAACATTCCTCTTCTCCTGAAAGACCTATCCTGTTCTGCTGGCTGATTCCTAAACTAAAACACACCCACCTCATTTGCATCGGCATCCACTCCAACTGGGAACCACTCAGAGGAGAGCTGCCGCTGTGAGTTTCTGGGACTGGAATGCTGTAGGGGCAGAGAAAGCTTCATCTCCACTTACTTACTCTTAAGGGCTAACTCTGGTTTCACTTGGATTGGAAAAATCTCTCTAGATCAGCATGTTCCTGACTCGACTCCCACAAAGATGATATGTCAACATTTGATTAACATTAAGGAGATTGACAAAGACTAGTCACCCCGTAACTGCTAAATTACTGAGCGAACGGATGCATAAAAAGGAGTGAAAGGGGGACAGAGAAGAGTAAAAACCCCAAAGGTGTCGGTTCGCTATGTAAATTGGTTGAAAAGGAGAAATTCATATGAATGGAAACTCCAACTGAAGAGCTGAATATAGGAATCAATCGATCGATGGATGGAAAGAGAGATGGATAGCTAAGTGAACTAATAAAGGGAAATCCTCCTCTACCGGAAACTCAGGAGATGGGCCAGAGCAAGGGTTTTCACGACATGGACGGAGCTGGTGTCCACACCTGTTGCTCCTGAGGTCAAAGCTGTGTTTGCGTGTAACCCTGACCTCTTTCAGCAGGCACTTGAGCTCTTCACAGGCCGGAGACGGAGGGGAGTGAAGCTTGGCCCCCACAGGAACGACGGGAATATCCTTTCAAAGGAGCTGGGTGCCTCTTCTGTTTCGGATTAGCGTCCCCTCAAATTGCAGCGTGCCTGCCGCAGCTGGGGGTGGATGAAGAAACTTGTTTTTCAAAGTTCTCCTAGACTTTGAATTTAATTAAATGAGCCATTTAGTCAGCCTCAGAAGGAAGCAAACCACACCACCCTGTTGCTGAACTTAGGAAAGACCTTGGGCCCTTTTTGTTTCCTTTGGTAAGAAACAGTGAGCCTTGTGTCTGAGAAACTGTGAGGGGAGCGCCACCCTAAAGGAAAACCTCTCCTCCATTGGAGACCTCTTCCCACAAACCCTGAGTGTGCATCTTGTGGGCAGTTCTTACCAAGAACAACCAGGCTCTGCAGTGATTTTCCATGAAGAGGTAGGGAGAAAAAAAATACAATTGTCTAGAAAGATGAAATGTAGTCAGCGGCGGTTGGCTACCCCCCAGTACTCTGTAGAAAGAGACCTCTAACTTCCTGATCCCCAGCTGCAAGCCCAGGCCTGTTTCCTGGCTTGCAGAAAGTTCATCACACCAGGGACGGAGGAGGGCTGGGGGCCAGCAAATGAGGCCACATCAGTACTGCGCCCTTTGCAGAAAATTGCAGGCTCTGCTGAAGCAAGGGAACCTTTCGCCATCAATCTTCAAGCTGTGTTGCTTACCTTTTAGCCTTCCTTCCCTCCTCTTTATCCCAGTTGCCTTAGAGGTGCAAAAGAATCTTATTCCAGTTTCTCAAGTTCTTATGGCCCCCACCGGAAAAAGGATCTTCTTTAGTAGCTTAGGGTCCCACGGTGGTACAAATGGTTACTGTGCTTGACTGCAAGCCACAGAGTTGGAAATTGAGGTCCACCCTCAGAGGGATCTCAGAAGAAAGGCCTAGTGGTCTCCACACACCCCCACACCCCCCCCCCCGCCAAAAAAAAAACTAACCACTGAAAACATCCCAATAACTTGCTCCCCGACCCTCTTTTCCTACAGCCAGAGGGAAAACGCGCACAAAACCCCCATGTTGTAGCCAAATTGATGCGGATGCATAGCAAGCCCCTGGGGCAAGGTAGAACTTTCCTCATGGGTCATAGGGTTTCAAGGGCTGTGATCTTCACAGTCACAGATGCCACGAGTCAATACATTGGAACCACTGATCTTTGGGTTAGCAGCTGAACATGTAACCGGTGTACCACCAGGGCTCCTTTAGACTAAATACATAAAGCCTTTGATGCATCATGCAACTGGATGTGAACTGGCTCTAAACTGACCAGTCCCTTATTCTCCCTCGGCAAAGAGGTTCAAATGTGTAAGGGAAACAAGATCTGCTGCGCACCGAAAGGGGCTTGGATTTCATTTCAGTCTATCCTCAGGAAAGATCCTGCTTTAAACAGCGCTCTGTAGTGTGCTCAGGAGTCACACAGCTGGGGTTCAAACGTGGGGTCTGCTCCTACCTGGCTAGCCACACACAAGCGAGTTACTGAACCTCTCCATATCTCAGTTTCTTCATCTTTAAAATCGGAGCGGTCGTGCAGGTTAAATTAAGCCATCCATCGCAGCTTCTCAGCAGGGTGCCTGGCACATGGAAAAGGTTCCCAACTTCTCACTTCTATTCTACAAAATCACACCCGCCCTCCCCCTCGCCCCATTCTCCAATCTGATCCTCACCCTTGTCCTTCAAATGTGTGTGTCATCATTTATTTGCAAACATGTCTACTTGATGTCCAATTAAAATATTTTTGAGTCAAATGAAAAACAAAACACATACAGCCTCTCAAAAGCCTGACAGACATGTTAGTAAATAGTGAAATATTTTTGAAGGCTGAATACAGAGAACTCAAAATGCTCGAGAGTTCAAATTGACAGGCTTTTGATCTGCGGAGACACATGACTATTAGCAGAGTGACATGTATCTGGGGATTTGGGGAAAAACCAGAAGCAAGCATCCTTCCTCGTGCCTTCCCACCAAGCTCACAGCTCCACTTACGAGACGATCAAGGCCTTTTTGCCTCCCATTATGTGATCACAGCCTGATTCTGATTGTTCCCATAATTCATTAACAATTCTCCAAGTTAAATATTAAATTATTCATACAGTACAGAGTGAGCCAAATGCAAAACCTTCCTGTCAGGGATGATGCCGTTCAGCTAGCTACTCGGGAAGAAGAGAGGAGATAGAAAAGGAGAGGGCAAATGGAGACACACCCCAACCAACTTTATGGCCGCAGAGTTCGGACAAATGAGGCCCATGAGAGTTACATCCACAGCTCAGCAACAGACTTAACCGGAACTCGAAAAAGCTGGCCCGATTCTGGAAGCCGTGGAAAAGTCCCATGACGTGTAAAGACTTCTTGTGCCCTCTCCATCAGAGTGCTGGGCAAATTGAACTCCTTGCCGTCTCCCCCACCCCTCCACAAGGGGCAAAGGGTGCTGACGTGATTCGGGAGCCTGAATCCCAAAGAGGGGGCGTTCTCGAGCATCGATTCGGGGCTCATCAAGGTGTCCTCAGGCAAAGGCAGTTCCAGGCAGGCAGGAAGGAAGATTCCAGGTCTAGAGAACAGCATCTCAGCTCTTCGGCTCAGGGGCGTCCTCCTTCCGTGGGGTGTCCTTGCCATCTGCAGCCTCGGTGCCAGTCTCCTGATCTGGCCCTTTACCCACAGGATCCTCACTGGGCTTCTTAGACTCACCCACCACCTGGGTGCTCTTACTGGAGCGACACCCCATCTCTGCCGGATGCAGCCGGGCCAGCGCCCTTGGTCGTTCTGAGGGAAGATGGTCTGTGTGTCCTGCCCGTGCTTAATGCCAGAGGTAAATAAGCCTTCCACCTAGCTTTGTTGTAAAAAGAGCTAGTTTCCATGGTCGCAGAGAGCTGCCAAGTGTAATCTGCATAATGAGGGCTCTCTGTGTGGTGGGCAGGGCCTGAAGTGTTGCCCTTCCCGGTTAAGCCAGTCTGTCTTCAACCCCACTGGAATATTCCACCTGAAGAATTCCCGTTTGTTTAGTCTTTAACTTCTTTACACATCTCTCACATACACCTAGTTACCTGTAAACACCAGGCCCCTTCTTCATGAGCAAAGAAAACCCCGTCACTAAGCAACGAGCTGTGGCCTAATTCCATGCCCCAGTGCCCCATTCAGTTCCAGCCCCCCACGCCTCCTGCTTGAAGGCTGCCCCATAGGTTACAAGGGCAACTCTGCTCAGGATGGAAGAACAGGGAAGTCTGAAACCCCAGGGGTTACTCAACCGCAGAACAAACAAATGCTAGCAAATGTGAGATGTGACTTTGCTTATATTCATATATCTTATTCAGCCGCTGGGCCCGTTCTCTTGTTGCTGTTGTTAGGTGCTATTGAGCAAGTTCCAACTCATGGCGACCCTAGGAACAAGAGATGGAAACACTCACTGGTCCTGTGCCATTCTTACCATTGTGGTGGTGTTTGAGCCCACGGGAGCAGCCACTGCATCAATTTATCTTGAGGAGAACTTGCCTCTTTGTCGCTGCCCCTCTCCTTTACCAAGCACAATGTCCTTCTCCAGGGGCTGGTCTCCCCTCACAACATGTCCAAAGCACGTGAGACAAAAGCTCGCTCGCCATCCTTACCTCTGTGATGTGAGGGTTCTTGTTTCTTCTTCATTTGACTGAAGCAAAGAGAGATTTCACATTTAAGTAGATATTCTGAGATTTGAAGTCATCTGGCTTCCACCTTCTTCAGCACGATGCTAATCTTAGCTAAGGAACCATGGTGGCGCAGTGGTTAAGTGTTCAACTGCTAACACAAAAGTTGGCACTTTGAACCCAGTGAGGGATAAGACCTGACCATTTGTCGTGGTACAAATTGTTTAAAGACAAAGAAATCCTGACTCTATATTAGGACAAAGCAGAATTGCCCAGTAGTTTCCAGCACAGTCCAGAAGCAGACAGCCACTCTTTTTCCCACAGAGCTACTGGCAGCTTCAAACTGCTAATCTTTTGAGTAGCAGCTGAGTGCTTAACCACTGCATCACCAAGGGTTCCAAAAAATGAATATCACTGCTATGGACTCAATTCAGAGGCGTGGTGACCTTTTAAGACAGAGTAGAATCGCCCCAGTTGTTTTCTGAGACTGTTCACTCTTTATAGGAGTGACTGGTGGTTTTGAACTGCCAATCTTGTGGTTAGTAGCCCAATGCTAACCTCTCACACCATCAGGGCTCCAACCCACTATGGCTTGCTGCTCATAAATATTAAACACACTGCCACTGAGTCAATTCCTACTCCTAGTAAAGACGTATACGTTTTCTAAGGCTGGAAAACGTCATGGGAGCAGATAGCCTTCTTAGTCTACCACAGGGCTGCTGTGGATGAACCACTGACCTTGTGGTTGGCACCCAATGCTTAGCTGACAGCACCACCAGGTCCCCTTGCTCATAAATGTTACAGCCTATGAAACTTTATGGGCAAATTGAGTCAGAATCAACTCAACAGAAATCGGCTATAAGTTAATCTTAGCTATTCTGAAGACCTAACCAGACCATCTTCACACACCACCCCCACTCCCCAAACTAAACCCAGTGCCATCAAGTCAGTGCTGAGATTATGATCCACAGCAACCCTAAAGGGCAAAGTAGGACTGCCAGAGGGTTTCCAAAGCTATGAGTCTTTTTCCCCCTCCTCTTGTTGTATATTGCCTTCCCCTCCACCCACGTTACACCTCTAGCCTGTGACTTAATCTCCCTACTCCTCAACTCTCAAAAATGTTCTTTGTGTAAAAACCTTTTCTTGACTTTTTACAATAGTGATTTCATATTATTTTTCCTTTTGTGATTGACTAATTTCACTTACCATAACGTCCTTTGGGTCCATCCATGTTATGAGGCATATCTTAGATTCATCAGTATTGTATAATGTTATAGTATCCCGTTGTGTGCATGCATCATAGATTTTGAAATCCACTCTCCCCCTGATGGGAATTTAGCTTGTTTCTATTATTTTGCTATTGTGAATAGTGCTGCAGTGAGCAACGGTGTACATATTTCTCTAGGTTCTCAACCTTACTAATGCCGTGACCCTTTAAAACAGTTAGTTCCTCATGTTGTGGGGACCCCCAACCATAAAATTATTTTTGTTAATACTTCATAACTGTAGTTTTGTTACTGTTATGAATCAGGTGACCCCTATGAAAGGGTGATTTGACTCCCCAAAGGGATCATGGCTCACAAGTTGAGGACCGCTGCTCTAGGATATGTGCCAAGTAGAGGGATTGCTAGTTCATATGTGCTAGTCCGGGTAGACTAGAGAGACAATTTCACAGACACTCATATGTGTATAAGAAAGAGCTTGATATACAAGAGCAGCTGAATATTGAGAAAACATCCCAGCCCAGAACAGATCAAAACCAAAAGTCTGATATTAGCTCATATGTCCAATACCAATCTATAAATTCCTCTTCAGACTTACACAACACTTTCAATGACACCAAATGCAGGAAGATCACAGGCCAATGGGTGAAAAGTCTTGTGGATCCAGGGGCAGTGGAAGCATCTCAGAACTGGTAGGGTTCCTTCAGCTCCAGGGCTTCGCTGTAGCTCCGTGAGTCTTCATAACAGGATGTCTCGCAAGGAGTGTCTAAGTGTCCCACCTTCAGTGAGCATTTATCTCCTTAGTGCCTCCAAATGAGGTCATCAAGCTGTGACCTGATTGACAGGTGAGCCTCCACCCCTCCACAAGTTGACACTAGATTATGTAACCACCACAATATAGTAATTCCAACTTTAGCTGTTTGAGGATGTGCCATACGGTTTCCCATGGTGCTGGTACCATTTTACAATCCCACCTGTAATGGATGAGGATCCAAGTTTCTCCACACTCTTGCCAGCATTTGTTGTTTTCTGGGCTTTGGTTTCTAAGCTTAGCTGTCAATGCTGGGGTGAAGTGGTATCTCATTGTCCTTGTCCGCATTGTTGTGCATCATTGAGTCAGTTCTTACTCAAAGTGGCCCTGTCTGACAGAGGACCGGACAATGTTCTGGTCCTATTCATAAAGGTTTCCGTGGTCAAGTCCTCAGAAGGGAACAGCCTGTTCTTCTTTCATAATCTGTTCTTAGTCTGGAAGCTCTCTGAAGCCTGTTCAACTTGAATGACCCTGCTGGTATTTGCAATACCAGTGACATAGTTTCCAACATCATAGCAGCATGCAAGCCACCACAGTAGGACAAACTGACATTCGAATGAGACTTCATCTCATGTACTTTGGACAGATTATCAGGACACACTTGGTACAGGGGAGGGACAGCAAAAAAAAAGAGTTAGACCACAAAGGTAATCGATTGACACAGTGATTCAACAATGAGCTCAAGCATTGTAGCAGTTGTGAGGGTGGTGAGAGACTGGCCCATATGCCCTTCTGTTGTCCATGGGGTGGCCATGAGGCAGAACCGACTTGATGACATATGACAATAACAACATGACAGAGTAGGAGGGTCCAAACCTCAGCTGAAATCTTTACAGGAACAGACCACCAGGTGTTTTCTTCCCAAGAGCTACTTTGGTTTGAACCTCTGACCTTTTATTTAGCAACCAAGCACCACCAAATGGCAACTTACCCACAAAACTTACCAAATAGCAACAATGATCACCAAGTAGTTGTATTGAGACGAAACTCGCATATCATACACTTCCATAGTTAGGTTGCTTGTAAAAAGAGTTGTGTATACATCATCACAATCAGTTCCAGTGTTCCTCCCCCCTCTCGCCTTTATTAGATGCTCCCCTCACCCCGCCACACCCCTGTCTACATTAAACCATCGCATCGGTTACTACTCTATGTATCTACTCTTTCTGTACTTCATAAACCGGGAATCCTAACAGAAACAAGAAAAAACCAAAACCAGGTGAAACAGAAGGAAAACCATAATGTAAAGATAAAAATAAAGAGTAAGAAAGAAAAGACCACCACCACCATGTTTTAAAAGCCGAGAGGAAATTTCTGTCGTGGAACAAGGGAGAAATATTTATACCTAGAGCAAATTCTAGGTTTAAATACCTAGAATTTAGAGCAAATCCAACAGCAGTACATTGACAGGGAACCGTCAGAAGTTCAGGCCAGATTCCCACAAGGATATAACACAAGGGATTAATGCTGATGTCAGATGGATCCTGGCGCAAAGCAGAGAACACCCAAAAGATGTTTGCTTGTGTTTCATTGACTACACAAAGACATTCTACTGTAATTAACTGTGGATAACCTTAAGAAGAATGCGGTCGTTCATATGAAGTGCCTACAAGGGGCATGGTGTATGGTCCATGGTCAGTGGGCAGACTTTCTACCCCTATTTTGGGAATTGGCCTCTAAGATGCAGAGTTTCGTGCTTTCATCCCTATTTTTCAGGGACATGTAGTATTCCATTGCGCGTATATGCCATATATTCTTTGTCCATTGCAAGATTCTGTGTCGATAAACATACACTTACCATATAACTCAGCAATCCCATCCCTGGGAAGTCACCCAAGAGAGAGGAAAACAGAGGCTCAGACAAAGTTTACACAAAAGTTTATCAGTACCAGTTGCCACTGAATTGGTTGTGACTCATGGCAACCCCAGATATTTCAGAATGGAACTGTCCACTGGACTTTCCGTTGACTGGTTTTTCAGAAGTAGGTTACCAGGTTGGGTGCATACGAACCTCCAACCTTTTGATTAGCTGTGAAGAGCGCGAACCACTTGTACCACCCAAGGAGTCCATGGCTATTTAGAGCAGCTCTGTTCGTAATTAAATAAGCCCAGGTGGTGCAGTGGTTAAATGCTCAGCTCCTAACTGAAAGATCAGCACTTGAAACTCTCTGAAGTCTGCTTTCATCAAGCTGAAAGCCTTGAAAAGCCTATGAAGTAGTTATGCTCTATCCTGTAGGGTCACTATGAGTCAGACTAGACTTTACAGCAATGAGCATTCGTAAGAATAAACTAGAAACCACCTGCGTGTGAATGGATTAAAACCTATGATAGACTCATTACAGTGGAATATTACTCAACCGTAAAAGGAATGAACAACTGATAGATGGAACAACTAGGATGGACCTCAAAGGCATTATGTTGAGTGAAAAGTTAACTCAAATGTTTGTATTCTGCAAGTGCTGCAGTGATTACTTGCTATGAGTCTTCTAGCCATAGTCTCTGTAACTCACCCGCCAGATAATGTTTTCATGATGGGCCTGGGTAACCAAAGGTAGGGAAAATGCTGAAAGGATTGGTTTTGAGCTAACAGAATGAATAGAGCTAATTTTGGTTATAAAAATTTGGACCTCTAGTGGGTGGGGATTAGCCAATTTTGCCATCCTACTAATGTGGGGAATCTCCCTACCATCAAGAAAGAAAGGCTAGGAGTGGAACTTAATGAACACAATCAACACCTTTGATCCAATGACCAAAAGTTACACCACCAGAGCAGCAGCAGGACCAAGAGCCAGAGCATGAGGCAAAGCAGTGGGCTTCCTGGCTCATGACATGAATACAGCTGAGAGCTTGCTTGCAGAGTCGCCTCCAGGCACTTAGTTGAGGAACTAGGTTTGCTGACGCACAGAGCTAGAGCTGAATGCCTTTGGTGTGAGACTTATGACAAAGGGGCATAGTGTTTGGTCTCTTGTCAGCAGTGCTAACAGAAGTCTGTCTGTAACAGCCATGTAGGACAGAGGCCAAAAGGCCTGGTGGCTGAGAGACCAAAGGTCAGAGAAAGGCATGACTGTGGGAACAGCTGAAAGACTGCTGTCCTAACTGGAAGAAATGTATCCTGAGCATTTCTGGTCCTAAATTGTAAACTGTTAACTTCCCTAATAAACCACAATTGTGTGAATTGCGTGTGGCTCCGCAATGAACTATTAAACCAAGCAGAGAAGTAAAGAGTGCCGTGGGACCGAGAGATGGAGTCAGAATTGATAAGAAAGGTTGGAGGGTGGAGGCATGTCTGACCTCAGCCACATAGGAATGACTTTGAACTGATGCTCATGTTGAGTTTGATTCTCTTTCCCCCTTGTAAAGGTCTAAATACAGTAATGTACACATGTAAATATATTTATATATGACGATGGGGAAATAGATCTATGTACATATAATTATAGGTTTAGTATTAAGGTAGCAGATGGACGTTGACCCTCTACTCAAGTACTCTCTCAACACAAGAACACTTTGTTCTATTAACCTGGCAATCCATGATGCTCACCTTCCCAACATGATTGCTGAAGACAAAGCAGGTGCATAAGCAAAGGCTTAAATTAACAAACAAGCCATCTAGTGGTCATCTAGCTGAGAAGCAACAAAGCCCACACGGAAGAAGCATACCAGCCTGTGTGATCACAAGGTGTTCATAGGATCAGGTATCAGGCATCAAAGACCCAGAACAAAAAATCATATCAATGTGAATGAGGGGGTGTGTGGAGTGGATACCCAAAGCCCATCTGAAGGCAACTGGACATGCCCATAGAGAAGGGTCGCTGGGAGGAGACGAGCCAGCCAGGGTGCAGTAGAGCACCATGGAAACATACAACTTTCCTCTAGATCTTTAATGCTGCCTCCCCCACATTATCATGGCCCCAATTCTACCTTACAAATCTGGCTAGACTAGAGCATGTACACTGCTACAGATAAGAGCTGGAAACACAGGGAATCTAGGACAGATAAACCTCTCAGGCCAATATTGAGAGTAGCCATACCAGGAGGGTAAGGTGAAGGTGGGGAGAGATAGGGGGATCCGATCACAATGATCTACCTATCACCTATCTACCTATAACAACAAAAAAGTGGGTGAAGGGAGACATCGGTCAGTGTAAGACATGACAAAATAATAACACTTTATTGTTCATGAGGGAGGGAGGGTGGGGAAGGGAAGGAAAATGAGGAGCTGATACCAAGGGCTCAAGTAGAAAGAAAATGTTTTGAGAATGATTATGGCAACAAATGTACCAATGTTCTTGACAATGGATGTATGTATGGATTGTAATAAGAGTTGTACGAGCCCCAATAAAATGATTTAAAAACAAAAATTCTATAGAGCAGTTCTACTCTGTAACACCTGGGATCCCATGAATTGGGAGTCTGACTTGATAGGAGCTAACAAGAAAACAACAATGAAATTCTACCTGCTCTTTCCCAGACCAGCTTGTGTTTATATACTTCCTAGTTTCCTTCTTAATGGACTAGGGAATGAATGAATGAATGAGTGAATGAATGAATAATTGATAGAACAAAAGTCCTAAGATATCCTCAGCAAAATGAATTGACACAGAGCCTGCAGCAATGGGAACAATACAGCAATGATTGTGAGGATGGCGTGAAATTGGAAAGATTGCTCAATAGCTTTAATTCAACCAGATGGTCAAGGTTCCATTTTGGGAGTTGTGTAACCAGAGAGGAACCCTGGCAGTGTAGTGGTTATGTGTTGGGCTGCGATCTGCATAGTTGGCAGTTCAAAACCACCAGCAGCCCCTTGGGAGAAAGACTGGGCTTTCTATTACTGTAAATAGTTACAATCTCAAAACCCCACAGCAGGTCATCATGAGTCAGCATTAACTTGATGGCAGTAAGTTTGGTTTGGTAGTTTAGAGAACCTCTGAGTGTTATAAGTAAAGAGGCCTGGACTTGGGGCAGGAGACTTGATAGAGCTGTCGGGTAAGTGTTGGACTGTTGACCAGAAGGTGGGCAGTTCAAACCCACCAAGTGCTCCTATGGAGAAAGATGAGGCTGTCTGCTCCCTTAAAGATTTATAGTCTTGGGTCACTGTAAGTCAGAATCACCTCACTGATGGTGGGGATGATTTGGGCTTTGGGGGACTTGAGGACAGAGAGTTCTATGGGTAGAGGATACTCTATGGCTATGATTGTAGGTCAGGAGTGTGGCCAGCCCAAAGCACCCCAGAGAGAAGCTGGGGGAACGAATTCCCCAGCCTCACACTCCGTCTCTCCTCTCACCTCACCCAGGGCTCCTATTGCCAGAGCTTGAAGTCAGAGGACATCAAAGGCTATGATCATTTAGGTCAGTTTCTTAGGGCCCAGAGCAGCTATGAGAAAATGTAGAGGGAATCTGGAGGAGCAAATAGATGACTTCTACTGCAACCCACATGGATCCCGCTCTCTCAAGGGGAGCGGAATCTTTTGGAAGAGGCAGTAATTATAGTATGAGGCCAAATTGAAGTGCTTTAATTCAGGGAGGAAAATTATTTGCACAAAGAATAAGAGACAGAAGACTTCCCAGGCATCCACTGGAGCTGAACCTATAAAAATATGAATAGAATGAGGCCAGACTACAATAGGAAAAGGGGCCCTGGGTAGAATACATTCAAAATAGTTTCCATTCTAAATTTCTTCCTTAGATGGACTCACTGCCATTGAGTTAATGCAGACTCATAGTGATAGACAAGGAAGAACTTCCCCTGTATGTTTCTGAAACTGTACCTGGTATGGACATAACTCTGTCTTTCTCCCAAGAAGCAGCTGATGGGTTTGAACTGCTGACCTTGAAGATAGATCACAGCCAAATTTATAACTACTACATCATCAGAGTTCCTTCCTTAGATATTACTACCTACAAATACGTTGTTGTGTGCCATTGATTCGATTCCAACTGAGAAGAACCCTGCATGACAGAGTGAAATCACTCCATAGAGTTTTCTATCTTTAGGGGAACAGATCATCAGTTGTAGCCAACAGCAACCAAAAGTTAGCTGGTATAGAAAGGGGTCATGGCCAAATGAAGAAATACATTTGTGCTAAGGACCAAGTTTCAGGATGAGAGGAGTCTGTGCTTGAAGATCCACTGTACTGTCCGTGATGTGTGGCCTTCAGCAATTGCTTAACCTCTCTGATTCTCAGTTTAGACATCTGTTGGATGCACCTAATGATGATTGCTTCCTGGGACTTCTGGGGGGGTGGGAAGAACAATGTTATTATGCCCCATTACAACTGTTGGGGTGTGCAGGTCCAACCATGGCCAGAAAGCACCTAGTCTTACTCCTGCCAATCACTGACACACTCTGACCTCAAAAGATGTTCCTGCCAAGTCGCCGTTCACTCTGCAGAGCCAACCTCACAGGACCAAGTGTCCTGCTGGGAATGGGCAGTCTTCCATCTGATTATCTTCAGTCTCCCTGCTTCCTTTTCTCTGCGCTCCTTCTTTTCCCAGGATCTCAATGCCATCCTGCACTGGGGTGGTTTCAATGCATAGTAGGGACTCAAGAAAAACAGTAGTAAAGGGCCCCAGAGTGATCCAGTCTCAAGACTTGGCCACATTAGTCGCTAGCTCTGACAACTTGAATAGGTGACTTAAACACGCTGAGTCTCAGTTGCTTCATCAACCAAATGGGGGGAAATACGAGTAGCAACTATCCCATAGGATTATTGTAAGAATTAAACTAAATAGTCGATATAAAATTCTTGCTGTTGTTAGATGTGTTGTCGAGGCGATGTTGGCTCTGGGCGACTCATATCACAGCAGGGAACTACCCCATAGGATTTTCCAGGCTCTCATGTTTATGGCAGAAGATCATCAGATATTTTCTCTTGCGGAGCCTCTGGATGGGTTCAAGCACTTCCCCCTTGAACTCCAGGCCCCTCAACAATTCTTGTTGTTCTTAAATACTGTCAAGTCAGTTCTGACTCATAGTAATCCTATGACCAAGAAAGCAAAACACTACCCAGTCCTGCGCCCTGCTCACGGTCGCTGACGTGTTTGAGCCTATTGTTGTGGCTAATGGATCCATCCACCTCCTTGAGGGTCTAACTCTCCACTGACCCGCTACCAAGCAGAATATCCTTTTCCAGGGACGGGCCTCTCCTAACAACTTGCCTAAAGTATGACTAAGATTCTTAATGACTAACGTAAAACATTATCAGTTACTGTTACTTCTCCCTTTGTCCAACACAGTGCTGTCCCTCAAGGAGACCACAGCCTAGGCGGAGGACAGGCTTGTTGGTAACTGCAGTTTCCAGAACACTGTGATTAGTGGGATGAGAAAACTGCTAGGAGAGCTCAGAGGAGAAAGTCATGAAGAAACTTCATCAGGCGATGCCTGACGTCAGAATCCCAGAGGTTGTAATCTAGGACTTTGCCCAAGCATGCTTTGGGTACAGAGTGGAGGAGGCTGGGAGGAGGAGAGCTATTGCCAGGACTGGAAGTGACTCAGCGACACATAAAAGTGAACGAATAGGAAGTGGACCAGCCAGCTGGTGCTCGCCACAGGCTGTCAGCACTTCTGACTGATTCATCTTCACCAGGACCCCAGCCAACAGTGAAGAGACCAGGGCTGGCCCCTGTCAATGACCACTCCTGCCCCTGACCCTTCCAAGCAATGCTTACGGGCAACATTCCCTCCATCCTCTTCCCTTGATGCTCACTTTGACGAGGTTATACCAGGAGAGAGGCCAAAGATTAAACAGGCACACACATAACTCTGCGTCCCTGGGCAACCATGCAACAGGAAGGAGGGCATTTGTCTGGGCGTCCCTTTCACAAGGAGCCTGAAATTTCAACTGGTCACATTATCCCCAAATACAGTCATAGAAAGAAATCAACTCCCAGATTAAAAAAAAAGAAAAAAGATATCCCCCATATAACTATGTAAAACTTGTCTCTGTCACTCTGCCTTCAAAATACTAAACTAAACCAGGCATGAGCCAGGCATGGGTAGATAATTCTAACTTATAGCAACCCCATGTGGGTCAGAGTACAACTGTGCTCTATGGGCAGTTTAATTGACTGATTTTTCAGAAGATTGCCCGGCCTTTCTGCTGAGGTGCCACAGGGTGGACTTCCAGCTAGCAGCCAAGTTACATTAGCTGTTTCCACTACCCAGTGACTCTACTATGCTGCCTACTATGCTGATATTTTTAATAAACCCTTTACTTACCATGTGAAGAACTCGATACATTGGACTGCATTTTATATGGATCAACGGTGTTAATTTGTTGCATTAAATGTCAGCTCCACTCAGGGAGAGATTTTTGTGTTTTGTTTTTGACCGTAGCCCTCATTTGTAGAGAGGTGCCGGACACATTGTTAAGTTCACAGGTAACATTTATGGAATGAAGAAATAAATGAACAGTGGGCACTTGAAATAGTCCCCCATTTGGGTAACATTGTTTTAGCATGTCCTTATTTCAGTCTAATGAATATACTAGACGCCTCAGGAAAAGGAAGTGACAGAGAATCAATCTCCTGGGCTCTGAACAAGCCTGAAAAGTGGGACTTGTCCAGACACTGCACTTCAGTAATTTGTCACCTGATCTTAATGATCAGCTACCAGGTTCTCCTAGGCATTCCGTTAGTGGCATGGTGGGCTGCCGAGAACAAACCCATCAGCCTCTACTTGGGAAGAACAAGAAGCAGTCTGCTCCCATAAAGACTTAAAGAGTCTCTATAGCGTTGCTATGGTTGGTATCTACTGGACATCAGTGGGTAGTGTACATACTAAGTTCTTAAGTTAGAAAAGTTCTAAATTGAACCCCAGAGAGGCTACTGGAAAATATGAAGAGGTGGCAGTGGTTGTCACATAACATAAGGTGGTTATACAAGCATTGAGGGTCAGAGAGTCAGGGAGGCTAGAGGTCCTGCAGTGCCAGCACAGACCAGAAACCTGTTACCCTCCATTCAATGCCTACTCAGAGACCATATGTGTTTCAGGGCAGAAGAACACTGGCTTTCAGATGGCTGTGCCTTTTCAGATGTGGGAAGCCAGGTCATTCTTCTGACTCTAGGTAGGTTCACACAGCGACCTTTTGGCCCAGACAGCGTCTCTCGCTGCCCCGGATACCAATGTAATCTTGCTGAGGAGTGCTTCCTGGGTTGCCAACCTAAGGAAGAACCGGGCTGTGTCTTCACAGGGTTCACAGGGTCGGCCACAAACTGGAGGGTTCAGAAAAGTTCAACCAAAGGAAATGGAGGGGTTGCTGCTGAGGAAAGTTTCCTTGAGCTAAAGAGAAACCTGGTCCTGGCCTCTTTGGATGCTGCAGCATTTACAAAGAAACACACAACGGATTCTGATCCAACGATAAAGAATAATGACAAATGTGCGCAAACACCGCCCCCGTAGTATGGAGGAACGTGAACCATGAAGGGCATATGCGGAGTGAAGTAGGTCATTCACAAGGACAGACACTGTAGGAGACCACGATTACCAAAAGTAAAGAAGTTTTCACACCACAAGAAGCATTCTTTGATGGTTAGCAGGGGTGAGGGGGGAAATGGCACGCGAATGCCTAAGCAGAGGATAGACACATCTCAAAAATAACGAATAAAGAAATAAAAGAGAGAAAGATCATGCCAAATGAGGTGTGGCCAGCAAATTCAATGCACGATTCCTGAGCCCAGAGAAGCAAATCCAGGGATGGATCACAGGCTGGGCGGGGTGGGGTGGGGGGTGAGTTGGCCCCCTCCGTGCCCCGGGAAAGCTCAGCGAGTTGGGGTCCCAGGCCTCTCGAAGGTGGTCCCCTGCAACCCGGATCTGCGTGCGAGCCTCACGGCATGGTGGGAAGCCGCCCACGTGGGAAGCCCCGAGCTGCATTTCCGCTCTGTGCGCGCCCCCGCTTCCCCCCTCCCCCTCGCTTCCCCGCGCGGGCCGCGCCGGCCTCCGCCGTGGCCACTAGGTGGCGCCTGCGCCCTGATGGGCCCCTCGGAGGCGCCCGCGCCCGCGGCGGCCGAGCCCGGCGGCGGATTCCGGGGACTCTCCGGAGGGCAGCGCCGGCGGTCACGGTAGGATTCCCCAGCCCCAGGTGTTCCGTTCGCGCCTTTGTGGTGGCGGGGTATCGCGGCGGCGGCGGCGACACCCCGCTGGCACCCTTGCCGAGAGAGACCTCTGAAGTGCGAGCGGCCGCACGTGTTTTTGCCTCCAGGGTCCCCTCACCCCGCGTCTCCTCGCTGGGCCTAAGGGCAGAGCCAGACGCCCGCCCGGGACGCGCCCGCGGGAGCATCCCCGGGCGGCGGCGCCTCGGGAGAGCGTGCCCGGGCCCCCAAGCCGCGGCCGGGGAGGAGAAGGGGGCCACGGCGGCGGCGGCGGGGGACTCGGGTGCCGGGGCGGAGGCACCACTTCTGAAACTTGGCAGCACTTGGGAAGCACCTGAGGAGCAAGGAGCAGGCCGATGCCGCAGCCCCAGCCGCTCGGATGTAACCGGGCTGGGACGGGGCCTGGGCATCGGGCGACTCGGAAGCCCCCTGGGAGGTTCCCATGGGCAGCCAGTGGGAGGGCGCACAGAGTGAGAGCAAAGCTGATCAAGTGTGCTCTAGCCCAACCTCCCACTGTCTCCTCTCTCGCCATTTCTCCCATTCTTTCTTCTTCCTTTTGGGGTCCGGAAATCCCTCTCTGCCTCTGAGCTATCAAATCCAAGATTGCAAACTAAAATGCCCGCAGTAAGACTGGTTCCGAAAGGGTTGAGCAGGTGAGTGGCCAGGGAACAGAAAGGCCCAGGTCAAGGGGATGTGAGAGAAGACTCCCACGGAGGCTTCCTCCTCCCCGATCTCAGAAAATCAGGGGGGTTGAAGGAGCCACTCTCTATTCGGTCAATGTACTGAGCAGGCAGAGCAAGAATGCGGATGACGAATATACACAAGAGCAAACCGTGGTTACCAGCATGGATTTAGGGTCCCCGAAGCCACCCCTTCCTTGTGTCTGACTCTAGGCGACTCAGTCCCCCGCGTTCTCACTTCCCTGATCTGTGAAACTGGTATGCTAGTATATAACGCTCGGTGTTGGTGTGGTGATTAACACTAAAAGATAGGGCTGGTTAAGAATATACGGTACTCGGTCGGTATCAGACGCTGTGCTAAATGCTGTCTAGGTACTGTCATTTTTGACTCTTTAACCCACAAAACCCAGTGCCATCAAGTCAATTCCAACTCTTAGTGACCCTAAAAGGTAGGGTGAACGATCCCTTTGAGTTTCGGTGACTTAAATCTTTACAGGGGTAGACAGCCTCATAGTTCTCCAACAAAACAGCTGGTAGGTTTGAACCACTAACCTTGAGTGCTTATCCCACTATGCAACCTTCAATGCTTATCCCACTATGCAACCCCATTTGATATATGAGCAAGCTGGGTTACATAATTGAGTCACTGGGCGATATAAATGGTTAAGTGTTCCACTAGTCAAAAATGGGTTCAAATCCACCTAGAGGTGACTTGGGAGGTAAGCCTGGCTATCGGCTTTCAAAAAGTCAAAACCTTAAAAACCCTTCAGAGCAGTTATCTTCTGCCTAAATGGGTTTTCCATGAACCAAAATCAACTTGACAGAAACTAACAGCAGCAACGACATCTTAGTAACAGACAGATGCTGAATTTGAACGCAGGTTGTCTGTCTCTGGTAGGTGGTTCAAAGCCACCAGAACTCCAAGGAAGAAAAATGATGGCAGCCTCCTACTGTAGAGATTATAACCTTGAGAACCTTGTGGGGCAGGTTTACTCTGTTCTGAAAGGTCTCTGTAAGTTGAAATCTACTTGGCAGCAGTAGATTTGATTTTGAATTAGTCTGACTCCAGACTACTGTTGCCCACATCAGATGAGAGAAAGCACATTGTGCGGTAGCCGGCACCTGGTGGATCCTCAATAGAAATGAGCTGTCATTGATGTGAACAAAGTACTGTCACTGAGTTGTCTCCCTCATTCATTCAAAAATTACTTATTGAGAACCTACTATGTGCCAGTTGATAGATGTATAACAAGGCATTTTATTTTTTAAAGAATCACCTTTTATTGTTGAAAATATATACTATAGAACATGCACCAATTCAGCATTTTCTGCATGTACAATTCAGTGATACTGATTCCATTCTTCAAGTTCTAGAACCATCTTCACCCTCCGTTTCCGAATTGTTCCTTTCCTATTAGCATATAGTCAACTTCCCTGTACGTTTCCCATCTACGCTTCCCAGTTATTGCTGTCTGTTTGATCCATATAGATAGTTCTTTTAAAGACACGATACTTTGATCCATATAGATAGTTCTTTTAAAGACACGATACTCAAGGCAGGTCGTCTGTACTAATTAAGTTACGTCATTCTTTAGTTTCCAGCACTTGTCTGTCATTTTGTCATACTGTGGTGGATTGTGCGTTGCTGTGATGCTGGAAGCTTTGTCATGAATATTCTGTACTCATGGGCAGAATTGAAACATGGTCAGATACTAAAAGCCTCATGCAAAGAAGCAGAATATTGTTGGAGATAGTGCTGGAAGATGACATCCTCAAGCTGGCAGGCACGAAAAATACCACTGAGGAAAAGTTGCCTTCTCAAAGTAGACTCGACTATAATGACATGGATGGAGTCAAGTCTTACTGTGGGAGGAAAGCCTTCCAGATTTTCATTTGCTGATGGGGCGCAATAGAAAACATCAATTAATAATCAGAACATGGAATCTACAATGTATGAATCTTGGAAGTATGATCTACAAGTTATTTTTTAATGATCTGAAATGCATAAAAATGGACATTTTAGGCATTAGTGAGCAAGGTTCAGAAGAGCTCCCAGACTATGAAGGAAGTAACTACTGAAAACCTTATGCATAGCTTCAAAACATTGAAGCTAAAGTTCTAATGAATGGAAAGAGAACATTGTCAGAGACGGTGCTGGAAGATGGACCCCTCAGGTCAGAAGGCACTCAAAATGTGCCTGAGGAAGAGCTGCTTTCTCCACGTAGTGTGAACTAGGCTGACATGAATGAAGCGAAGCTTGTGGGAGTGGAGCCTTAGAGAGTTTCATTTGCTGATAGGGCACAACTTGAGGTGAGAAGAAACAGTTGCAACATTCTAATAATTGCAACATGCAATGTGCAAAGAAAGTGTCTAGGAAAATTGGAAGTTGTAAAAAAAAGTAAGTGGAATGCAACGAGATTGATATACTGGACATTAGTGAACTGACATAGACTAATATTGACCATATTAAATCAGCAAGTCATATGGTTTACTATGCCAGGACTGATGCAATCAAAAGGAATGGCTTTGCAGTCATCAAAATGGACATTTCAAGAACTATTTTGAAGGACGAGGGATCTGTGATATTATTATATATTTCTACCTTCAAGAAAATCCAATCTATACCACTATTATTCAAATTTATGTACCAACCACAAAAGCTAGTGATGAAGAAATTGAAGAGTTCTACCAATGGCTTCAGTTGGAAATTGATCAAATATGCAATCATAATTATTGGTGACTGAAATGCAAAAGTTGGAAACAAAGAAAGGAACAATAGTCATTATATAGATCCTTGGTTATAGAAACTAGGCTGGAGATTTCATGAATTTTTCAGGATCAGTGACTTGGTCATAGAAAATATCTTTTTTCAACAACACAAATGCATACTATATACATCGACTTCTCCACATGAAATTCACGGAAATCAAATTGACTACATCTGTGGGAAGAAACAATGGAGAAACTCAATAGTAGCAATTAACACAAGTCACACATAGACCATCAATTGTTCATATGCAAGTTCAGGTTGAAGCTGAAAAAGTGAAAACTAGTTAAGGAGTGCTAAGCTTCGAACTTGAGTCTATCCCACCTGAATTTCAAGAACATCTCAAAAACCAGATTTGATGCATTGGACACTAATGATAGAAGACCTGATGACCTGTGTATGGGAGGACATTAACACATAATTTGTGAAGAAAGCAAAAGGTCATTTAAAAGACAAGAAAGAAAGAACCAAAGTGGCTATCAGAAGAGAGTCATGAGCTTGATCTTAATTGTATAGTAGCTAAAACAAATGGAAGAAGGGGGTGCAGTCAAATAGCTGAATAGAAACTTTCAAAGGGCAGCTTAAGAGTACAAAACCAAATATTAAAAGGAAATGTGTAAAGTCCTAGAATTAGAAAACCAAAAGGGAGCAACATACTCAGCATATCTTACTTAAACTCAAAGAACAAAAGAAAAATTATAGCCTCAGTTGTGTTATTGAAAGCTTCTATGGGCAAAATATTGAATGAGGCAGGAGGCATCCAAAGAAGATGGAAAAAATACAGGGTCATTGTTCCAAAAAGAACTAGTTGACATTCCACCACTTCAGGAGTTAATATATGAGCAAGAACCAGATGAGCAAGAATGACATCCAAGCTTCATGGAAGGCATTCGCCCCAGACAAGGTTCTGGTAATTGCTGGAATACCAATTGAAATGTTTCAACAAGCTGATGAAACACTGGAAGTGCTTAATGCAAATATACCAGGAAATTTGGAAAACAACTACTTAGCCAACTGACTGGAAAATACACATATTTGTACCCATTCCAAAGAAAAGTGACCCAACAGAATGAATTTGTTACATGTGATCGAGTCAGCTTGGACCTATAGGGACCCTCTGCACAACAGGCAAAATACTGCATGGTCCTGTGCCATCCTCACAAATGTTCCTTTGCCTGAGCCCTTTTGATGCAGCCACTGAGTCACTCAAGTCATCAAGGGCCTTCCTCTTGCTCGCAGCCCTTCCACTTTACCCAACATGATGTCCTTCTCCAGGAACTGGCCTCTCCTGACAATATGTCCAGAATATGTAAGATGAAGTCATGTCGTTCTCGCCTTACTTCTTCCAAGACAGATCAGTTTGTCCTGTTAGTAGTCCATGGTACTTTCTTTTCCATCACCACAATTAAAATGCATCGATTTTTCTATATGAATGAATTATAAAGCAGTATCATTGATATCACATGCAAGTTAATTTTTGCTGGAAATCATCCAACAAAAGATT